>NW_006160028.1:7919158-7919456 GCF_000334495.1 Tupaia belangeri chinensis
CAGGACATAAGAATTGGAAAATTATTTGCTGAGAACATGTATGTGGATGTGCTTGATTGAGCCAATGCACAGTGTATTTTGATGGAAAATTCATTTGTGTGTTGTGATGGTGTAAAGTGAATTAATAAAAAAAATTTTTAAAAAAAGGGTGCATGCTATAAAATTCTTTCTTCAAAGAAAGTGTGATAATATTTTATTTTCATTTCTTTTTCTTTCTTTTTTAAAAGAATTATTGGGAACCAGCAGTTAGCGTAATGGCTATGTCGCTGGACTCCCATGTAGTCGACCGCAGTTCGCA
>NW_006160028.1:7919562-7936406 GCF_000334495.1 Tupaia belangeri chinensis
TGTGATTTCTCGCTTTCTGTCTCTATGTCTCTCTCTGTCTGTCTGGCGAGTGCATGCGCCCTATAGTGAAAACCTCTCCAAAGAAAAAAAGAATTATTGTATTTTAACTTTATTTATTACTATTATTATTATTATTATTTTCTAATTTTACCAGAGAGAGGGAAAGTGAGAAAAGACGCCACCAGGCCTGGGACTTGAACCACGGTTGGCCATGTGGGAGTCCAGCGCCTTTAACCACCACGCCACCTGCCAGCCCCATTTTCTTTTTTTTTTTTTCTTTTAGAGAGATTTTTGCTATAGGGCACATGCACTTGCCAGTCAGAGACAGATAAAGTGAGAAATCACCCTCCCTCCCCCATGAGATGGCCACATCGCACTCCCTTCTCCTCCATTCTCCTCTTGGGATTTTGGGCACGCACACACAGGCGCCCAGCGTGAAGAGTTTTTTTTTTTATTATTATTATTTTTTATTTCCCCCAAAGCACTGTTTTTATTTATACAGAGTCCTAACCACTTCAGCAGTAGGAGGAGTGGAAGAGGTTCCTTTTCAAATCCAGGGGCCTCCTTATGTGGGTTTGTCACCAAACACACAGGCAAGTGGCGTCATGGATTTGGTACACTAATGACAATGTTTAGCCTCCCTCTGCTAGAGCAACAATCTCTGCCTCTGCAAGAATCCTGAATTTAGGATTTTCAGCTGGAACGACTCCAACTTCTATTTCTGAAGGTTTGAAATCAATTGATTGCCAGAACAGTAGACAGGCATGTTCTTGCAGTTTCCACGGTCAAATGTCCAATCAAATTTCCTCTTCACATTTTCCGGAGGAAGCTGGTTGACTCAGTTTGTTTACCTCCTGCCACCATGGCTTTAAACCCACAGTAAACCTGCAGGATCACACCTGCAGCCCTGACAACCTTGTTCTTCGTCTATACCAATTAAAATATGACAGCCAAGAAGCCTCATTTCGGCACTCTGAGTAGACCTAAGAAATATCAGCAATTGTTTTACATAGCATGTCCACAGGAATCTCATCGCTATACTTGTGTTTCCAATGAACTGCCTCAGAGCTTGCCCTCTGTACCTGGGTCGGCTGTCAACTGTCATTCCTGTCACCGCACAGCCAATGTTTTCTTTTCAGTTATCTCAAATAAGTGAGTCCCTGTGCTGGAATCCAATAGTCAGGAATTCTTTTCTGTGTGACAATTATTGGACAGTCTTCCCCTCTGACAGCTACTGAGGTAAGGCCACTCTGGCTAATAGCCTTGAAAGTATATTCTACTTGGTAGCCGGCCCTCAGGTGAAAAAAAATGGTAATATGTCAATAAAAACTAGTACTGGAACCACGGGACGCACCGGTGCATCCACTACTTCAAGTACAATCTCTCTCTTGGCGTGAGTTTTAAGCCACTGGGTCCAGGACTTGAACAGGACTTGTAGGAACCCAGCGACATAACCATTATGCCATTGGCTGGTCCCCAGACCCTGTTTTCACCGAAGCACTTTTTGGATTAATATTCCAAGGAAGACACTTTGGGAAATGGTTATGTAACTGACCATTTTGAATGTAATTATACTGTTACAAATACAGGCACTGTTCACTTACAAGTTCTGTTTCTCGGACGAGATTGTTAAGTGAGTTGGTCAGTCAAGGAGCTTAAAGGCGAGGCCTCGTGGTGTGTTGTAGGGTACGTAGTTTTCGAAAGCTGTCACACGACACCACACTTGGATAATGTAATTCTAGCCATACGAAAAGCATGTATTAGATAAGCACCAGAAGGTGACACCACACCACAACATGATGCTATAAATCTGGCATACGGTTTTTGTTCATACTGAGTATTATTAAGTTATCAGGAAAGTCATGACAGATTTTTCTAGGCAAAAATGCGTCATGACTCTCCTGACTACTCAATGTACAGGTGTACAATAGAGTACAAATTTATCAACAAAATACGTACTCTTGTGTAATTGTGAGTGTTTTACACGGTAAATACTGACCAACTACAGGAACGAGACAGAGACGGAGAAAGGGGATTGCAGCCACTCCGACTGAGAAAGAGGATTCCCCGCACTGGAGAACTGGCCGTAAGTCAGAGCAACCATTAAACAGGTGGGCCAGGAAGAGAGGAGTGGATTATCAGCGTCCCCACTGTCAGGCCAGCCTCAGAGCCTCGTGGTTAAAGAAGCTGGATCCCACGTGGCCCACCGTGGTTCAAATTCCGGCCCTCGTGACTCAAAAAACACACTGCATCTGTGCACGTGTGCCCCGAATCCCGACAGGATGGAGGACTGGCAGAGGGATTGTGGCAGGGCCCACCCCCATTGGCGGTGCTTTCTCTCACGCAAGCACACATGCTCTCTGGAAATTAAAACAAAACAAAACAAAACAAAAACCCATAAAACAACCACTTCCCTGGAATAGTGAAGATTACTTTTTAAAATAATGACTTGTGTTTCCAATGAACTGCCTCAGAGCTTGCCCTCTGTACCTGGGTCGGCTGTCAACTGTCATTCCTGTCACCGCACAGCCAATGTTTTCTTTTCAGTTATCTCAAATAAGTGAGTCCCTGTGCTGGAATCCAATAGTCAGGAATTCTTTTCTGTGTGACAATTATTGGACAGTCTTCCCCTCTGACAGCTACTGAGGTAAGGCCACTCTGGCTAATAGCCTTGAAAGTATATTCTACTTGGTAGCCGGCCCTCAGGTGAAAAAAAATGGTAATATGTCAATAAAAACTAGTACTGGAACCACGGGACGCACCGGTGCATCCACTACTTCAAGTACAATCTCTCTCTTGGCGTGAGTTTTAAGCCACTGGGTCCAGGACTTGAACAGGACTTGTAGGAACCCAGCGACATAACCATTATGCCATTGGCTGGTCCCCAGACCCTGTTTTCACCGAAGCACTTTTTGGATTAATATTCCAAGGAAGACACTTTGGGAAATGGTTATGTAACTGACCATTTTGAATGTAATTATACTGTTACAAATACAGGCACTGTTCACTTACAAGTTCTGTTTCTCGGACGAGATTGTTAAGTGAGTTGGTCAGTCAAGGAGCTTAAAGGCGAGGCCTCGTGGTGTGTTGTAGGGTACGTAGTTTTCGAAAGCTGTCACACGACACCACACTTGGATAATGTAATTCTAGCCATACGAAAAGCATGTATTAGATAAGCACCAGAAGGTGACACCACACCACAACATGATGCTATAAATCTGGCATACGGTTTTTGTTCATACTGAGTATTATTAAGTTATCAGGAAAGTCATGACAGATTTTTCTAGGCAAAAATGCGTCATGACTCTCCTGACTACTCAATGTACAGGTGTACAATAGAGTACAAATTTATCAACAAAATACGTACTCTTGTGTAATTGTGAGTGTTTTACACGGTAAATACTGACCAACTACAGGAACGAGACAGAGACGGAGAAAGGGGATTGCAGCCACTCCGACTGAGAAAGAGGATTCCCCGCACTGGAGAACTGGCCGTAAGTCAGAGCAACCATTAAACAGGTGGGCCAGGAAGAGAGGAGTGGATTATCAGCGTCCCCACTGTCAGGCCAGCCTCAGAGCCTCGTGGTTAAAGAAGCTGGATCCCACGTGGCCCACCGTGGTTCAAATTCCGGCCCTCGTGACTCAAAAAACACACTGCATCTGTGCACGTGTGCCCCGAATCCCGACAGGATGGAGGACTGGCAGAGGGATTGTGGCAGGGCCCACCCCCATTGGCGGTGCTTTCTCTCACGCAAGCACACATGCTCTCTGGAAATTAAAACAAAACAAAACAAAACAAAAACCCATAAAACAACCACTTCCCTGGAATAGTGAAGATTACTTTTTAAAATAATGAAAACAATGTAAGAACATTAAATAAACTCTGGAAAACAGAAGTCATGGCCTGGTGGCTGCGGCAGCTCTGTCCCGCATGGCGGGCCACAAGGCTGAAGTTACAGACCGGCACCTTGACAGACACAAGCACGCATGCGTGCATGCCCACACCCATCCTGAGAGGAGGGAGAGTTGGAGAAGGGGTTGCGGCCTGACCATGTCCCGTTGGGATGCTTGCCCCTCTTCTTTGTCTGTCTGGTGAGCACATGTGCCCTCTAGCAGCAGAAGAAAAATCACCCATAGTCACAGCTTCATGGTCAAATATTACTTTTAGTTTTTGCATCTTTGCTTCCTGGAGGTTGAACATAGACTTTGGAGTCAGAGACAGTTGAGTGTGAAGTAAAACGACACTGCTTGCTCTATGACCTTGGATGGTTTATCTACCCTCTCATTAAATCTCTTAGCACAGCACCTGGAAGGTAGTATTTGCTCAATAGAAAGTAGCTTTTAGAGCCATCCTGGTTGAAGTGCACACATGTTACATTGCGGCAGTAGTACTGTATATGAAACTTCCGGCTCTGCTTTTAACTGCCAGAGAGCACGTGTGCTTGACAGAAAGAGAGAGGGAGAGGGAGAGGGAGGGAGAGGGGGAGAGAGAGAAAGAGGGAGAGGGAAAAGGAGGGAGAGAGGGAGAGGGAGGGAGAGAGGGAGAGGGAGGGAGAGAGTGTGAGATAGAGAGAGAGGGATGGAGAGAGAGAGGGAGGGAGAGGGAGAGAGGGGGAGAGAGAGGGAGAGAAAAGGACACCCAACAGAGCGCGATTATGCTCCAATTCTATTTCCCCCACTTCGCCGTGTAGCCAGGACTTCAGGGACACATGCACACATGCAGCTGGCATGTTTTTCAAGCTGCCAGAGCCTGGATTTGAACCACAGTTGGCCATGCGGGTTCCAATTCCCTATGAACAGCACTTAACAACTGCACTTAGAGTATTCTGTTCTTCCACCTGACATTTCATCACAACTTTTCAAAAATTATGTTTATAGCTTTTTTAAAATGATAAAATACAGGGGCCAGTCACTGACGGAGTGATTAAGGTGGCTGGATTCCACATGGCTGACTGTGTGGTTCGAGTCCCAGACCTGGTGATTTGAAAAACATGCCAGGGACCAGCAGTTAGCATAATGACTATGTCGCTGGCACCCATGTAAGTCAACCACGGTCCGAGTCCTGGACCCGGTGTCTTAAACTCACACCAGGAACGTGTGCGTGCGTGCCCAAGATCCCAAGAGGAGAATGGAGAAGGGATTGCGGCGGGGCCATCCCCCCAGGGGGTGATTTCTCGCTCTCTGTCTCTCTGTCTCTCTCTGTCTTTCTGTAGAACACACGCGCCCTACAGCAAAAACTGCTCCAAAAAACAAACAAACAAACAAAAAAAGTGCCAGCATGTCTGTGTGTCAGTTTAGAATCCTGAGAAGAGGGTGGAGCAGAGGGGATTTTGGTGTGGCCATCTCCCCGGGAGTGCTTTCTCACTTTCTCCTTCTCTGTATCTTTATCTAGCAAATTTTATCTAGCAAATTTTTTTTTTTTGAGAGGTTTTCGCTATAGGGTGCGTGCACTCGCCAGACAGACAGAGAGAGACATAGAGACAGAAAGCGAGAAATCACCCCCCAGAGGGGATGGTCACGCCGCAATCCCTTCTCCTCCATTCTCCTCTCGGGATCTTGGGCACGCATGCACACGCGCCCGGCGTGAGTTTAAGCCACCAGATCCGGGACTCGAACCACAGTTGACTACATGAGTCCAGCGACATAGCCACTATGCCAGCTGGTTATTCCCAAAAGTTAATATTTTTTTATAAAAACAAAGCATTAGGAATACATCAAAGCCCCTGTGTATATCTCCCAGATCCTTTTTCTTTTCCTATCTCACCTACCCGGGGTAACTGTTGGTCGGCATGTACCAGCAGTTTCTTACTGATGTTTTCATTTTTTTTTACAACACATGTAGATTCCCAACATGGAGTATTGCTTTGCATTTTAAAAACATTATGTAATTAATATCATCCTGCAAGTGCTTTTTTTTACCCAATATATTTGTTATTTTATTCTGATAAATGCTGCAGTCAGCATTCTTAGACATGTCTCCTGGGTATGTATCAGAGAGTTTATGTACCTAGCATTGGAGTCGCTGGGTTGTGGAGATGAGCACTTTCAGTTCCACAGATGTTAAGTAATTACTCTTCAAAGTGCTAACACCAACTTGCACTCCCACCAACAGTCTGAGAGTTCACATTTCACCAAAAATTTGCCACCATTTAGTATTTTCAGACTTTTTATTTCTGCCAATGTGATAGTGGTGAAATGATATTTTGTTGTTTAATTTACAGTTCCCTGATCACTGAGAAAGAAGAGGGTCTTTTATATATTCATTGGTCATTTGGTTTTTCTTTCTGTGAATCATCTGCTCAAATACAATGTTTTATCCAACTGGGACCGGCACGTGCCATGGTGGTTGTGACACTGGACTCCTGCATGGCTGACATGGTTCAAGTCTCATACCCGGTGGCTTGCTTTCTCACTTTCCCTTTCTCTCTCTTTCTTTGTCTCTTTGGTCAAATTAAAACAAAAATAAATAATAATAACAAATAAAGTTAAATAAATTAATTAATCTTATTTATTGATTTATTAATAAATTTACCCAATTAAATTTTTGTTTGTTTTTTTGTTTTTGCTATAGGGCTCGTGCACTCACCAGAAAGACAGAGACAGAGAGACAGAAAGTGAGAAATCACCCCCCAGGGTGGGATGGCCATGCTGCAATCCCTTCTCCTCCATTCTCGTCGGGATTTTGGGCAATCACACACATGCACCTCCTCAAGCAACCGGGTCCAGGACTTGAACCGTGCTACCAGCCACGCAGGATCCAGTGTCTTTATCCATTTTATTTTTTTAAGGGTTTTGCCATGGTAGCAGGTACACTAGCTGTAGAGAAACAGAGAGATGGAAAGTAAGAAATCACTCCCCAGCAGGGTGGGTGGCCACTCTGTAATCCCTTCTCCTCCTGCAGATTTGGGGCACATGTGCACACATGCCTGGAGTGATTTTCAAGCTTCCAGGACAGGACTTGATCCATGGTCAGCGATGTGGGAGTCCAGCACTGTAAACACCATGCCACCTGCTGGCCCCAACCTTTCCCCAATTTTTATTTGTCAATTTTTCTTAGGATTTTTTTTTCCTAATTGTCAGAGGGCATGTGTACTCACTAGAGAGAGAAAGACAGACAGACGGAGACAAAGCCATCCTCCTGCCCACTGCAAAGGGGCCTGGTCATGCTGCAATCCCTTCTCCTCTATTTCTCTATCCCATCAGGATTTTGAGCACACGTGCACATGCACATGCACCTGGTGTGTTTTTCAAGTCTCTGGGCTGGGATCCAAAACACAGTGGGCCCTGTGGGATCTGGCTCCCTTAACCACTGTGCTGCCGGAACTACCATAACTTTTTCTTTCTTCTTGATTTACTACAGAGTGTGCATACATGCATGAGAGTGAGAGAGAAGCACCCTCCACAGGGTCTGGCCGCAGCTGGATCCTCCCCAACCCTCTGCTTCAGTCTTCCAGCCTGTCAGGTCTCGGGCACTGAGTTCCGGGCATGCCTGGTGTGTTCCAGGCTGATCTGGCTGAAGACCTGAATCGCGGTAGTAACATAGGATCCACGGGTTTGTCTCTGGTTAACTTTTCTTATACTGATTACTAATTGTTCATTAAAGACCTGAAAATATCTTCTACCAGTCTGTGGTTCGATTTTAACTTGGTTTACAGTGCTTTTTAGTACAGAAGCTTGTCTGCTTTATGAAACCAATTTTCATGATCATTTGTGCTTTCTGGTGTTTTAAGAAATTATTCTCTATTGACGATCTATTAAAAAATGTATCTTTTTTCCCCAGTTTTTGCTAGAGTATATGCACTTGCTGGAGAGAAACAGCGAGAAAGAGGAAAATCAAGAAATCACCTCCCCAGGGATGGCCATACTGCAATCCCTTCTGCTCCATTTTCTTTTTGAGATTTTGGTCACATATACACACGTTTTTCAAGCCCTCAGGTACAGGACTCGAACCGTAAAGCCAACCTTGTGGAATTCAGCTGTCTTAACCACCACACCACCAGCTGGCCCCAAAGATATCTTTTTGATGTTTTCTTTTGTAAAAATGTGTGCATTTGATATGTATATATCTGATCCGTCCAGGTCAAAGCTACTTTGGAGACATTTTCACGTGTATTTGCCATGTGACAGTTGTACGGGTTCACATCCCGCAGTGTCTATGGCACCACAAGTGTGTAGGGAGTCCTTTCACACAGCGCGCCCCCGCGTAGTCATGGCTACATTTCTTGGCCCTCTGTTCTGTTATAATTTTCTTTCTTTCTTACTTTTTCTTTTTTAGGAGGGTTTTTGCTATAGAGCACATGCACTCACCAGAAAAGACAGAGAGAGACAGAGAGACAAAAAGCAAGAAATCACACACACACACCCCATGGGGGATGGCCACACCGCAATCCCTTCTCCTCCATTCTCCTCTTGGGATCTTGGGCACGCACCCAGTGTGAGTTTAAGCCACCAGGTCCGGTATTCAAACCACGGTCGGCTACATGGGAATCCAGTGACATAGCCATTACACCAACTGCTGGTCCCCTGATTTTTAATTGCTTGAGTGTATGCACCTACTAGAGACAGACAGAAAGAGGGAGAAAACACCCTTAATAGGGCATGGTCACACCATAATCCCTTCCTCCATTTCTCCATCCTTTGGGGATTTGGGGCACACATGCCAGGGTGTTTTTCCAGCTGCCTACGCCAGGACTCAACCTACGTGCGCCATGTGGGATCCAGCTCACTTAACCAGCAGGCCATAGGGCCAGCCTGCTTTATTGTTTTTCTATCTGTCAGGCCCTTTACCGTTGTTACTTTCCTGTTTTATTTACTGCCTTTGAGGCCTTATTTTAAGCCCAAAACTCTGGTAGGGCAGCTTTTCTTTGGGTCTTTCATATAAATGCTTAGAACAAAACTTCCTGTAAAGATTATAATTGCAATGACATCACAGACATTTCCAAAACTGATTATTGAGCAACTCAATAGTTCTTCCAAAATAGTTCATTCTTAAGGAACACTGAGGTTATGAGTTTATGAATGATGTGAGGAAGGAGTTGGGCCTCTTCCTCTGCGGGCGCCTCTTCCTGGTTCCCTGCCTCCACCCTGCCATGGCTGCTGTCCAGCACCTGCACTCACCATGTCTAGATAGTTACTAGACTGCCTTCCTGTCCCCTCTTTCCTTGTCACTGACATACACACTGTTTCTCAAGGCTCTGCTGCCCCACAGTCTCTTGAGTTACGGGTTCAAGGTCTAAAGCACCACTTTGATTCAGCTCCTCCCAGCCTCCCAGCCCTCACGGCCTCTTTCCTCTGTGGGATAAAGTGATAGAGTGCTGCTCACAGGCCTGACACTCACCCGCCCTGCCCAGCCCGCCCAGCCCTCTCCTCCACCGGCAGCCATGACTCCTGCCAGGTCCAGCGCTAGAGGCTGGGGAGCCTGGCTTGTTCTGTTTCCATCCTTGCCCCGGGAGTGCCCCCTACCTGCTCTCTGCTTCCCAATTTCTACCCACTCCACCTGTAACAAAACAGCTTCCTCGATGACCAGACCCAGAGGGGGTCCCTACCTTGAACAGCCTCGTGTTTCTATTTGCACATGTTGCAGCAAGCGATGTGAGAACCACTTTCACTAAGGAGATTTCCCATCTGAACGCTACTGGCGTGTTTTCCTGGCGTGTTTTTTTTTTTTTTTTTGGAGAGGTTTTTGCTATAGGGCGCGTGCGCTCGCCAGACAGACAGAGAGAGACATAGAGACAGAAAGTGAGAAATCACCCCCCAGAGGGGATGGCCACGCCGCAATCCCTTCGCCTCCATTCTCCTCTTGGGATCTTGGGCACGTACGCACACGCGCCTGGTGTGAGTTTTAAGTCCAGGACGCGAACCGCGGTTGACTACGTGGGAGTCCAGCGACATAGCCATTAAGCTAACTGCTGGTTCCCGTGGATAATTTTTTTAAATAAGATTTTTGCCTTAGGGTGCATGCACTTCTGAGAGAGAGAGAGAAAGAGAGAGAGAGTGAGAGAGAGAGAAATCACCCCCCAGGGGGATGGTCATGCACCAATCCCTTCTCCTCCATTCTCCTCCTGGGAGTTTGGGCATACACGCACATGCACCTAGTGTGAGTTTCCAGCCACCGGGTCCGACACTTGAACCGTGGGCAGCCATGTGGGAGTCCAGTGAGGTATCCACTATGCCATATGCGGCCCCCCTGGATGATTCCTTATTGTGGAGGGAGGTGCTGGCCTCTGCACTGTAGGAGGTTTTGTTCTGTTTTTCCCTTCATTCACCGGACAGCGCATGCACGCACACAAGAGGGGAGAGAGAGGCGTGCCCTCCACAGTGTCTGGTCACGCTGTGGTCCCTTTCTTCCTCTTCTCTAGCCAGTCCGATCTTGACCATGCCCAGCACGATTCCGGCTGCCTGGGCCTGATCTCCTAACTGTGGTTGCCAGAAGGGCTCTGGCCTCTCTTGAGCAGCGCCACACTCTGGAGGCGTAGCAGCCTCCCTGGCCTCTACCTGCTACCAACAGATGGCAGTATCTCCAGGGTGGCAACTGAAACTGCCTCCAGATGTTGCCAGGCGTGCCCTGGGCTGAGAACTGCGGTGAAAGGGAAGACTCCTGGCACCAGCGGCTGCAAGTTCGCCAGGTTCCTGGGGCGGGATGGAGCAGCGGCCTCCCGCACCGATCACAGGGTGGCCGCCAGGCACCTCTGGACACTGTTTGGAGCATCTGAGGTGAAGCGGAACATACAGCAGGGACACACCCAGGTCTGCCTCCTACTGCCACTTAAGTATCCGGCGGTGGGTCTGCTCTGTGCGCTGCCAGCAGGAAGGAGGCTGCGACCGCACCGAGCATCGCGCCCCCGCGGTCGGTCAAAAAGCAAAGCGGACGACAGGTGGGCTGAGCTGGCAAGACTAGGGCCAGTCATTCTCTGTGCTGTCAGCGTCCAGGGAACAAGCTGAGCCTCCTGTGCCCTTCCCCTGGAAAGCAGTTGAGCGGTCGGCGCTGTCGGCCAGCACATGGGGATCCTCTCGTGGGTTCAGGTAACATTGCCCCCAGTGACAGCCTCTAGATGACACAGGCTCTTTCCCGAGGAGGAGGCCACACAGGCCTCCAGGGGCCCTGTGGTGCTTGAGTCACTTGGCATCACCCGAGGCCCTGGAGGCCCTGGGGTCTGAAAACTGCTCCAGGTCACTGCGCCCCCAGTTTGGATGAGCTTTGAGCTGGGGTCTGTGAGGCCTGACAAGCTGGCGTGTCTCCTGGACTAAGATGTCATGCCCTCTTTTGGCCCATGGACTCCTGGGGGAGTGTCCTTCTCCGAGGCCTTTTCCGTGGTGTCCCCAGGCCAGCCATCCTGCTAGGCTGTCTAGCTTGGCCATGTTGGGGTCAGCTCCCCTCTGCGGTCCCTGCGTCCCTACGAAAGGCGCGTCTCTTCCTAACGGCTCCTGCTGGGGAGGGTCTCTGACTCACCTCGGAGGAGCTGGGCAGCGGAGGGGGGGTGAGAGAAGCAGGCAGAGGGGACGCTGTAGTTGGTTTTCAGCACCTCCAGGAGATCTGCTGTGTACCTGGAGAGACACCGGCCTGCGTTCAGAACCACGGAGCCTGGGAGTGGGGGGAGGACAGGTAGGGCCCTAGTTACCTGATACTCCCTCAAGCTCTCCTCTCAGAGCCTGGTTCCTTAGGGAATTGGCCAGGCTGGCCAGGGGCAGGTCTGGCTGCAGTGCTCGAGGAGCCCACAGTTAATTCTGTCTTCCTGCATCATGGCAGCAGCCCAGCAGCCGACCAGGGAGAAAGAGCAGGGTCTCAGGGAAAAAGGGGGCTCTCTGTACCCGGGACGAGCCCCCGGTTCGTCAGGAGCTCTGGGCTCTTCTTCAGCGCTCACCTCTGGGATCTTTCTCCCACCAGGTGGGGGGGGCAAAGCCAAGGTCCTGATACGTCACACATTGCTCCTGTCCCACTGTGTCCCTGAGGACCTGGGGGACAGTGAGAGCCTTTCCAGTTCTGTCTCAATCTGGGTGCTGTGAGCCAGAGCGCTCTGGGAGGGAGGGAGGGTCAGGCCAGAGCGATAGGAGCCCCCGTTGCTAAGTAACGTAGTAACTGGCTCCTGGCCGGGGCCTGCCGTCCGCACTTACCTGGGGTCAAGCTTTATCTGAGTCCTGTCTGGCTCCATCGTCTCCTTTCTCCCCGGTACTCCCGGCAGGTGCTGAGGCACAGAAGGGCAGGCAGGTGGGCAGGCGGGGCACTGAGGGGGACGGTTCCCGCCTGACCAGCTGCACTACTGGCCTTTCCAGGGGCCGGCGCAGAGGGCCAGTGGAGCGAGCAGGTCTTCCCTCTGGCTCTTCCTCTTCAGGCCTCACGTGCCAGCTTATCTCGGAGTTCATTCACTCTGGAGGAATTTGATCCTCCAGGCTGAGTTCCCTGCTTCCTGACTCCTCCCGGGAGTGGTCCCTCCCACATCACTCAGGCGATGCCTCAGGCCACCCTCGCTCCTACCCTGTCCTATCTGCCGCCCCACTTCCAGAGCCCTCTCAGGCCAGAGCGGCTGGACCCAAGACAAATCTCCAGCTCAGGGCCGGGGCAGGGTTGAAGGCCCCCTCCTCCCCACGAAGGCCCCTGGTCAGCAGCCCCTGGAGCACATGGCTGAGACTCAGGTTCTGGCCCTGCAGAGATGGGAGACTCCAGGGCCAGGACCTTGGCTGTCCAGTGCTGTTGACTTGGTGAGCAGAAGGCAGGGAGGACTGGCTGGAAAAGCCATGTGGGTTTCCCAGAACCCAGCCCAGGCTGGGTTGATGATGGGTTTATCCAGCTGAACAGCTGGGCCTGAAGATGCAGCCAAGTGGGGCTTTATTTATTTATTATAACTTAATTTCTATAGGGGGCCCGAGCTCACTGAACAGCACGGAGGGAGTGGAGTGAGAGAAAGTGCGCCCCTCAGAGGGTGCAATCCCTGCTCATCCTCCTCTCAGGAGTTTGGGCACACACACACATGCACCTGGTGTGTTTTTCAAGCCACTGGGTTCAGGACTCAAACTGCACAGATGGCCCCTGGGGACCCAGTGCCATAACCACCACACCAGTGGCAGGCCCGGCAGGCTGTATTTAAGAGTCAAAGTGGCAGAGTGAGATTCTAAACATTTTGTTAGGTTTTGGAAAACTGCTCTATCACAGTCATCCTCGGTACCCACAGACACTCCAGTCCCTTACACACAGGGTCTGCAGACCATCCATGCAGGGCCCCATACATGTGCATCCTCTCCCTTACACACAGGGTCTGCAGATGGTCCACGCAGGGCCCCATACACGTGTATCCTCTTCCTTACACACAGGGTCTGCAGATGGTCCACGCTGGGCCCTCGTACATGTGCATCCTCTCCCTTACACACAGGGTCTGCAGATGGTCCACGCTGGGCCCCGTACATGTGCATCCTCTTCCTTACACACAGGGTCTGCAGACCATCCACGCAGGACCCCTGTACACGTGTATCCTCTCCCTTACACACAGGGTCTGCAGATGGTCCACACTGGGCCCTCGTACATGTGCATCCTCTCCCTTACACACAGGGTCTGCAGATGGTCCATGCAGAGCCCCCCGGTACATGTACGTGCTTAGATTACTTGGGGCACCTGACACAGTGTAAATGCCATGTAAATAGCAGTTAGGAAATAATGACAAGGGAAAGAAGTCTGCACTGTGAACAGCAGGTGGTGTAATGGTTACGTTGCTGGATTCCCATGTAGTCAACTACGGTTCGAGTCCCAGATCCAGCAGCTTAAAACTCACGCTGGGTGTGTGTGCATGCATGCCCAAAATCCGAAAAGGGGAATGGAGGAGGGATTGCAGCCATTCCCCCAGGGGGTGATCTTGCTCTTTTGTCTCTTTGGCAAGCATATGTGCCCTATAGCAAAAATCTCTCTCTAAAACAAAGTCTACATGTTCTGTAAGACGCAGCCATCAGGCAACTACACAGTGTCCATCAACAACCAAGGAACGGTTCCCAACGCAGTCACTTGAACCCACAGGCACAGAACCTGCCAACACGGAGGGCTCTGTGTGTGCTCGTGGACTCTCGATGGGTGGTTTCTCTAAACAGGCTGAAGCTTTTCTGAGGCCAAATACAGTGTCTTGTACTGCAGCACCCCTAGGTTCCTGGGGTGGAGCCCGGCACACACTAAGAGCTCCCTAAAATGTGGATGCATAGGGCCAGCCCCGTGGCCTACTGGTTAAAGCAGCCAACTGGCCGATCACAGAGAACCACGGCCCCAGCAGCTTGGAAAGCACACCGGGCAGGGGCGTGTGCATGCCTAACATCGTAATGGGGCGGAAAAATGGAGGAGAAATTGCAGCATGGCCTTGTCCTGCTGGGAAGTACCTCTGTCCTTCTCTCTGATGAGTGCGTATGCCCTCTGGCAATTAATAAATTGCTTATTGGTCGCAGAGCACGAAACAATGTAATCAGAGCAACGGCAGCAGGTGACAGCTACTGCGCATGTGCGCCAGGTGCCGAAGGGGATGGTGTACATTCCTGATCTCGCTTAAACTGTACACCCACTCGCTCATATAAGGGACGGATTATCTTCATTCCCATTCTAAGGAAACTGAGGTCTAGAGATTTAAGAAACCAGGACAGAGAGGTTAGTAGAGGGTGTAGAACTTCCATTGCTGGACTCCCGCATAGTTGACTGCAGTTCAGGTCCCAGACTCAGCGGCTTGAAAATCATACCATGTGCATGCGTGTGTGGCCAAGATCCCCAGAGAAGAATGGAGAAGGGATTGCAGCATGGCCATTCTTCTGGGGCGAGGGGCAATTTTTTACTTTCCCCTCTCACTGTCTCTGTCTCTGGCGAGTGCATGCGTCATATGGCAAAACCTCTAAAAAAAAAGAAGAAGAAGAAGAAGAAGAAACCAGGATATATAGAGAGCTGTGGGATGTGGGAAAGGCAAAAGAGACCTGGGGTTTTAGGTGGTGAGAAAGGGAGAAGGTGGGGAGAGCCGGTCCCTGGCCTGGGCGGTGACAGAGGAAGCCGGTACTGGTGTGGCTCCTGGACGACTCCCTCCCCAGTCCCCAACAGCCCTGCATCTCTCCGTAGGGTCAAGCACAGTCCTCCTACCATACAGTTCTCGGGACAGGACAATGCCGTGATCTCCTGGGCCCAGTTACTTCTAAACTGGAGGGAAGGGCAGGAAAAGGAGATCGAGACCTGAGCCGTGAGCCCTGAGGGTCAATGGCCCCGGCTCCACCCTGACACCGACACTGACTGACTCAGCTTCCTCAAACCCTTTCCCCCAGAACGTTCCCGGGGTTATTCCTCTCTAGCTGGTGAGAGGCCTTGAGCTGAATCACCCAAAGCTCTGAACTTTAGACTTCCCTAAAGCAGATAACAGATGCTGAGGATGTTCTCTGAAATCCCACAGGGCAGAAGTGGGGGTGGGGTGGGGAGGAGAGGAGAGCTGGGCTGGGAGACCCTGGGAGAGACCCGGCCCTCCCAGGAAGAACACGGTTGAGGGAGAAGGAGATGTCAGGGTGGCGGTGAGAGGGAGGGCTTCAGCTTGCATGGGTACTCCTGCCCCACTGGAAGGCCTGAGGCTGCCTCCTCCTACAGTGTGGCCGAGGCCTAGACCAGAGTGGTCACCTCCCTGTAGCTACCACTTGGCAAAAGAGCATGAGTTGGGCCAGCCAATCAGATTCTTCTCTTGGCACTTTTCCACTAGAGCTGCCAAATTACTGGTTTTTAGAATCAAGATGAAAAGATCATTCTCTTATTTTTCTGACTATTTTTCCCACAAGATGGTATAATAGCATAATGATAACCACTTCAATTTCAGTGTTCTTAGAACAAGGGTCATTTTTGAAAAATCAAAACCAAAACAGGACAAAACAGGATTTCATCAGGTTTTTCCCCTGAGATCCTGAAATCATTTGATGTTGAAAGACCATTCTCTCTCTCACTTACTTATTTGTTTATTTAAGTGTATTTCCTCTAGGAGTATGAGAGACAAAAACAGTACCCTTAACAGGGTCTTGCTGCTGTGACCCACCCCCAGCCTCAGCCAGCCCCAAGTCACAGACGTGTCATGGCCAGTATACTCAGGGAGGTCTTCGGACACAAACCTGGAACCTTCTTGTACGGCTCAGCCTCACAGAGTACTCCACTTTGTGTTACCGTGTGGCCTCCATGCTCTCTTTGAAAAGTTTCCCAGGTCAGCCCTATAGCACCACGGTTAAGGGATCTGGATCCCACTTGGCTGATCATGGTTCAAATCCTAGCTTGAAAAACACACTGGGCCTGTGTGCTGCATACTCAAAGTGCTGACAGGAAGGAGGAATGGAGGAAAGGGATCATGCATGACCATGCCCCATTGTGGGGTGTTTTTGTCTCTTTCTCTCTGGCAAGGACAGGTGTTCTCTGGCAATTAAAATAAGGTCAGTCCATGGCCTGGCGGTTAAGGTGGCTGACCACCTATGCTGTTTGAATCTCATATCCAGGGACCAGCAGATGACATAGTGGTTACATTGCTGGACTCCCACGTAGTTGACCACGTTTTGAGTCCTGGACCTGATGACTTGAAACTCATGCCGGGCACGTGTGCGTGCTTGCTCAAGATCCTGAGAGGAGAATGGAGGAGAAGTGATTGTGGCGTGGCCATCCCCCTGGGGGGTGATTTCTCACTTTCAGTCTTTCTGTTTGACAAGCACATCACCCTATAGCAGAAATCTCTCTCAGGGAAAAAAAAAAAAGAATCTCATATCAAGTGTCTTGAAAAGCATGGGCACATGTGTATAAGTGCCCAAAATCCCAAAAGGAGGGAGAAATGGGGACGGAATTGTGGCTTGACCATTCCCCATGAGGGGTGCTTTCTCTCTTT
>NW_006160028.1:7936420-7941169 GCF_000334495.1 Tupaia belangeri chinensis
TTTTATCTCTCTCTGGCAAGTGCATGGGCCCTCTAGCAAATTTAAAAAAAAAAATCTCATTGAGATAAAATAGTCTTAACATAAAACTCACAATTTTAGTCATTTTTAAAAGTACAATTTTTAAAAAAAAATTTTTTCTGGAGAGGGTTTTGCTATAGGGCGTGTGCGCTTGCCAGAAAGACAGAGAGAGACAGAGAGACAGAAAGCGAGAAATCACCCCCCATGCCACAATCCCTTCTCCTCCATTCTCTCAGGATCTCGGGCATGCACACACACGCACCCGGCGTGAGTTTAAGCCACCGGGTCTGGGATTCGAACCACAGTCGACTATGTGGGAGTCCAGTGACATAGCCATTACACCAATTGCTGGTTCCTGAAAACACATTTTTCTAAGAAGCACATAAAACATTCTCTAGGATTGATTATATAATAATGTACAAAATAAGCTTCAATAAATTTAAGTACGTATGAATAGAAATCACACTATCACTTCTGGTCACAATTGGATAAAAGTGGAAATCACCAAGGAAAACTATGGAAAATATACTAATAAATGGAAACTAAATGTTCTCCCAAGTGACTTTGGAGTTAAGGAAGAAATTAAGAAAGAAACAGGGACTAGCAGGTGGCATGGTGGTTAAGGCACTGGACTCTCACATGGTTGAGCAGGTTCAAGTCCTGGACCTAGTGGCTTGATCATGCCAGGTGTGTGTGGGCATGCCTAAAATCCTGAGAGGAGAATGTAGGAGAAGGGATTATGGTGTGGCCATCCTCTGGGGGGTCACTGTCCCTCTCTCTTTCGATCTGGCAAACACATGTATCCTATGGCAAAAACCTAAAAAAATAAAATAAAATAAAAAATAAAAAAAAAAAAAAATTCTTGGGGCCGGCAGGTGGTGAGGTGGTTGAGAACACTGGACTCAACACATTAGACTTGAACTGTAGTTCGAGTCCTGGATCTGGTGGCTTGCTTTCTCACTTTCCCTCTCCCCTTGTGTCTCTCTCTGATCAAACTGGAAAATAATAATAGTAATAAATAAAGTTTAAAAAATTCTTGAAATAGGGAACCAGCAGTTAGCGTAATGGCTATGTCGCTGGACTCCCACGTAGTCGACCGCGGTTCGCGTCCCGGACATGGTGGCTTAAACTCACGCTGGGCACGTGTGCGTGCATGCCCAAGATCCCGAGGAGAATGGAGGAGAAGGGATTGCGGCGTGGCCATCCCCTCTGGGGGGTGATTTCTCGCTTTCTGTCTCTCTGTCTCTCTCTGTCTGTCTGGCGACCGCACACATCCTATAGTGAAAAACCTCTCAAAAAAAATTTTTTTTGAAACAAATGAAATGAATGGAAATATACTTATGAAAACCTATACAATACAGCAAAAGCAGTACTAAGATGAAAGTATATAGTAGTAAGTGCCCACACCAAAAAACAGAAAGATGGCAAAAACAAAACAAAACAAACACAAAAAAACAAACCCTAATGATACATCTTTAAGAACTGGAAAAACCAAAACAAGCTAATCCAAAGTAGCAGAAGGAAAGAAATGGTAAAGATCAGAGCAGAAATAAATGATATTAAGACCTAAAGATCAATACAAAAAAAGAAAGAAAGAAAGAAAGAAAGAAAAGAAAAGCTGCTTTTGTTTGTTTGTTTTACCGTAAGGTACATGAGCTCACTGGAAATAGAAAGAAAGGGAAAGTGAGAACACCCTCCACCCCAGGGGGATGGCAGCACCGTCTCTTCTCCTCTCTCCTCCTCTGGGCCTCTGGGCCTGCACACACAGGTGCTTGGCGCTTTCCAGGCTGCTGGCTCTGGGACTCCAACTGCGGAGCCGGGCAGGCAGGAGCCAGCACCTTAACCACCAAGCAACCTGCTGGCCCCGAAAGAGCTGTTTTTTTTTTTTTTTTTTTTTGAAAAGATTAACAAAATTGACAAACTATTAGCTAGACTAAATAAGAAGAAAAAAGAGAGAATAAATAATCTTTTAAAAAACAGAAATAGAAAAAGAAAAATTACAACTGATATCATAAAAATACGAAAGACTGTTTGGAACTGTTTTGAACAATTATATACCAACAAGCTGGAAAATCCAGAGGAAATGAATAAATTTTTGGATGTATTCCATCAACCTAGATTGAACCAGGGAAAAGTAAAAAGTCCAAACAGACTAATAACAGGTATGAGAGCGAATCAATAATAGTCTCTCAACAGAAAAAGTCCAAATCCAGAGGTCTTCATTGCCGAATTTTACAAATCGTTTAGAGAAGAACTAACATCAATCCTCTTCAAAAAATTCCAAAAGATCTAAATGGAGGGAGTCCTCCCAGATTCATTTTATGAGGCCACCATCACTTTGAAAACAAAAGCAGGCGGAACCAGCAGTAACGTAATGCCTATGTCGTTGGACTCCCACGTAGTTGACCGCAGTTCGCATCCCGGACCCGATGGCTTAAAACTCACGGGCGCGTGTGCGTGCATGCCCAAGATCCCCAGAGGAGAATGGAGGAGAAGGGATTGTGGAGTGGCCATCCCCCCTGGGGGGTGATTTCTTGCTTTCTGTCTCTCTGTCTCTCTCTGTCTGTCTGGCGAGTGCATGCTCCCTATAGCAAAAACCTCTAAAAATAAAAAAATTTAAAAAAAAAAAAAAGCAGGCAAGGACATAACAATAAAAGAAAACTACTGACCAATATCCCTAGATGCAAAAATCTTGGACTAGAGCCAGCAGGGGTGTGGTGGTTAAAGTGCTGACACATGACTGACAGTGGTTTGAGTTCTGGATCCAGCAGCTTGAAAATCACGTCGGGTGCCATGTGTGTACGTGCCCAAAATCCCTAGAGGAGAGTGAAGGAGAAGGGATTGCAGCGTGGCCATCTGCTCCCTCTCGTTGTCTCTCTTTCTCTTTCTCTCCCGGGTGGGTGCACATGCCCTATGGTTAAAAACCTTAAAAAAAGAAAAAAAGAAAAGAAAAGAAAAGAAAAAAAAACTTCAACAAAATCTTAGCAAACCAAATTCAAAACATATCAAAATAGCATATCATGATTATTCGGCATGATCAAGTAGGATTCATCCCAGGGATGCAAAGGTAGCTCAACATTCACAAAACAATATATGTAACATATCAAGTCGACAGGAGGAAAGATGAAAAACCATATGGTCATATTAACTGATACAGTAAAAGCATTTGATAAAGAACAGTTTCCCTTCACCATTAAGACTAAAAAGAAAAAATATATAGAGAAGGTATATACCTTAACACGACATAGGCTTCATATGACCAACCCACAGCTAACTTCATACTAAGAAGAAAAGTTAAAAGCTTTTCACTACAGACTGGAAGAAGACAGCAATGTTCACTTTCTCCACTCCTCTTCAGCACAGGAACAGGAGTACCGCAAGTCCTAGTAAATGCAATTGGGCGAGAGAAAGAAGGCAAAGGCATTGTGGTAGGAAAGGGAAAGGTGACATTATCCCTGTTTGCAGAGGGCACGATCATTTGCATAGAAAAACCTAAAGAATCCACCAAGAAACTCTTAGA
Organism: Tupaia belangeri chinensis; assembly: GCF_000334495.1. Lineage (NCBI taxonomy): Eukaryota > Metazoa > Chordata > Mammalia > Scandentia > Tupaiidae > Tupaia > Tupaia belangeri. The sequence goes on from NW_006160028.1 coordinate 7,939,959, forward strand.
GCAGATACTTAAGTTCAGTGAAGTCGTGGTATATAAAATCAACATGCAACAATCATTAGCATTTGCTACATTAGTAATTAAGTATCTGAGAAAGAAACCAAGAAGCAGGCTGGTCCATGGCACAGCTGGGCCCCACACTGCAACTGAGGTCCACATCCCTGGCCCAGTTGGCCTGAGACACTCAGGCATGCGTGTGACTGCCCAAGACCCAACAGGCCGGAGGACTGCAGGAAGGTGATTGTAGTGACTAGACCCTATGAAGGGTGATCGCCTCTCTCTCTCTCTCTCTCTCTCTCATACACACACTCACACACACACACACACACACACACACACACACACACAGAGCAATAGGTTCTGTTTGCTTCAGTTAGCACTGGCCTGAATGGGGATGAAAATCTCCAACCTTCTCCCATGTTTCTCTAATGTCCTATGGTTTTCAGTGAAGCCAACCTACAGGGGCAAGACTTCCCAGCACCCAACACAGGTAGGAGTGGGGTGGCTTGCTGTGGGGAGTGACGGTCACGGGAAGTAGCCAGAGCAAACTGCCCACCGTCCTGCTGAGGAACCCCAGCCCCCATTCCTCAGCTTCTGTGATGTCACACTGGAACATCTTCCCTTCTTCCCTGGGCTGTGGCTTCCGAGGCAGCTGTGGCTTTGGGGCTCTGGGAGCCAGCGGTGGGGAGGGAGCCTGATGGCTCTGATCTCCCCTGGGGGCACGGGAGGCCCAGCCATGCCCCTCATGAAAGAGCCCCAGTCCCCACCTCAGGTCTCACCTCCCTGGATGCTCCCGAGCCTGTTTGCCGCCTTCAATGTAGTGCTGCTGGTCATTTTCAGTGGCCTCTTCTTCGCCTTCCCGTGAGTCCCCCACGCAAGCGCAGGCGTCTTACAAAGAGGAACAGCTGATGACAGTATGGAGGCAGGGAACCAGAGAGGAGCGCAGAGGTCAGGGGAGGGATATTCTGGGCAGAGGGTCTAGAGTGCCTGGGGCATCCGGGGAACTGCAGGTGGCTGGTAATGCTGGTGACTTTTGGTGGAGCCTCTCTGGGTTTGTCATTAACCTGTTTTTTGTTTTTTAAGAGGTTTTATGCCGTAGGGCACGTGAACTCATCAGAGAGAGAGAGAGAGAGAGAAAGTGAGAAATCATCCCCAGGAAGGATGGCCCTGCCACAATTTTTAAAGTTTTTTGCTGTCACTGAGGCAAGACAGAA
>NW_006160028.1:7941550-7944788 GCF_000334495.1 Tupaia belangeri chinensis
AAGAGAGAAATCCCCACTCCTGGGGGAATGGTCATGCTGCATTCTCTTCTCCATTCTCCTTTTGGGGTTTTGGGCACATGTGTGCGCGTACACACACACACACATAGAATGAAGAATCGGAAGTCCTGGGCAGCAGGGAGAGGAGGCAGGCCTCAAGGACCTGTCCTCTGGCCCTGCCTCCATCTCCCCGAATCCTGTGGTCTTTCCTCCTCCCTCCCCTCCCACCTTCCCTATACTCCCATAACCGCTGGCAGGTCTGGGATTCAGACCGTGGTCGGTCAGATGGGAATCCAGTGTCTTAAGCACCACACTGCCTGCTGGCCCCAGCCTGTGTGTATTAGTGGCTTTAGGATCTGTGAGTCCTGTCTGGGTGAATGGAGCCCTGGGGAGAGCGGTGTGCCGACCCAGGGGAGGACTTCTGGCTCTGCTCTCAGTTGCAGGTGGCTGGCTGAGAATGGGGAGTGGGCCTTTCCCATCATCACAGGTCTCCTCTTTGTCTTGACCTTCTTCAGTCTCGTCTCACTCAACTTCTCAGACCCCGGCATCTTACATCAAGGTAAGGCCTTGACCCTCAACCCTTGGAGAAGGGGGCAGCACTCTGAGGGCTGGGACTGTAGATGATTCTAAAAGCACTCCTCCCTTCTCCTCTTGCCCCAGCCCTCACTGCTCTGGCCCTGGGACTTCATGTCCCAATCCACGGAGGCGTGAAAAGACATGATGGTGGAGGTTTTCCAGCTGCCTTGGAAGGGAGGGCCAGGCAGGCCAAGGAAAGAAGTCAGCTGGCCCTTCAAAACACGTAGCTTGTGGGACCAGCGGGTGGCATGGTGGTTAAGGTGCTGGATGCTCCCACATGGCCGACCATGGTTCGAGTCCCGGACCTGGTGGCTTCCTTTCTCACTTTCCCTCTCTCTCTTTCCTCCTCTGTGTCTCTCTCTGGTCAAAAAAATAAATGAGTGAATAAATAAAATTAAATAAATAATTTTTTTTTAAAAAAGAAAGCATTAAAAACAAAACAAAACAAAACAAAAAACCACAAAAAACCACGCAGCTCGCTTCTCCCCTGCATTGCACACGGTCTTAAAGCATTAACCAGGTTTCTAGAGGCCTGGCTCTATGTTGTCCTCTTCTGAGCTGGAAGCCCACCTTCCCTTTGGCTGCCAGCCTCTCTTGGGTGGTCCACTTGCTCAGTGGGGGCTGAATTCCTCTGCCCAGCTCCTCCTCATCCTTCCTTGTACCAGCAATTCTGGGGCTGCCCCAAACAGCACCGCAGATTTTTAGGAAACATTTACTATATGCCAGAAAATGTACTAAACACTTTACATACATTTAATTTAATCCTTGAAAACTCTATGAGATTTGGGACCAGCAGGTGGCATGGTGGTTAAGGTGCTGGATGCTCCCACATGGCCGACCATGGTTCGAGTCCCAGACCTGGTGGCTTCCTTTCTCACTTTCCCTCGCTCTCTTTCCTCCTCTGTGTCTCTCTCTGGTCAAAAAAATAAATGAGTGAATAAATAAAATTAAATAAATAATTTTTTTTTAAAAAAGAAAGCATTAAAAACAAAACAAAACAAAACAAAAAACCACAAAAAACCACGCAGCTCGCTTCTCCCCTGCATTGCACACGGTCTTAAAGCATTAACCAGGTTTCTAGAGGCCTGGCTCTATGTTGTCCTCTTCTGAGCTGGAAGCCCACCTTCCCTTTGGCTGCCAGCCTCTCTTGGGTGGTCCACTTGCTCAGTGGGGGCTGAATTCCTCTGCCCAGCTCCTCCTCATCCTTCCTTGTACCAGCAATTCTGGGGCTGCCCCAAACAGCACCTAGAAGGGCCTCCTGCTGCTTCCCGATCATCTTCCCATGCCAGGCTCCGTGGAGCAGGGCCCCATGATGGTGCACGTGGTGTGGGTGAACCACAGGGCCTTCCGCCTGCAGTGGTGCCCAAAGTGCTGTTTTCACCGCCCTCCGCGGACCTACCACTGCTCCTGGTGCAACATCTGTGTGGAGGTGAGTGTCCCTCCGGCCTGCTGACTTGCCAGCCATGCCCCAGCACCACCAGGACCAGGAGCCCCCAAGTCCAAGGCCAGGGTTGGTCAGACCATTTCCAGGACTGCTAGAAGCTAAGGGTGGCAGTAATTCTCATCTGCTTGGTCACTTGTGCAGGCCACTGTCCCTGTGTCTGCACTGTCCTGGGAGGCTGGCCTTTGCCCGCACAGACACTGACATGCCAGGGGCATCTACAGCTCTGCTGGGCCTGGTCAGGCCACGGGAAGGAAAGCTGGCTGACTCTAGATATCCAAGACCCTCAGGCTGGCTGCAGGCCTGGTCTGGGGTCTTGTGGTCTGGAGAGACTTGTCCAGCAGCCTCTGGCTTCTAGGGGGGAGTGACCCTGGGCTGGAGCACTCATGCCCACACAGCTTTATCCCTGCAGGAGGCTGGCTGGGCAAGGGTGCTGTCGTCATCCTGGTCTAGTAACAGGGGCCCAGAGATAGTCTCTGTTCTGCCTAAAGTTACGCTGAGATGTGTCTCACAGACCAGGCAGGCCTCATCTCTAAAGGCCTGGTGACAGGTGACTTTATGAGGCACAGACTCCTACCTTTGCTCTGACAACAGAAATGCCAGCGATAGGGACCCTGTGGTTCAGCTTCTCCCTGGGGCTGGGAGCCGGCCAAGGGCAGGTGGCCTGTAGCGATGGTGGGAGAATGGGGAAGGTGGGAGGGGCAGGTGGAGGGAAGACCGCAGGATTTGGGGGAGATGGAGGCAGGTCCTTGAGGCCTGACTCCTCTCCCTGCGGCTCAGGACTTCGACCACCACTGTAAGTGGGTCAATAACTGCATCGGCCACCGGAACTTCCGGTTCTTCATGCTACTGGTCCTGTCCTTATGCATCTACTCGGGCGCCCTGCTGGTCACCTGCCTGATCTTCCTGGTGCGCACCACCCACCTGCCCTTCTCTATGGACAAGGCCGTCACGTATCCTCACAGGCTAGGGGAGACCCGCACGAGGAGCCCTTGGGGCGTGGGGACCGCCAAGGGTCGCAGAGGGCAGAGGACCAATTTGGGAAGGGGCAAGGTGGCTGGGTGAGGAGGATGTGTTAGGACGATGGGAAGGAACTGTGAAGAGTTAAACACGTGGCGGGGTCACGGCGCAGGATGTTAAAGGTGAAACGGAGCCCTGGACAGGCAGGGTCACCGGGTGGGGTGAGGTCTTCCCGCGGGTCGGCTGGGCTGATGCTGGAGCTAG
>NW_006160028.1:7944819-7957509 GCF_000334495.1 Tupaia belangeri chinensis
ACCCGCCGTGGGCTTCCTGGTGCCGCTCCTCCTGCTGCTGATGATCCAGGCCACGTCGGTGAGCGCGGCTGAGCGCTCCTACGAGGGCAAGGTAGGCGGGCGCCACGCTTGGGGCCGCGGGCAGTCACCTCTCACCTCCCGGACCTTTGCGCGCTTAGTGCGCGGCCTTTGGCCTGATGGTGCCGTTAGTCCTTCCAGGCCCGGCTCTTCAGACGCAGCTCAGACCCCGCGTCCTCCTGGAGCTCGGTAGCCACTCACCCGGGGCGGTGGGGGGCGGGGGCTGCGTCTAGACCCTGCTGTGTGCTAGTCGCCCGTATCGTTATTTTGTGGGGTGGGCAGAGAGGTGGTCGGCCACATCCTGAGCATGTGCTGATAAGAGCTTGGAATCAGAATTACACTCTGAAAGGGGCCGGTTCTAAGTTGTGTCTCACGGAGTCGGAAGAACTTGAGGGTTCAGGGAGGTGCCCACTGGAGAGTAGGACCTGCCACTTGGTTTGGGATGGGCTGAGGACAGAGAGGAGGGCATTGCAGGTGAGGGCACACCTGTGCAGGCAGGCAGGAAAGCCTGAAATCTGTGCAGGGTTGTAAGGAAACAGGTCTCATTAGAGCCTAGGGGGCCGGGCAATCAAGGTGACTGCTTGGAGCTGGCCAGATTAAAAGTTCCAGAAAGTCTAGGGGAAAATTTAGTCTTGGTGTAGTAGAAACCTAGGACACAGAGTAAGATTTATTTTTTCTTTTTTAGTTGCCAGAGGTGTGTGCCTTTGCCAGAGAGAGAGAGAGATGGAGAAAGAAAGCGGTAAAGAGAGAAAGTACCCCTCAATCCCTTCCACTTATCCATCCTGTCAGGATTTGGGGCTCACATACACATGTGTTTTTCAGGCTATGGGGCTGGACTTGAACCTGAGGTAGACCATGTAGGATCCAGCTTCCTTAGGCTATGGGTTGCCTGAGTTTTTTTTTTTTTTTTTTAAATTAATTTGGTTATTTATTCTGTGAGAGAGGCAGAGACAGAGATACAGAGAAGGAGGCACTACAACAAGGTCTTCATGCTGCAATCCACCCCCAGCCCCACTTGAACCCTGGTTGACTACATGGGAGTCCAGTGACATAGCCATTACACCAACTGCTGGTCCCACCCCATGTCTTTTTTAAGCTGTCAGGGCTGAGAGTTGAACCACATAGTTAGCCATGTGGGATCCAGTTGCCTTAACTAGCACACCGTCAGCTGGCCTACAACTTTTCACTTTTGATCCATGTATGTCTTTATTGATGAAGTGAGTTTCTTGTAAATAGCATGAAAAGGGTTATGTGTTTTTATTTTATTTTATTTTTTAAATCAATTCTTTCTTGATTGGAGAGTTTAACCCATTTACATTCAGTGTTATTGTTGAAACATACAGACTTAGCTGTTTTGTTGCTTGGATTTTAGTTGTTTTGTACTTTGTTATTTTCTTTTTCTTCTGTTATTATTTGTCTTTGCTGTGTGGAACTTTTCCATTGTGGTAGGGAGTGAATCTTTTTTCTTCTTTTCTAGCTGGTGCACATGCTCACCAGAGAAAGGTAGAGAAGAATGCACACCCCATGGGGGATGTTCACACTGCAATGCCTTCTCCTCAATCTCTCCCTCCTTTTAAGATTTTGGGTGCACAAACACATGTGCCCAGTGTGTTTCTCAAGTCACTGGGTCCAAGACTTAAAATGTGCAGTTGGTCATGTGGGATCCAGCTGCCTTAACCACCAGGCCACCTGAGGCTGGCCTGAATAATTTTTCTCTTTTCTTCTTCATGTAGTTATTCTAGTGGTATGTTCTATACCTTCACTAATACTTCTTGAAAAGTTGGTCTAGTATTAGTGAATCCTTTCGGTTTTTGTTTGTCTGGAAATGATTTTATTTCTTCTTCTATTTTGAAGGATAATTTGCCTGATATAGTATTCTTGACTGAAAGTGTTTTTCCTTCAGTATTTTGAATATATTGTCTCATTCCCTTCTGGTCTGTAAGGTTTCTGCTAAGAAGTTTGATGTTAGTCTGATGGGATAAACTTTATAGGAAAGTTGGCGTTTATCTCTAAACATTTTAAATATTTTTTCTTTTTTTTTTTTTTTTAGAGAGATTTTTGCTATAGGGCACATGCGCTTGCTGGAGAGGCAGAGAGAGACAGAGAGACAGAAAGTGAGAAATAACCCCCCAGAGGGGATGGCCACACCGTAATCCCTTTTCCTCCATTCTCCTCTTGGAATTTTGGGCACACACTCACATGTGCCTGGCATGAGTTTTAAGTTACTAGGTCCAGGACTCAAACCACAGTCAACTATGTGGGAGTCCAATAATGTAATCATTATGCCATCTGCTGGTCCCATCTTTGTCTTGGTCTTTGATTTTGATGGTTTGACTATGATTTGCCTTGGAGAGGATCTTTTTATGTTAACTCTATTTGGTGTCCTTTGAATTTCCTTGACCTGGATAGCTGTATTTTTTCCTAGAGTTGGGAAGTTTTCAGTTACATTTTATGGAATACATTTTTTATGCTATTTCCACTTCTCCTCTCCTCCTGGAATACCCGTTATGCAGATATTCAACAGTGTCCATTAGTTTTTGGAAGCTGCTTTCTTTTTTTTTTTTTTAACAGCTTTTTCCCCTAACTTTTTGAATATTTGAGTTACTACAAATGCTACATCTTAAAATTCAGAGATTCTTTGTCCTGCATGACCTAATCTGTTGCTGGTACTTTTTACTACTTTCTTTCTTCTTTTTTTGGAGAGGTTTTTTGCTATAGGGCGTGTGTGCTCGCCAGAAAGACAGAGAGGGACAGAGAGACAGAAAGTGAGAAATCCCCTCCCCCCCCAGGGGATGGCCATGCCGCAATCCCTTCTCCTCCATTTTCCTCTCGGGATCTTGGGCACGCACGCATACGCGCCCGGCATGAGTTTAAGCCACCATGTCCGGGACTCAAACCACAGTCGACTACATGGGAGTCCAGCGACGTAGCCATTATGCTAACTGCTGGTCCCCTTTCTACCGACTTTTAAAATTTTCTTGTATTAAGTTCTTCATTTCCAGAATTTGTTTAATTCTTTAAAAAGTTGTCTATTTTGTTGTTGAAATGCTCATACATATCATTAATTTTTTTCTGATCTCCTGTAGTTGTCTGAATTTTGTTGCATGTCACTGAGTTTCCTTATGACCAATATTATGAGTTTTGTACCCATGTCTCAGTGATTTCCTTTGTTTTGTCAATTGTTAGTGAGGGACTAGTGCTTCCCTTTGGAGAAGGGTTTTTTTTCTTCTTATTTCTTGTGTCCCTGAGTTGACATTTGGGCAGCTGGTGGAATACTCACTTCTCATGGCTATGGATAGTGGTATTGGTATTGGCTTTGCCTGTGCTTGGACTCAGTGGTGAAGTCTGTATATTTTCAGTTACCTGTGGTGAGAACCCTCAGGGCTGGGTTTTCCATCTCTGGGTAAGTCTAGGATTATGAACTAGTGTCCTGCCTGTAGATTTACCTCTAATGATGGTAGCTGTTGCCCTGTGAGGTGGTATCTATCGAGTTCAGTCTCTGAGTAGGGCATTGAGGCCTCTTCCAGATGAGGGACCTGTGTGGGTATCACCCAAAAGCTGGTAAAGTACCCTGCCTTAAATGGGTTCCACCAAGAGAGATGTAGGTGCTGGTTGGTGGTTGTGTCATTGGGGTGCTTAGATGGTTAGATGCTGATGGTGTGTCCTCCCTGGAGCTGGAGGAAGGGCCTGCCTTTCCCTGCTGTTACTGAATCCCTCTCCTCTTTCGGTATTCAGGGGGCAGGGCTGCCTCTGGCTGCAGGGCTGGTCAAAGCTGGAGCTGTGGCGGGGAGGATCCAGGTTGGAGAGAGCTGCCACCCTGAATTCTGCCTTCTGTGTCCTAGCTTTGGGCGGCTGATCTGTGTCAAGCTGTGGAGGTGTTGATGGGGGAGTCCCACAGAGGCTGAAGCTCGCCCTGGGCTTACTGCAACTGTACGCATGGGGTGTAGGGTAATGGAGGAGGGCTCCCTCAGTGGCTGGAGGGAATGGCCCACTAGACGCCTGCCTTTGTGCACTGGGACTGAGTCTCATCCTCACCCAATCTGAAGAGTCATGGCTGGCCATTGTGGTAGAGCTCTGTCCAAATGGGAGGGAGGTGTGTGTGTGTGTGTGTGTGTGTGTGTGTGTGTGTGGTAGGACAGATGGGATCCCACAGCAGCAGAAGCCCAATGCAGCAGCCCCTGGGGTGGGCCCTTGGGGTAGTGCTCAGCTCCAAGGAGCAGAGGACAGGGGCCTATGGGTCACTACTTTCTCCTCCCCAAGGAGTGGTCATATCCTGGGTGTCCTTTCTGCCAGCCACCCCAACCCTTCCCTCTGCTCAAGCACTCTCCCAAAGAAGGTCTTGACAAGCCACACTGCTGTGGGCTCTAGGAGAGAGGGGATGTTTTCAAAGTCTTGAGCCCAGACAAGGGGAGCACAGATCTCCCAGACTCTGAGGGGGCAATGATAAACGTCTGGATTCCTGTCTCTTCTGGGGGAGGGGAGGAGTGTACTCAAATGCCAAGTTGTGGATGGGGTGGGACACACTCAGAATCCTTCGCCTCTGTCGTTGGGGGCAGTACTAGGGACAGAGGTGAAAGTAGGGGCTGAGGGGTGTGTCCCGGCTACCTCTCCCCCATGGAGGGGCGCTCCCGTGAGCTTCTGAGCCTCTCCGAGTGCAGAGTGCCCCTGCATTATGTCTCCTCACCTGTCACAGTGTCCCAGAGTCCTCTCATTTCCAGTCTCTTGAACTCTGCTGTTTTCTCCTCTTCCCTCTGGTTTAAATGTGGCTGTTTATTCTGTTTATTTATTTGGTTTGTTTTTCTTCCTTCTTGGGGTGAAGCTGCACTGGGTGCCTCTGGTGAACCATCTTCTTTTTTCTTTCTGGTTTGTGATAGGGTGTGTGTACTTGCTGGAGAGACAGAGGGAGAGAGAAAATGAGAACGCACCTCTGGGAGAATGGCCACATCCCAATCCTTGCTCCTCCATTCTCCTCTTGGCTTTTTGGGCATGCACACGCATAAGCCTGATGAGTTTTTCAAGCCGACGGGTCCAGGACTTGAACTGCACAGTCAGTCAGGTGCCACCTTAACCTCCGTGACACCTGCTGGCCATATTGCTCTATCTAGTTTATTTTTACTTGTTTTGATTTTTAAATTATTTGCTTAATTTTATTTATTATTATTATTTTTTAAATTGATGATGTGGCACGTGTGCTCACTAGAGAGAAATGAGAAGAGAGAGAGAGCTGCCGGGTCTGGGACTCCAATCTTGACCAGCCATATGGGAGTGCAGCACCTTAACTACTGTGCCACCTCCTGGTCCCATGTTGCTCTTTCATTGTCTTAGGTTTACCTATTATCTGGTGTTTGGGGGTACTATTATAAATATGTTTTCAAATTTTAAATTTCTGCTTTTTCGTTATCCTAGAAAAAGACCCCCGCTTATTAGTTCTAACAGCTCGTTGAGGCTATGCAGAAATCATGTCTTTGTGAGTAAGAACGGCTTCACGGCTTCCTTTCCAGCCCCCCGTGGCTTTATTTCTTTTCCTTTCCTCGTGCTAGCGTGGATTTCCAGTATGGCACTGTGGGGGCGAGGACAGAGTGGAGTGCTCGCCATGGAATTCCTTCAGCCATGACTTGACCAACGGCTGCTTTAGGAGGACTGCTGGGCGGCAGTGGTGTGTGTGTGTGTGTGGGGGGGGGGGTGTGGGGGGGGGGGGGGGCTGCAGATGTTGAGAGGCTGGGGGGACAGAGGCCCACTCCACCCACCACCCCCATCCTTCCAGTCAGCAGTCACTGCAGCTCACCCACGGTTGTCTCCCTTCCCACCCTGGGCTCTCCTTGGCCCTCACCTAGCAGCCAGCAGCCACGTGGCCTGCATCTCTTCTCTCTGCAGCCTCAGTCCGTCCTTTTGGCCTCTCCGGGCAGCATTCTGTCCTCCCACGGCCAGTGGTTCTTCGGGCCCTGGGCCAGGCCCTAGGCCTGCCCCCGCTTTTCCTCAGGGCAAGGCCCTCCCACTCCGGGATCTTCAGCTCTAGGGACCTCCATGTGGTCTGACTGTGTGAGTCACCGGACAGGGCCCTCATCCGTTGGCTACAGCGCCCTCACATGCCCTACCTCCCATCCCTCCTGTCGCCACCCGTGACTGCAGCTCCTCCTGGGGTCACCGCCTTCTGAGAGGGCTCTGGAGCCAGGCCACATCAGTTCAAATCACAGCTCCAGGACACACCAGCAGGGCAATCCCGGGTATGTGACTTAGCCATCCGACTCAGTCTCCCCATCTGTGGGAGGGAGTGGCCTGGGTCGATCCGTGTCGGATGCGTAGGACAGTATGCCATATATCCGACCCCAGTGCAGGGACGAGTCAGCGCCTTCTCATTTACACACATTCATGTCTCTCAGCTTTAAAACCCCAGCTAGCAAGTGGCATGGAGCTTAACACACTGGATCCCACATGGCTGGTTGCACAGTTCGAGTCCTGGAACTGGTGGCTTAAAAATCACACTGGGCACATGGTGTGACCCAGATTGCAGTGTGGCCATCCCCCCAGGGGGTGCTTTCTCATCCCTTTCTCACTCTCTAGGGAGCAAAGGTACTACAGCAAAAACTAAAACAACAGCTACAAAAATACCACAACCCTCCCCCCATGCTGCAGGCCTCTGCTCTACCTGTGGTGCCCTCCTCCCCAGCACGGCCATATTCCCGAGAGCTGTCTTGCTGGCTGGTCCCTTCGTCACCTTCCTCAGCCTGCTTTGGCCCGGCCTCTGTCCTCACGGGTGCGGCTGCCACTCTAACCAAGCAGCCAAAGCCTGCGACGGTATCCCCTCCAAGGGTGGCAAACCCTGTGCTCACTTACCGGCCCTTCCTGTCACCTCTCGTCCAGCCCTCTGCCTTCCTGGGCTGCTGACCCTCTGCCTGCATCTTGGCACCTGGTCTGGGCTGCCCACCACCGTTCACTCCCCTCTCTCTGTGCTGCCCGGACCACTCCTCTGTCCTCCAGGCCCTGCATTGCAGCTGCCCTCACTAACGACTCCGCTTTCCTCTGTGAGCGAGAGACAGAGAAAGGCAGCACCCCGCAGGGTCCTGATGCCACGGTGCACCCTCAGCCTCGGCCAGCCCAGGATCACGGCATCACGGGTCTCTGGACCTGAACTGGGAACCTCCCATGTGGGTCAGCCATGAAGAGCACGTTTTACTGTTGCACCCCCACCTAGCCCTATCACCCCGGAAGTTAAGGCTGGTGGTACGTGTACAATGCATTCCATCCCTGGTTTAGTGCCTGCAACGTTTTCGAGGCCCCCAAATATTTCTGGATAAACCAGTGAACTGGCCAGCAAATGAGTCAGCAGTACTTGGGGAGGAACCAACAGGTGACCCGGCATTAATGTGCTGAATCCCACGTAGCCAGCTCTGCAGTTCAAATCCCGGACCTGGTGGCTAGACACTCATGCTGAGAGCCTTTGTATGTGTGCCCCAAATCCCCAGAGAATGGAGAAGGGCCTGAGGGTGGCCATCCCCCGAGGTGTGATTTCTTACTTTTTCTCTCTGTCTCTCTTTCTCTCTGTCTCTCTCCAGCAAGCACAAGCACCTTCTGGCAAATAAAAATATAAAAAATAAAAAAAGGAGAGGGTGGAGAAAGTAGAATGCCCTGTAGTGATGACCTTCGTAATTCATCAGCACAAAGTCTAAGGCTAGACCGTTAAAAATGAACAGGAAGGACCAGCTGGTGGTGTGGTGGTTAAGATGGTGTGGTGGTTAAAATGCCAGGTCCTGGACCTGGCAGCTTGAAAACACATGCTGGGTGTGTGTGCTTGCGTACCCAAAAATCCCAAAAAGAGAATGAAGAGAAGGGATTGACTGGCCCTACCCCCGTACCCAGGGAGTGATTTCTCACTTTGCTTCTCTGTGTCTCTCTTAAGTGAGTGCATGTCCCCTACAGCAAAACAAAAACAAAAAAACAACCACTTTGGGAGAGAGAAAGAGAGGGAGGGGAGACTGTGCTCTGATCCCTGGCTCAGAAGCGGGCGAGGGGACGGCTGGGAGTTGGGGGGCAGTGGGGCAAGGAGATGCCCACCTGGTCTGGGTCCTGCCGTGTGAGAGCGCGTGAGGCACAGACGTGGAGCGGGAGCCTGTGAGCGAGGACGGGGCAGGCGCTTCAGAGGGGTCAGAGCCCACTCACGCCTCAGCAGGGCCTAGTGGGGAGAGGAGGGTGCTCAGAGTTATCGGCCAGTTCTTAGGAACTTGTTAAAAAATGATCATTCCTTTAGGCGCTTTTCTGTACCTCGCATAGAGTCACTGTTTTTATATACTTTGTGTACCTCCAATATTCAGAATTTTCCTCTAAACTTAAAAATTCTGTAAACTTAATCAATCCCCTAACTAATCAGTTCAACTTACTCATAAATACCAGTTTCTCTTAGGTCCTTTAATGCTTTTAAAGTAGGCAGATCCTCAAATAGCAAGCAGAGCGGTGAGTTGCTTTTGGCAACGGTGGGCTTTTCGGAGCCGCCCTGTCTCCGTCCATGTTGTCGGCGGTCCTGCTTGGAGGCCTGGCTCCTTGTGGTGGAGCGCGTGTTGCAGGTCAAGGTCTTGGCGGCGTGGCATGAGGCACAGGGGGCTTGGTGATGGGTAGAGGTGTTGCTGCACCTGTCACACCTCCGGTTGTGACAGACCTTTGGTAGCTAAGGTTCTGGAAGTCGGGCTTGGCCTGCCCAGGGAAGGACGGGGTCTAGGAAGACATGGGCCGGTGAGCGCAGGGGTCGGGGGAACAGAGCAGACGAGGAGAACCAGGTCAAGAATGTCCAGCGGGGGACTTGCCCTTTACTGCTCGGCGGGCTGGAGGCCCGCAGCCGATTTTCCTGGGGGCCCCCACACAGCTGCCCTTTCAGGGAAAGCATGAGTTCCGAAGGAAATGAGAGGTGAGGGCCCTGAGACGGCCTAGGTGGAGCTGTCTTCCGAGCAGTTTAGCAGCAAATGACAGGTCTGAGCATGAACCTGGAAGGAGCCAGCAGGAAGGTGTGTGTGACCAGTGGAGACGGACGGGAAGGGTGCTGCAAAGGGAGGTCCAGATGATAGGGTGTCCCCAAGAAGTCACAGTGTTGGCATTCCCCTGGAGAGAGCTGCTTGGAAAGTGGGGGGCTGGGGTGGGGGGCCCAGGAAGGGAGAGGCCTCAGGCTTCCTCTCCCCCTTGGTTGCCGTTGGGGTCTTGTTGCAGCCCTGGGTTGGGCTGACAGCTTGGGGAGGGTCACCAGTGGGGGTGATGGCCCAGTTCTGCTGGTTCTGAGCTCCCCTGGCCGTCCCTATCTCCCTCCAGTGCAGATACCTTCAGGGATACAACCCTTTTGACCAGGGCTGTGCCAGCAACTGGTACTTAACCATGTGTGCCCCGCTGGGACCCAAGTGAGTCACTACCCAGGAGCTGGTGTTTCCTGGGCTGGAGGGGGAGGGGGGGGTGAAGCGGGCCTCCTCCGTATCCCCACCATGGCCCCCAGACCTGACGTCAGGGTGCCTGTTTCTCGGGGGTTCCTTCCAGGGCCCTGCTGTCTCTTGGAGCCTTTCACACTCCCCCTCCTCTGAGGGTGGGTCCTTGCTTCAATAAATGGGATAGAGGGCACAGCAGCCTTCCTGAGGCTGGCGTCAGCTCCCTGGCAAGCCCTGGGCTGTTTGCTCCCCAAGCTGAGAGGGGCAGGGGCCCAGCCAGGAGGGCCATGACCCGGCATCTGGCCTGCTGCTCCCCAGGTACATGGCTGAAGCCGTCTGGCTGCAGAGAGAGGTGGAGCCTGGCTGGGTCCCCTTATCGAACTTGCCCTCCCCGGCATGCCCCTCTGCTGTTGGTCCCCACGCCCACCCTGATCCCCAGCCCCAGCCTCTGGGTCTCTTCAAACCAGGGATGGGTCCCCCAGGAAGTGGCGAGGCTGCAGCTCTCCAGGAGGTGAGAAGCATGTCGGGGTGTGTGTGCATGCACGTGCATGCGTGCTGGGAAAGGGGCGTGTGTGAGTTGTGCAGGGGTTGGAGGGAGCCCTGAGGGTGGGCTGGCCCTGATGCTGGTGCACTTGGAGCTGGCGGTGGGGCTGCAGACCTGGGGGGCTTGGGAAAAGGGTCAGGGGCCTCTAGCTCATGGCCACATTGCCGGAGATGGGAAGGAAGACTACGTCACTCCCTGCAGCCAGCCTTGGGCTGGCCACCCCGGACAGAGCTGTTGACGAGGACTACGATCATGGTTTGTGTGTTAGGGAGGGTGCCTTTATTTAAGGACACTTTACTTGAAACCCCATGTGAAACCAGTGGAAACAGGGCATTGGGGTGAGGCAGGGCTGGGGCTGGGTAACCACTGCCCCCCAGCTCCAGGCCCTTGAAGTCACAATCCGTCACTCCCCTTGTGCTGCTCTGAGGGGCTGGGGAAGGCCCCCACACCCCGGGATGTTTAGCTCCATGCAGGCCCAGGGCTGCCGCTGCAGGAGGCTCCCAGGAGAGGCCCGGCCTTGCTCTCGTCCCTTCCAACCCGGCGGTGCCAGGAACACAAGCACCTGAACCTCACTTCCTGACACCAGCGTGGAGGCCCCCTGTGCCCTGGCCTGGCCCACCCCCTTGCAGGAGTGCTGAGGCCCCCCAATGCCCATTAAATTCCCTTTGCCAGCCTCCAAAAGCTGCCTGCCGAGTGTCTGTCCTGGGCGTGCCGGCGTTGGGGAAGGGCTGGGACAAAGACCTCCTGGGAGAGCAGAGACTGGGTCCAGCACTGCTGGCCTGTGACCTTGGGCCAGATCCTTAAGTGGGGGTAATGGCCGCAGTGGCCGCCAGGCCCGCCTGGGAGAGAAAACCCTCTAAGGTCAGATGGCCGCCCTCAGGAAAGACGGGGCCTCCGCCCTGCCACTCCCCTATCTGACTGCAGGGGGCGCCCGCCGCCCGGGAATTCGCCAAGTCTCGCCCTGTCCATCCGCCACGTGTGGGAGCCCTCTGTGCTGGGCATGGAGGGGTGACGCCAAACTGTGGCTCTGCTAGTGGCCGGAGCATGACCTTGGGAATGGGAAAAATGTCACCCTCCTGCAGGGCTGTCAGTGGATGAAATGAGGTGTTCACACAAACGCCTGATCTGGTAGGCAGGCCAGGAAGGCTGCCAGTGTGAGCCCTGGTATTCCCCCACCACCCCAGCAGGCACCAGGCGTCTCCAAGGACACCTGTCAGAACCCCCTGAGCCCCCAGACGCCCATGCAGACTCTCAGGGTGGGGAGGATGGAGTGCCCGGGTGACCCTGCCACCTGCAGTATCAGGATGGGCACAGACTGCTTCTCGTCACCCCGGATCTGACGAGAGCAGGGGGTGTGGCGGTGGAGAGGAGAGTGTCACCTAAGGGATCAGGGAACACTCCTGGGACCCGTGGAGGTGTGTGCATCTGAGTGAGCTCAGCTCCCAGGGGCCAGCTCAGGTCCCCCCACCCGACCCCGGTGGTAGGTGGCCTGTAAGGCAGGACTCATCTGCAGATCTTGGGACTGCTGGGTCTGCCACGGCCTGCTGCTCCCTCCGCCTGCCCATGCCAGGGTCCCTGGAGCCCCAAGGCCCTGCTCTGTCCAGGCCCAGCCTCACCACCCACTATGACTCTGGCTCTGGCTCCCTGGGCTCCTGGCCAGCCCTTTGTTCAAGCCCAGGGACTCCAACTCTTTCTCACTCCCCTTTGCCCTGTCTTGGTATCCTAGTCCTCAGCCCCTGCGGGGTTCAGGCCTTTCTCAACTTTGTCCCTACTTGACTTAGAAACACTGAGGTTCTGGGTTCTCACTGCCCAGGCAGGCAGCCCAGCTTCGGCCTTGCTGTTAAAGTTCGTAGGCCCCACATTTATGCCTAAAGCTGAAGCAGCTCTGTCCCTGCGGCTTGGCAAGGAAGGGGGGTGAGGATCACTCTGGAGCCCCTGAGCCAGGGTGTGTGAGTCTGTGAGAGCCTGCGGGAGGGCACCCCTCCACCCAGGCCGCCACGCAGTGAAGGGGGGGCAGCAGACTCTCAGGCCCTCTGCCAGATAAGTGTCTTTGGGGTAGCCTGGGCCTGAGCCAGTGGGAAAGGGGTCCAGAAACCTGGGCCAAGGCCTGAGTGTGAATCTCGGAACTGGCTGGGTATAAGAGGGCACCCACTTGGAGTCCAGCTCCACTGGGGCCGGGAAAGCCAGTGCCTGAGGAGGCCCTGTCCTGCCACTGGCCTTGCCCTGCCAGCCGACCCTCTGCTCCGTGTCTGCCCAGGACTGCACTGACCAGGTCCTACCTGGGCGCCCAGGGGACTTGCCCAGCCTCAAGGCCTTCCAAGGCCTAAGCCAGGTGTGAGGCTCTCCCCCGCCCCCGGGCCTGGTTTCCTCACTGGACAAGGACATCGTTTTCCATAGTTTCTCAGAGGCAATGCCTTCCTGCCCTGGGCTGTCGATCTGGGTCTCTGTCCCCTCCCAGTGATGTTAGGACTTTAGGAAAGTCCCTTGCCTCAGGCTCCTCTGCTCCTCGAGGGTTAGGTGAGACCAAGCCCATCCCTTCCTTTGGCTGCCCCCACCCTGTGCCCTTTCTCCTGAGGCTGGGGCCCCTCTTCAAGGATTCTTTCCTGCCAGCGGGGAAGCCTCAGCTGAGCTGCACCCACTTTCCCTCTCTGCCCCCTCCTGTTTCTGCTGAAACTGCCCTTGACTCTCAGG
>NW_006160028.1:7957566-7963364 GCF_000334495.1 Tupaia belangeri chinensis
GCCCCCAGTTTCCCTCTCGGCCCCCTCCTGTTTCTGCGGACCCTGCCCTTGACTCTCAGGCACACCCTGCCCAGTCCTTGTGCACTGATAAGTGGAGGGTGTTATTGGAGCCCAGTTACGGGCCTGCTGTCCACACACACAGGAAGCCCTGCGGTCCCTGCCTTCCCCAGGCTGGATCCAGGGAGGGACCCCACACCTTCAGGGCTGCCAGGTGTCACGTGTCTGTGGAGCCCCTCTGTGGGGTCCCAGTGGACTCTTAGAACCCAGTGAGGAGGGCTGGGTCCTAGACAGAAGGTCCAGAAGCAGCCCTACCCTGATTCCAGCCCTTTCCTCCAGGGGCCTCTTGAAAGTGGGTGAGACCCCACGTCCCTCAGCTCCGCACTGCTGGCGCGGCGGGGGCAGTCCTTCCCTCTCGGTCTTCCTTCTCACAATCGGCTGCCTTGTGGGGGCCCAGGATCCCAGCTGTCTAGAGCAGAAGGAACCCAGGGCCACCTCGTCTGGCTGGCCCTCCACCCCATGTCACAGCGGGGCTCTGGGAAGTGGTTGCCTAAGATGACACAGTGGCAGCAGTCCTGGTAGCTCTGGTTCCCAGGCTGCCGTGCCCATTGTTCAGAGCCTGGGGCCTCTCCAGAGGAGGAAGCGCTGGGCTGGTGAGCACAGGGCCGGCCCCTGGCCAGGCCCATGCTGCAGAGCCAGGTGGCGCGCTGCAGCGCAGGTCCACGGTGGGCAGCTGATAAGAAGGCCAGGCTTAACTCTGTCTCCAGGCCTGTGCTGCCTGCGATAAAGACCTCCTGCTCAGCCCCACCTAAGGGGCCCAGCCATGCCTGAGGGTGGGGCAGGGCGGGGGCAGATGGGGCAGGGGAGGCTGCCGCAGCCAGTGTGGGCTCCAGAGCTCCCTCCCAGGGCACAGCACCAGAGCCGTGATGGGCATCCTCATGGGCATGGTGCCTGCACCCCAGAGAGGCTCCACCCCCACCCACTCACTCCTCTTTGGTCTGTAGCCTGCAGACCGTGGCAGGGGACGCAGCCCGGACTGCAGGCTCACCAGAGCTGCTGTCCCTGGTCACAGGACCCTCGTTGGGCACCGCCCAGGCAAGAACCATGCAGAGTGCTTCCTACCACCACCTCTAATCCTCACGACACCCTCACCCCTCCACGAAAGCTGTTATTCTGGTTTTAGAGATGAGGAAACCAGCACTGAGCAAACAAGTCACTTCCCCCAGGTCAGGCTGCTTCTATGCAGCAGAGCCGAGCCCCTGCGGCCCCTGGCCATCCCACGGTGCCTCTGTGGGCAGTTACTACATTTTATGTCAGTGCTCTGCAGCCAGCCTGCCTGGTCTCCCTCCCGTGAAGCAAGTGAGCAGCCCTATCTCATGGCTGCTGTGAGGACCCGATGGGCAGAAAAGGGTGCATGTGAAGACCCGGCACCAGCACTGGCATGTGGCAGGTGCTTACTCAGCACGGTGATGATCACTAGAACATAGTCGAAGGGAGGCCTGAGCCAGGACACGGTGCTGTCCTGGTGCTGGGAGATGCCAGCGTGACAGATGCCTGTCCCTGTCCTTGCGAGGGGCTCTGCTGTGGCTGGACAGAAAGGTGCTGAGTGTTACTTCATTAGGAGGTTTGTGTAACTGTTTTATAGAAAATCTCGGGCCAGCAGGTGGCATGGTGGTTAGGGTGTTGGACTCCCACATGATTGACCGTGGTTTGAGTCCCAGACCTAGCAGTTGCTTTCTCACTTTCCCTCTCTCTCTTACTCTCTGTCTGTCTCTGATGACCATAGGAAGTTAGTAAATAATAATAACCAAAAAAAATCCTTAAAAAAATAGAGAGAGAAAAAAATCTACTAATGAGAACTGGCCCTGTGGTCTAGTGGTTAAGGGAGCCAGATCTTATGTAGCTGATTGCGATTCTAATGCCAGCCCCCCAACTTGAAAAACACACTAGGTATGTTGCGAGTGTGCCCCGAATCCCAACAGGATGGAAACATGGAGATGGGGCGGTGGTGTGACCATGCCTCATGGCTAGAGGGGTGCTTCCTCCTCCTTCCCTCTCCCTCTGTCTCTCTGGCAAGCGCATGCATACTCTGGCAGTTAAAAAAGCACATGAAGGTCCACCAGGGCTGGCCTCTGTGCCCAAAGAGACTGGGGCATGGGCTGAGGTTCTGGGGCTGTGAGGTGCCCACCCAACAACTGCTCTGCCCGCTGTCGAGAAAGCAGCTCGTTTCCATCTCGCGGCCAGCCAGTGTCTGAGGCTGGAGGAGTTGGGAGCCATGGTGGTTCTGCACTGGACTGCAGCAGCTGCTCAGAACCGCCGTCCTGCCTTTGTCTGTCGCCTCTCCCAGTGCCCCTGGCTCTTGTCTGTTCATGTCTGTCTTTGCCTCACCTCTTCTCCCCTTTCCACTCTCACCTCTCTCCCCCTTGTCCTTCCTCTTCCTCTTTTCACTTTTTTTTTTTTAATCAGACTCTTTCATGCGGTCTCTGTTCCCCCTCCTCTGCCCTCACCTTTCCCGGACTACGGCTTCCAGGAATAGAGTCAACTGTCTGACAGCTTTCAAGTAATAACTCAAACTGTGTTTCTTGGAAGCCCTGAGTCTGGTTTGGAAACACAGACCTCGCAGCCAGGCTAAAGGCAGGGCCTACATAGGACACCTTTGTCTGCCTCAGTCCGGGGCTTCCACCTCCCAGCCAGGGACCCACCTTCCCAGCTGCTCTCTGGCTAGCACGGTGTGGCTGCTGAAATCAGAAACTCCCAAACTGGAAGGGGCCCCACTAAATGTCTCCCCATCTCCTTTATTTATCAGAAGAAAACCAAGGCAGTGGGGGGAGGCTAGGGGGAGCCAGTTCCCCTGGATCACAGCTTATCCTGCCTTTGCAGCCCTGCGTCTGTCCCCCGGCCACTGTGGGAGGACCACCGGGTCTGAGTCCAGGCCCGCATACAGGTGGGCACTCTCTCTCTCCCTGGAGGCCCAGTAACAGCTCCAGGGGGAAGATCATAGCGACGGCGACAATGACAGACAGTCCAGGTGCCAGCTGTGTGCCAGGCTTGGGGTTAGCGCCATTGCCCGTATTAGTTCATTTAATCCTCAGACGACTTATGAGGAAGGTGCAATTAGCTTTGGGGATATGACCCTGGACAGTCCCCTGGTCTGCGAGCACAGGGTTTGCTGGAGGGTCCTCCTGCTCTGACCGCCTGGATTCCTTGACTCAGTGACCAGGGAGGAGGATTCCTGGTTTGGGGACAAGTCCCAAGGTGGAGAGGACCCAGGTAAGGCTTGTTCTGTGACCCATCAGGACCCCTTGCTGAACCTGATCACACAGAACCTAATCTGTCCCCCTAGCAGAGGACAGGCAGGAAGTCACCAAATGAGGGTGGACAGGGCCCTTATTTCCTAGATACCTGCCCTTTCGCCACTGACAAAAGTGGAAAGCCACTGTCTTGCCTGCCTGTTCCTGGCCGGGCAGTGTGTACTGTGGGGAGAGCACAGGCCAGGGGACCTGCGGCAGAGCGACTGTGCTCCTGCCGCCGCGGGGCCCAGATAAGACCCGCACTGCCAGAGCGGCTCTTCACTCACAGTGCCTGATCAGATGGGCGCATGCTGGGAGGCACTTCACGGACTTCGTTTCCGGACAGGACTGCTCTGGTGTAGGAGGTGGCACAGGGAGCAGTGGGAGGATCTGACTCAGGCTCCAGGATATTGCCAGCAGGAGTAACTTGCCCCCTTTTTTTAATTGCCAGAGGGCACGTGAGCTCATCAGAGAGGGAAACAGAGGAAGCACCCCTCAGTGGGGCGTGGTCGTGCCACAGTCCTTTCCCCCCATTTTTCTTTCCCATCAGGATTTTCGGCGTGCACATACACAGACCCGGTGTGCTTTTCAGGCTTGCCAGGGCTTGGACTCGTGCTGCAGTCAGCCATGTGGGACCCAGCACGATGCCTGACCACTGCCCTGCGGGGCTGGCCCAGCTCTGGTTTTGTTTTGTCTCTAGATACCCTCCTTGGGCCTGGACCTTTTTCAGGTCTGTGTTTAGATTGCTTGCAAATGGCTAAGTCTGAGGACAGGCCACCTCATTTCAAATTCCAGGCAGACTAAGCTGGGTCCCCTTCTTTGGGTGACCTTCTGAGCTCCTCCGCTTCCCTGTCGTGTATCTATCCCTGGTGGAAAGAGCTGGCTAGACCTGGATCTGGGGCAGGATAGGACCCTCTTCCTTCCTCCCAGGGACAGCACAGGCTGTCAGCCACCTGCAGTCCCGGCCTGAGTACCCTGTAGAGCAGGGTACTACCCTTTGGAAGGCTTTGAGGTCTGGTTGTGCCCAGCTCACTCTGAACCTTCAGAAGGACTTGGGCTGCTGGCCCAGCTTGGTCAGGAGGCTCGAGCTGCGTTGGGCTCAGTCCAGGTCCGAGTAAAGGAGGCTTGTTTCTGAAGCAGAGACCAGAAGTAGGCACACAGAGGGCTCTTTGCTTTGGAGTTGAAGCCTTTAAAGATTTGTTTTCTTTCAATATCCTGCTGCAGGAAAGAGACGCCAGAACCCAAACATTCCTGAGACATGGATTTCAGGTGGCTTTAAAGGAGCGATTTGTTTGATTTTTATCCCACCCTGTTTCTGCTCAGTGGGGTCTCGGGCATGTGTCCCTAGGGTTTGGTGGAGGGTCCACACCCTTCAAAGCTCACCCCTTCAGCCTTGTAGGTTTCCTCAGCATTAGGTCCAGCCCAAGGGCCTCAGGTCACAGCCCAGCCCCGAGCTTGGTCCTAGAGGAGGGTTTGTACACATCCACCTCAAGGAGCAGAAGTTGGGGCTGGACCATGAAGTGACATTTTGCAAGGCTAACCCACATGGGAGGTTCTGGGTTCACATGTGGTGACCTCTCTGAGTATGCGAGACGTGTGGGCCCCTGATCTGGAGCTGGCCGACGGCTAGAAGTGGAGGCAAACAATCTCTCCTGGCTACCTTGAAATTTACAGTAGGGCCAGCCCTCTGCATCCTGGTTGAGCTGCAGTCCTTTCTCCCCGTTTCTGTTCCCATCAGAATTTTGGGCACACACGCGCACAGATCCAGGAGCCAGATCCCACATGTCCAGTGTGATGGGAATACCAGCCATTGACAAACATGCTGGGCACATGTGCGTGTGTTCTTCACGTCCTGATGAAATGAAGGAAAATAGATTGTGGCATGAGAGGTGCTTTCGGGCCCCCCCACCCCCAACCTTTGGCAAGAGCACACATCCTCTGATAAAAATTTTTAATTTATACATGCACATACACATACTTTTTAGAGAGAAAGAAAGTAGTGGAGGTCACTTTTCCTTGATCTAGGTGTACTGTACAGCTGACCACACCCTCTTTCTTGAAAGTTCTCCTCACCCTTGACCTCAGAGTCCAGATGTACTCTGACCCTCCTCCTGACTCTCTGATCTCTGTCTATGCCCCTTCTGGCCTCCGACCTTGACATCGTCCAGGACCCACTGTTGGGGGCATGTCCGGTTCTGCAGGAGTCTTGCCCCCTTGCCTTTAGCAGTGCTGGGCCTGCCAGGCCTATGTCCAGGCCCTCAGGCCCTCCCAATGACCAGGCTTGTGCCTTAGTTTTCTATGATGGAATTTTTCCCTTGGAGGTTCCACCAGATGCTCAAGGTCTTTCCAAGTCCCGGGACGAAGGACCAAGTCCCTGAAGAGAGGATCACTAGTAAGTTAGATCATGCCAGGGTCTGAATCCAGGGGAGCAGGCATCTCGGGGACCCAGGCCTGACCCAAGCTTAGGGCTGGGTTAGAAAAGCCTAAAGCTGTCCCAGAGTTAACCCCAGC
>NW_006160028.1:7963937-7973340 GCF_000334495.1 Tupaia belangeri chinensis
TATCCCCGGCAAGAGGGCGCAGAAATGAGAGAAAGCCTCTGGGTAGCCTTGCTGGCCTTCCTTGCCCCCGGGCCTCCTGCTACATGGCTGTGGTGCGATTGGAGTGGGGAAGGGGGCCCTAAGAGAAGGGGGTCAAGGGGTTGGGAAACCTTTGAAGAGCTTTTTGCTGTCATCCAGGGAGGAGCTGATAAAAACAGAGGCCTGGACTGAACGGTGGCAATAAACATTCATTCACTCATAGAATAAATAGAGCAGCCATAGCATATCCAGGGAGCAATTAAATTAATTTTTGAAAAGAATGTATAGTATAATTAGGTATTAATTTAAAGATCACTTCTTTATTTACTTCTTATTTATTTTAGTTCACATAAGGCACATGAGCTCACCAGAGAGATATATAGAGAAAGTGAGAAATCCCCTTAGGGCATGGCCACACCACAATCCCTTCTCCATTCTCCTCTCGGGATTTTGGGCATACACACACATGCGCCCTTAGTGATTTTCACTGCCAAGTCCGGCACTCAAACCGTGTGGTCGGCCTATGACACCCAGTTGCCTTAACCACCAGGCCACTGGTTGGCCCACTTATACATATTTTTAGAAGACAGGGGTCCAGCAGGTGGCATAGTGGTTAAGGCGCTGAACTCCCCCATATCTGTCTATGGTTCTAGTCCCTGACCCAGTGGCTTGAAACTCATGTGTGCCTAAAATCTTGAGAGAAGAATGAAGGACAAGGGATCCGATGTGGCCATACCCACTGGGGAGTGATTTCTCACTTTCACCCTCTGTCTCCAGGGAGCTCATGCACCCAATGGCAAAAACAAAACAAAACAAGACTGAAGGCGAATTCATCAAATGCTTGTGGTGACTGAGCAAGCGCTTCCTGGTTGGGGGATTCCGGCCCCTGGTCTGAGTACCAGGACACCTGATTTCTAGGCCCAGCTTTTCCCTGCCTTGCGGTGTGACTGGAGAAGCCCTTCCCCTCTGTTTCTCCATCTGTGAAATGAGAGTGTCGGACCAGGAACAGCTCTGATGTTACGTGAGGATATTCAGGACCCCTAGTTCTGGACAGTTTCGGTGCCTGGCTGGGGCTGCCCACTCCAGACGCAGGCCTGGCAGCCATGGTCTCTTCTGGCTGCCCCACGGAGGGGAAGAAGCGGCCACCACAGCCTGACTAGCTATCAGGCCCTGGTCTCAAATTAGAATCACGCCTCTCATCTCTGTGCTGCTTGAATCATGAGAAGCCACCTCCGCCCTCAGCTGCAGCCTTGTGACCAGGAATGGGGGACAAGGGGCGGAGTGGCTGCCTACACAGCCCTGGAGCTGCCAGCACTCAGCGCTCAGCACTTGTGTACTGACTTAGAATCAGCTCTGGCCCTGGATCCTCAGTCACGGGGAGGAGGGAGCTGACCAGGTGCGGAGGGGTGAGTGTTGGGTGCCCATGTCTCTGTGTGCCAACCGCAGTGCTGCTCTGCAGGAGTAAGCCATTCATTCTGCATAGCACCCCTGCAGGGAAATGTGTTTTGGGCATATCTTGGAATAGGCCCTAGGTAGAAGTGGGGGGCCATCTTGATTCTTAATAAATTCAAATCAGCTACATCTTGGGTAGGATTCTGTACCTCGTTGAGTTGGTGAGTGGCCCCTCTGCACAGGACTGTCACAGGATCCATTAAGTTATGTGTGGGACTGTGCCAGCTGCCCCCTCAGCCCCGCTGCCTCCCATCGACACTGCCCTGGAAGTTCAAGTCTTAGCCCCCCGCAGCCCCGCTTTCCCAGTTTGTGAACAGAGTGACAGTCCCGAGTTGCCCTCTAACTTCCTAGAGCAGCGGTGAGGTATGGAGCAGAGAGCATGACTCGCTTTCAGCACTGACAGGCTAGGTACAGGCCCACTGCACCTGCTTTTCAAGGGAGAAAACTCCGGGGGCCAGCAGGTGGCGTAGTGGTTAAGGGGCTGGACTCCCACAGAGCTGACTGCGGCTAGAGTCCCAGACCCGGAAGCTTGAAACTCACGCCAGGTGCGCGTGCATGCCCAAAATCCCAGGAGGAGAATGGAGGAGATGGGAGTGCTCCGTGGTCATGCCCCGCGGGGGTGGTGGGGGGGTGGGGTGATTTCTCACTTTCTGTCTCTGTTTCTCTGGTGAGTTCACATGCCCTATAGCAAAAATCTCTCTCCTTTAAAAAAAAAGAAAAGAGAGAGAGAGAGAAAAAAAAAAAACTGCAGTCCTTGAATGTTGAGGTTTCCTGTCTGAGCTTGTGCTGTCAGGCCCACTCAGCTCAAGGAGCTGACGATAGTGAAGAGAAGCCTGCTGTCGCCTCCCTCGCCTGGCCTCCCCACCTCACTCTCAGGCACCGACTGTCAGGGCGTCTACACTGTGACAGTGACGTGAAAGTAGGTCTCAGGACCAGCCACGTCTCACTTCACACTAGGCTCTAGAGCTCCTTGTCCCCTGTGTCCCTCTGTCTCCCAGCTCTTGGGGGCCGAGAGTGCTAGTACTGGCTCTGCAGGTGAGGTGATTCCCCCAGGTCATAGGCTTCCCCGGGGCTAACAGCCACCACGCCACCTGCCTGGGCAGGCTTTTGTTATTGTGGAGTCTTCTAAAGCATGCCCTGGCCTGCCAGGCCCCTTCCTCAAGGGACTTCTTACTTTCACAGTTAAGCATTTATTTTAATGAGAATTAGAAAAGAATATAGCTAACCTCTTTTGAGGCCTGGCCTAAGCAAGAATTGAAGGACTAAGAGACAGGCAGTTTAAAATCGGACCAATGAAAGTGCACAGGAAGGACTGCAGATAGTAACCTATTGCACCTGCTCAGCAAGTAAGCAGAGTATTTTTTCACAAAGGGAGGCGATTTCTACGTGATGAACGCCAGGTGCAAAGCAATGCAGTTGGTGTGCACGTTGGTTGGAATTGACAGGAAACTGAACCACTCAAATGTGGGAAATGCTGTTTTCCCATTTAAGGTTCCAAACAAGCCTGAGAGTAGGTTTGATCGCTTGTTTAGAGACTGAACCGGCCCGAGAGGTGAAGCGAGTTGCTCAAGTTCATCCTTGAGGGAGTGAGGAGCTCAGCTATAACCGTGGGGCGGCAGGCCCCGAGGAAGGGGTTCACCTCAGGAAGGTGGCCGAGCCCGGGAGGAGGAGCCCTGGCCCACACTTGAGTCTGCTCCCTGCCAGCGAGCTGGCCAGGCAGGGACTTGTCCTCGGACAGGAACAGTTGATTCAGATCCGCTGACCTCATGCCTGTAGCAAGACAGATAGATGGGGTGGGGCAGGGGTGACAGTGAGGAGGAGGAGCGGGCATAGACAGGAGACAGGTGGAGGCCTGCCGGGCTGGGATTTTGAATATGTAGGAGGAACTAAACTCACACCTCGAGGGCCTTGGAACGCGGCACAGCCTGGCTGGTGACAGGCGAAGAAAACTGTGGCTCAAGGAACAACACATCACACCCACACAGAGCTGCAGACATTCCTCACCGCGACCCCAGCACGTGCTGTGAGTCAGGGTCACTTGGGGCCTTCCTACTCGGACGGTGTCACAGATCGTTTCCCCTGGTGCCCCTTGGAAGTCCCTGGGTGTGTGCTTCACCTTTGGAACGATCGGTCGCCGAGCCGTCTCTCTGCCTTTGTTCCTTCGTGACCCATAAAGTTAACAGTTGTGTTTCGTGGCTGTGCTCGCCAGAGTCGTAAACACCAGTGCAAATAAAACTGGAAAACAAGTCATGGAACACACGTGAGCAAGCCCAGTGCAAAGTGTGGATGTGGATGAGCGAAGAAGCATAAGGAAGGGGGCGGAAGGTGCATGAGGTGACCTCGGCCTCCAGGAACCGGGACCCCCCAAGGAGGAAGAGGGCAGCCACCAGCGGTTTTCAGTGCCAGTGAAAGAGGACTGACCTCGGGACAGTGGTCACAGTGCAGTGCCTCTCTGTTCCTAGAGGCTCGAGCCCACCTTTGGATGGTCAAGGAGGGTTTCTTCTTCCCCGGAACGGGTGCCAACCCAGGGCAAGTTGATCCCCCTGTGGTGTGACGCTTATCGTGCAAAGTACAAGCACATTCCCATCCCTTCAAACTGGACTCTCCCAACAGCCTTGAGCCAGGTGGGGCGGGGTGTTCAGTTCCCCTAGACAGAAGAGGAAACAGGCTCAGGGAAGCAAGGGAAGCTGCCCAAGTCGGCAGACTAAGGTAATTGAGCATAGCATCCAGACCCCTGAAGAGGAGGCCAAGCTAAAGATTAGCCTGGGGCTGGGGCCAGCCAGTCATATGGTGGTTAAGGTGGCTGGATCTCACATGGCCAGTAGTATGGTTCGAGTCCCAGATCCTGTGCTTTGAAAAACACACTAGGCATGTGTGTGTGTGTCCAAAATTCTGAGAGGAAAATGAAAGTGAACCGATTGGGGTTGTGGCCATTCCCCTGTGGGGTGCTTTCTCACTTTCCCTCTCTCTGTCTCTCTCCAGTGAGCATACATGCCCTATGGCAAATTTTAAAAAAAATGGGTTAGCAGGTGATGTGGTGGTTAAGGTGTTGGATTCCCATGTGGAAACATGGCCAACTGCAGTTCAAGTCCCAGACCTGGTAACTTGCTTTCCACTTTCTCTCTCTCTTTCTCTCTGGCGATTGCAAAATTTAAATAGTAATAACAAATACAATTAAATAAATAATTATCTTAAAACTTAATAATAAAAAGTAAAAAGATTGTGGGACAAGCAGATGGCATAATGGTTACATCACTGGACACCCACGCAATCAACTGTGGTTCAAATCCTGGACCTGGTGGCCTAAAACATGCTGGGCATATGTGTATGCATGCCTAAAATTCTGAGAGGAGAATGGAGGAGAAGGAATTGCGGTATGGCCATCTCCCCTGAAGGGGTGATTTCTCACTTTCTGTCTCTTTGGCAAGTGCACATGCCCTAAAGCAAAAATCTCTCTCAAAAAAAAAAAAAAATTTTTTTTTTTTTAAGTAAAAAGATTGGCCTCGCTCGACATGGCGTGGGGTTGGGGTGAGAGCAGGGGTGGGTGGTTGCCTCTGGGATCTGTAGAAAGGACAAATGAGAGAAGGAAAGAGTAAGACCTGGTCTCTGCTCCAGAAAGCAGCTTCGGAGTGAGCTCGGTGAATTCACATGAGCAGGGAAGGACCGTGGTGCGAGGGCCACACTTCGTGCCGGGGTGGAGGAGGGCGGAGGTGGGCTTACAGCTGGAGAGCGAGAAAGACTTGTGATACTCTTAAAAAGAAACTTCAAAACCTTCGATGCCAGGAACTGGCTTTCTGTTCAGAGATTACTCAGCTCTCTTTTATTAACTTTTAAGAAACATAGGCAACGTTTTTTTTTGTTTTTTTTTTTTTTTTAAAGTTGACTCTATCTTTTTTAATTCCTAGTAGCTAAGATAGGGAGGGAACAGCCACTATCATTCACCCGGTCTCCGGCGTGCTGTGAAACAGCTCAGAGTCGTCTAGACTGGCCCCGCGGATCTCTCGCCCACCCTCGGGGGTGAGAGTCACCACAGGGGAAGTCCAGGGACCACGCATTCACGGAACTAGCTCACAGCCTCTTAGCAAAGAAGCGGCAGAGCTACGATTGACCCAGGCAGTTTGCTCCGGGCTTGCTTTTTAAGCCCAAGGCTGCTTCCGGTTACCCTGGCTCCTCTGTCCAGTCAGTCCTCGGTTTCTCTGGGCTCTGCATCCATGGATTCAATCACCCGTGCATCAAAAATGTTTGTTCCCTCATCGCTGACGCGTGCTGTGTAATTAGGCCTCTGGTTGCGTCTGAACGGAACACGTGCAGGCTTTTTCCTGTCATCGTTCCCTCCACAACATGGTGTAACCACTGCTTACGCAGCATGTGCCCTGCACTCGGTATTACAAGTAACCTAGAGGTGATTTAGAGGACACGGGAGGACAGGAGGATGGGTGCAGGTGTATGCAAATACTACGCCATTTCTTTTATCTTTTTTATTTGCCTAGAGAGAAAGGGAGAGGGAGGAGGTAGCCTCTGTAGGAAATGGCGGAGCTGCAGTCCCTTCCCCTCCATTTCTTCATCACATCGGGGTCGGGGCACACATGTGCCTGGGACATGGAACTGGGACTCAGACTGTGTGGTCATCATGGGGGGCCCAGCTCCCTTAACCACAGGCCACAGGCTGGCCTCTGCCATCTCAGATGTCTGTAGACCCTTGGGGATTCCCTAGGGCCGGCCGTACTAAGCACGTGTGCTGGACCTTTGAGCTTCTATTGCTGCTGATCTCCATAAGAGCCCTCTTACTTTGAGATTGCTTTTATTTTGATATAAGTGCTTTTTCTTCTGATTACAGAAATTTTTTTTAAAGTATATTTTAAAAATTTTTACAAGTATAGAAAAACACAGGAAAACTAAAATCCTGTGTGATCTCACAACCTAGAACTAAGCACTGTTGGACCAGCCCCTGATGTGGTGGTTAAGGTGCTGGATCCCACATGGCCAACTGCACGGTCGAGTCCTGGACACGGCGGCTTGAAAAACACAACAGGTGCATGTGAGTGTGTGCACGACATCCAGAGAGGAGAATGGAGGAAAAGGGGTGGTGGCTTGAGCATTTCTGGGGGGTGAGGGGGATTTCTCACTTTCCTTCTCTCTCTCCCTGGCAAACACACATGCCTTACAGCAAATTAAGAAAGAAAGAAAGAAAAAGAGAGAGAGAGAGAGAGAAAGAAAGAGAAAAGAAAGAAAAGCACTAAGCATTGTTAGTATTTGAGAACTGTCTTTCCAGCCTTTCCTCCCATCAGCGTGCTTCGTGCTCAGATGCCACCCCACTGGCCAACGCTATGGCTTTGTTGAGCTATCACTGACTGGGCTGGACATACCGTGTGTGCAGTGAGACAGCTCTGACGTGCGTAATGCCTGTGAAACACCCTGGCAATGAAGAGACTGCACTGCCGTCCCTCAAGCCCCTGTAGTGTCCCGCCCTGCCCCCACTCCCCTCCCAGGGCCGATGTCCTGGAACTCAGGTGATGTCCAGCCAGGATTACCAGACTGGGGAGCAGGCGCCTGGCTGGGTGCTTACCTGAGTTCTGTCTCCTGGCCAGGGTGTGCTTCAGGGAGCACAAACAATAGCCCTTCTGCAGGCCAAGGGGTGCATCTGGTTTTGCCAGCCTCTTTCTGCAGCTTGGTCAGCCTCCCAGGAGCCTGCTCCCCTCTACCTCAGCCCTGCCGCCATCCATCACACACCCCCGCCTCCTCAGATCTGAACCTTCCAGCTTCTCCTCTCAGACGTGGTAGCCGTGTCCCTGCACAGCACGTGCACGGGCACATCTGCAGTTCTCCTCGCCCTCCCGGGTGGCGTGGGAGCTGCGGTGGGGACTGCAAACAGCCTGTGTGGGCGGCAGGCTCCTTGCAGCACCTACACTTGCTTTCTGTGGCTTTCCATGGGCTTCTTTCTGCAGCTCATTACTCATGCCCTTTGCTGAGCAGGATTTTCTGAGCGTAATTGAATCTCTCATTGCAACCACAGTGGCTGGTTCAGGAGGCAGGTGCGGGGAGCTGTGTGGGTACAGTGGAAGCAGCCGGGACGGGCCACTGGGACTTACTTGCTTGCCAAGGCCACACGGGCATCTTGTCCTCTTGGCCATGACCTCCAGCCTCAGGAGGGTGAATGGAGGCTGTGTTTCACCAGGCCCAGTGGCAGCCTAATGTGTTACAAGAGTGGGCAAGCCAAGGGCCGACGCAGCTTTCTCTCACATGTCTTTCTTGTCCTCAGTCAAACGGACATGGCAGACTCCCTGAATTACACTCTGCTGCACTGTTCTCATATGTGCTGCCACACACGTTTCCTTCCTTCCTTCCTTCCTTTCTTTCTTTTTTTTCTTTTCTTTTCTTTTCTTTTTTTTTTTTTTTTAAGGTTTTGCTGAAGGGTGTGTGTGCTTGCCAGAAAGAGAGAAGGGAGGTAAGAGAGAAAGTGAGAAATCACGTCCCAGGGAGGATGGCCACATCACAATCCCTTCTCCTCCATTCTCCATGTTCAAGCTGTTAGGTCTGGGACTCAAACCCTGGTCGGCCACATGGGAGTCCAGCGCTTTGACCACTATGCCACCTGAGGGAAGCAGGGCTGATATTCCTTCTGAAGGCAGATTCCTGCTACACGGCAGTAACTAAAGTCTGTTCCAGAACTGGCCCTATAGTGCAGTGGTCAAGCACTGTGCATAGGAGGCTGGATCCCATATGGTTGACTATGGTTCAAATCCTGGCCCAGCACCTCAAAAAATATGCCAGGTGTTTCTGCATGCATGCCCCCAAATCCCAGCAGGATGGGGAAATGGAGAGGAAGGGATTGCAGCATGGCCGTGTCCCACGGGGTGCTTTCTCCCTCTCCCTCTCTACATTTCCTTGTCTCTGGTGAGCACACACACCCTCTGGCAATTAAAAATAAATGGGAAAAAATGACAAGGAAAGGCAGCCAGATATTTTGCACAAGAGTAACCATGCATTGTCAATAAACAGAAAAGATGCTTTATTATTATTAGAAATCAGAAACATGCAATTAAAGGCACAAGGAAATATCATTTTACTAATTCCAAGTCTTAAGAATGTGGGTCAGAGGGAAGTCTCCCTGCTGACTGGTGAGAGGGCAAATCCGTCCCACCCCTTTGGAGAGCAGTTAGAGTTCTCTTCCCGGGACGTTGCTGTCTGATTGGTGCCACCCAGTTAAGACTTGGATTTGTCCTCGTGACCCGGCTGATATTTCCCCTGGGGTATACTGTGCCAGGAAGTTCCGAGCAGCACCCTTTGCATTGTCAAAAAAGCTGTAAGCAGATCGTGTAGCTATTAAAAGTAAAGCAGAGAAATTGTGGTGTATCATGGAATGGAACGTGGCAGAGAAAATGAATAACCCTCAGCTGTACTCGTTAGCAGACGTATTTCAGGATCATAGGTTGAAGGACTATTCAGTGTGGGCACTGCTACAGCTGAGTCCCAAACACCGGGTGGCTGGAGCAGCACGGGGTTACTGTCTCAGTCTGAGGCTGGAAGCAGAGATCGAGGTGGAGGCGCGAGGGAGGATCCATTCTGGACTCTCTCCTGGCTTCTGGGGGTCTCTGGCTTGTGGTGGCAACTTCAGACCTTCAGATGGTATTCTCCCTGTGTGGGTCTGTCTCTAAATTACCCACTTTATTTATTTATTTATGGAGAGGTTTTTGCTATAGGGCGTGTGCACTCGCCAGAAAGACAGAGACAGACAGAGAGACAGAAAGTGAGAAATCACCCCCCAGGGGGGATGGCCACTCCGCAATCCTTTCTCCTCCTTTCTCCTCTCAGGATCTTGGGCACTCACGCACATGCACCTGGTGTGTGTTTAAGCCACCGGGTCTGGGACTCGAACCACGGTCAACTACGTGGGGGTCCAGCGACATAACCATTATGCCAACTGCTGGTCCCT
>NW_006160028.1:7973971-7983144 GCF_000334495.1 Tupaia belangeri chinensis
AAATGGAGCCTGTGTTTCACCAGGCCCAGTGGCAGCCTAATGTGTTACAAGAGTGGGCAAGCCAAGGGCCGACGCAGCTTTCTCTCACATGTCTTTCTTGTCCTCAGTCAAACGGACATGGCAGACTCCCTGAATTACACTCTGCTGCACTGTTCTCATATGTGCTGCCACACACGTTTCCTTCCTTCCTTCCTTCCTTTCTTTCTTTTTTTTCTTTTCTTTTCTTTTCTTTTTTTTTTTTTTTTAAGGTTTTGCTGAAGGGTGTGTGTGCTTGCCAGAAAGAGAGAAGGGAGGTAAGAGAGAAAGTGAGAAATCACGTCCCAGGGAGGATGGCCACATCACAATCCCTTCTCCTCCATTCTCCATGTTCAAGCTGTTAGGTCTGGGACTCAAACCCTGGTCGGCCACATGGGAGTCCAGCGCTTTGACCACTATGCCACCTGAGGGAAGCAGGGCTGATATTCCTTCTGAAGGCAGATTCCTGCTACACGGCAGTAACTAAAGTCTGTTCCAGAACTGGCCCTATAGTGCAGTGGTCAAGCACTGTGCATAGGAGGCTGGATCCCATATGGTTGACTATGGTTCAAATCCTGGCCCAGCACCTCAAAAAATATGCCAGGTGTTTCTGCATGCATGCCCCCAAATCCCAGCAGGATGGGGAAATGGAGAGGAAGGGATTGCAGCATGGCCGTGTCCCACGGGGTGCTTTCTCCCTCTCCCTCTCTACATTTCCTTGTCTCTGGTGAGCACACACACCCTCTGGCAATTAAAAATAAATGGGAAAAAATGACAAGGAAATGCAGCCAGATATTTTGCACAAGAGTAACCATGCATTGTCAATAAACAGAAAAGATGCTTTATTATTATTAGAAATCAGAAACATGCAATTAAAGGCACAAGGAAATATCATTTTACTAATTCCAAGTCTTAAGAATGTGGGTCAGAGGGAAGTCTCCCTGCTGACTGGTGAGAGGGCAAATCCGTCCCACCCCTTTGGAGAGCAGTTAGAGTTCTCTTCCCGGGACGTTGCTGTCTGATTGGTGCCACCCAGTTAAGACTTGGATTTGTCCTCGTGACCCGGCTGATATTTCCCCTGGGGTATACTGTGCCAGGAAGTTCCGAGCAGCACCCTTTGCATTGTCAAAAAAGCTGTAAGCAGATCGTGTAGCTATTAAAAGTAAAGCAGAGAAATTGTGGTGTATCATGGAATGGAACGTGGCAGAGAAAATGAATAACCCTCAGCTGTACTCGTTAGCAGACGTATTTCAGGATCATAGGTTGAAGGACTATTCAGTGTGGGCACTGCTACAGCTGAGTCCCAAACACCGGGTGGCTGGAGCAGCACGGGGTTACTGTCTCAGTCTGAGGCTGGAAGCAGAGATCGAGGTGGAGGCGCGAGGGAGGATCCATTCTGGACTCTCTCCTGGCTTCTGGGGGTCTCTGGCTTGTGGTGGCAACTTCAGACCTTCAGATGGTATTCTCCCTGTGTGGGTCTGTCTCTAAATTACCCACTTTATTTATTTATTTATGGAGAGGTTTTTGCTATAGGGCGTGTGCACTCGCCAGAAAGACAGAGACAGACAGAGAGACAGAAAGTGAGAAATCACCCCCCAGGGGGGATGGCCACTCCGCAATCCTTTCTCCTCCTTTCTCCTCTCAGGATCTTGGGCACTCACGCACATGCACCTGGTGTGTGTTTAAGCCACCGGGTCTGGGACTCGAACCACGGTCAACTACGTGGGGGTCCAGCGACATAACCATTATGCCAACTGCTGGTCCCTATTTATTTATTTATTTATTTTAGAGATTTTTTTTGCCATAGGGTGCATGTGTTTGTAATAGAGACAGAGAGAGACAGAGATAGAAAGTGAGAAATCACCCCCTAGGGCCACACCACAATCCCTTCTCCTTTCTTTTCTTCTTGGGATTTTGGACATACACTCATGTGTGCCCGGCATGAATTCCAAGTCACCAGGTCCAGGACTAGAACCACACCCAGCCATATGGGAGTCCAGCGACGTAACCGCTACCCCATCTTCTGGTCCCCCTCCCAATTTTTTTTTTTTAACTAAAAAAAAAACGTATGTTCAAGTGCGTTGCAGAGATATTGTGGAGTGTAACGAGAACGCCACAGCCTTTGATGGGCAGCCCACCTGGAGTCCTGACTCTGCCGCTTGCTCACTTTGACCCGTGGTCATGTTCTTTACCTTTTCTGAGGTCCATTTGAAAAAGTAGCCTAGTTCCTGACTCCCAGGAAGGGGCTGAGGACTGAGGGTGCTAAGCAGGTGCGTGTTGGGGTTATCCTCCCTGCCCTCTCCCCCATTCCACTGCTTTCACGAGTGAATCTGGGTCTCATCCACCTCCCTCTGGCCATGGGCTGACCACACACTCACACTCACACTCACGGGGGCTAAGTGTGCTGGAGGAGTGAGGGCTGGGTCACCTGGCTACTGCCCTGGGGAGTTTTCCTGGCTCCTTCTGAAGTGCCAGGAGGTGGGCATGCAGCAGCTGCCACTCAGGCTGAATCCAAATGTGGACCCAGCTGACCCTGCAGCTGTTCTGAAATCTGGCCCTGGGTGTGGGAGCTGCAGAATTTGCTCCAGGCTGTGACCCCTGCCATCACTACCTGGGGGATAGAGCGAGTCAAGGTCAGCTCC
This sequence comes from Tupaia belangeri chinensis, assembly GCF_000334495.1. NCBI lineage: Eukaryota > Metazoa > Chordata > Mammalia > Scandentia > Tupaiidae > Tupaia > Tupaia belangeri. Next base: position 7,976,629 of record NW_006160028.1, read on the forward strand.
TTTGTCTGTCAAGGAGAGGGGGCATATGCCCTCGCACCCCTCGCCCCTCGTTTTCCTGCTCTGTAAATGAAAGGCCTGAATGAGGCAATCTCTAAGAAGTCTCTTCCAGCAACAGAGTTTCTGGAGTGTTTGTAAGATTGCATCTGAGCCTACAAAGTTGGCCCACGCAGACACAGGGCCGTGTTTTGCTTTGCTTAAATTCCAGAGCTTTTAGTTCACCGGCAACGGCAGGTGTCTAATGTAGCCGAAGTCAAAGGAGAGGAAGTCTGGGGCCTCACGAATTTATGGACATTGGGAGGAGCAGGGCATACTGTGTGACACATGGCCCGGGGTCACCGGGGAGGGCCCACTCACTATGTACCACTGACCACAAAACAGGCAGCCTTTGGCCCAGTGACTTCACTTCTGAGAACCCATTCTAAGGAGATGATAACAAATGCGGATAACAGCATATACATAAGGGTGTACATGACAGGACTATGTAAAATATTGAGAAACTTGAAACAACACGACATGCTCAGACATAGAAGACAAGCTGACTATATATCCATATGATCAAGGAAGCCATTAAAAATCATATTACAATAGATTTTAGAAATACTTAACAATGCACAAGTTAAAAAGTAGAATGTGTCTATTAAGGTGATATGAATTATAGACGGTTAGGTAGACGTACACGCGCAAGTTTTCAAAGTGCAGAAGGAAAGACGTCAAGTTAGTGGTAGTTGTCGTTGGGTAGTGTGGTTACAGGCAATTTTTATTTCTTTTTGAGTTTTTAATATGTAGGGATAGTGCATCTTTGCCTCTTTGGCTTTTTTGTACATTCAAGATTTTTAAGGCTGGCTCCATGGCCTAGTGGTTAAGGGATCTGGATCCTACATGGTTGAACTGTGGTTCAAATCTTGGCCCCGTTGGCTTGAGAAACATGCTGGATGCATGTGTGCGCATGCTCCAGATCCCGACAGGTTGGAGGTATGAAGACGTCATTGCAGCGTGACCACTCCCCATTGGGAGGATTCAGACTGTGGTTAACCATGGGGGAGTTAGCTTCCTTAACCACTAACTACTTGGCTGGCACAGAATTTTATTTCTTTTTTTCTTTTTTATTTCTTTTTAAAATTTCTTTTCTATTTTTAAAGAATTATTTTATTTAACTATTTATCCATTTATTTATGTATCTTAATTATGTATTTATTTATGTATCTTATTTATATATCTTAATTCGACCAGAGAGGGATAGAGTTAGTGAGAGAGAGAGAGAGAAAATGAGAAATCAAGCCACCAGGTCTGGGACTTGAACCACAGTCAGCCATGTGGAAGTCCAGTGCCCTTAACCACCATGCCACCTGCTGGCCCCAGAATTTTCTTCCTTTTTAAGGCTGAATAATACAGTCATCCCAGTATCCGCGGGGGCTTGGTTTTAAGCACTCCCTCTTGGGTACCAGATCTACGGATGCTCTGATCCCTACATATTTGCATATGACCTACAAGCACTCTCCCATTGACTCTAAATCATCCCTTGATTACTTTTAACAACGAATACAACACTAATGCTATGTAAATAGCTATTATGCTGTATTTTGTATTTGTATTATCTTCAGGTTATATTTTTGTCCATTGACTTATTTTTCTTTTCAGAGTATTTTCAATCCATGAAACCCACGCACAGGGAACCCAGCCTCCCTGGAGCCTTGGAGCAGCCAGCAGCAATGCACTGGGTGTGGCCCCACACTCAGGACCCGTGGAGAGATCTGGCCACAGGTCCTCGCTCATGTCAGTGGAGGGACCTTCAGGAAGGCCTCATGCCAGAGCTTGAGTTGAGGAGGAGGGTTATAACCCGCTCTGTAACCACAGTTCAGAACAGGTACGTTCCAGCCTGGCCTGGCCAGCACAGCAGGGTTATCTATGGCACTCTGGCCTCCTGCCATCTCTGCAGGAGAACCCCATTCCTGGCTGTAGTCTTTTTGGCCTGGCCTCTGGAGCTAAAGCATGAGGAGTGGGGCTGGGTTCTTCCTGGGTTCCTAAATGCAGTGCATAAATATGGGGGTGCTGGGCCAAACTGGGACATTGTGGTGACCTGTTCTTGGGCTCTGAGGAGAGGACAGTGAGTCATACGTGGGCGGCAACATGGTGGTGGGAAGCGGCAATTGCAGCTGCATGTCTCCAGGCAGACCTTCGAGAAGGTCCCCAGGGTGCTGATGCCCAGGGATACCCTTTGTCCTAGACCTGCATTTGCCTTGAAATAGCTGGGGGCAGAGGAGGGCCTCCCCAGCAAAGGCTGTCACTGCACTCTCACTTTCATGCAGTCCTTGTCTCAATGTTTATGTGTGTGATGCAGCCTCCCATTTGTCTTAGTTCAGTTCCTGTCCATGGCTCCTGTCTCTAAGACCACAGGGTTCCTGGGACTCCCAGTCCTTTTCCTGGCCTCTGAACCTTCTGCGGGTGAGCAGAAGATATGGCGAGGGACAGGCCACGTCCGCAGCCCTGAGATAATCCAAGGTGGCTCTTTCTCATGCTAGGGAAGTTGCTGTCCATCCTGGCTTGTGGAAACCCAGAGTCACCTTCCGGTGACTCTCGCAGACAGGAAGGAGTCTCAGGCAGATGTGGAAAGCTGTGACTTACAGTCAGCAGCCTGCGGGCCCATCTCTCACAAGTCTTCCCTGTGCCCATATCTCTCAGACAGCCGCCCTCTCTGCAGGACCTGGGGGCCCTGTGAGAGTCACAAATTAGCAGCACTGGGGCCAGCTGTGTGAGCATGTGACCAGGGTGCACAGGGCCCCAGGCTCCGAAGGGCCCTACATATGATTGGATACTCTGCTGTCCCTGACATTCTCAGTCCTTTCCTTCTTTCTGTTTTTTAAGGTTTTCGTCATAGGGCACGTGCACTAGCCAGAGAGTCAGTGAGAGGGAAAGTGAGAAACCCCACCCCCAACCAGGGCAGGTAGTCACACTGCAATCCCTTCTTCTCCATTCTCGGGATTCTTAGCGTGCATGCACATGGCACCCACCGTGAGTTTCAAGCCACTGGATCTGGGACTTGAACTGTGAGGTCGGCCCTGTGGGATCCAGCTGCCTTAGTCACCATGCCACGTGCTGGCCTCTCATTCTTTCTTTCTTCCTTTCTTTGCAATAAGTTATTTTGTAATTTCTTACTTCCATGTCATTGTTGAACAGTGGGGTACAATATGGTTTTCCAAAGCATGCATGCAGCCTGTGGTTATCTGTCCGTATTCATCGTCCTCAACAAAGAGCATTGCATTACATCGTGCACCTTTGCTTTTCACTCTCCCGGGTTTGACATTATGTATGATTGGCAAGTGTCCCCTTCTTCCACTCTGCTGTGGTATGCCATTTCATAACCTATTTTTCTTGTACGTGTTAAACACTTTTTTCTTGAGTTCCTCTGGTCCACTTCCCACCTTCCCATGAAATTTGTAGTAATTTTTAAAATATGGGTTCCCATAAGCTGGGCATGGTGCCCCTTCCAAGGCAGCCCTGGAGGACTGCTCCCCGGGGAAGGCACTGGCCTTTGTCCCAGCATTTTGAGTATATTGCTCCACATCTCTTGGTATCTTGCCTCGTGGCAGTTTTGTTTGTTTGTTATGGGGCATATCTACTTGCCAGAGAGAGAGAGAGTAAGAAAGCACTCTTCCTACGGCCTCGCCACAATCCTTTCTCCTCCATTCTCCTCTCTAGATTTTGGGTGTGCACACATGTGCCCAGCATGTTTTTCAAGCTGCCAGGTCCAGGACTCAAACTATACAGTTGGCTGTGTGGAATCCAACCACCTTATCCTCCACTCCACCTGCTGGCCCTGCTCGTGCCATTCAGCAGCTAGACTTCGAACTCCCTGAGGGCGAGGTCCAAGCCTCTGAGCAGCAGAGCACCTGGCACTAGGTGGGTCTCAGTAAGTGGTCACTGAATAACTGTGGAAGACTTTATAGTCAGTTTTCAGGGGCAAAGGAAAGCAAAGCAGGTGACACTGATTATAAAGAGTCAAATTTTATCAGGCAAATGTGTGGGAACTCATGTGATCTTGAGGGGCACGGTGGAAACACAACCAGACCACGCGGGGAAGATCTTCTCTGAGCACTCCGTGGCCTGCATGCCTGTGATCCGGCCAGTGCCCACTGGGGCGGAACGCAGCATGAAGACCACACTGGGTCCTTCTCTCTCTCCCTCCATCCCTCAGAATGAATAAATAAATACTCTTCTTTGTGTGCGTGTCTGTGTTTAAATCCATAGTCTTGATGATTGTTGCTTTGTAATATGTTTTATTTATTTATTTTAAGTTGTATTTATTTATTCATTTTGCCATCGGGTGTGTGCGCTCACCAGAAAGAGAGAGACACAGAGAGAGAAAGTGAGAAATACCCCTAGGAGGGATGGCTATATCGCAGTCCTTTCCCCTCCATTCTCCTCTTGGGGTTTTGGGCACGCATGCACACACGCCCAGCGTGATTTTCAAGCTGCCTGGTCCAGGACTTGAACTGCATGTGGCCATGTGGGAGTCCATTGCCATAACCACCACTCCACCTGTTAGTCCCAATAAATAATAAATTAAAATAATGTAATTTAGTTTCCAGAGATCAGGGATAGCCCATGGCTGAATTTCCACAGTGCTATATTTCTAGGAAGAGAGGTGCAGGTATTTATTGAGTACCTGGGCACCATAATGAGGACTGTAATCCATTCTCTTCTATCCTAACCCTACAACCTCTGTGGAAGGTGTTATCCTGGTTAGGAGACTCAGGGAGCCAAGTAGCTTGCCCAAGGCCACATGTGGCTGAGTAGGAGGATGGGGATTTGAACGCAGGTCGAAGGCCTCCTTACTGGTGCTTTGATCCTGGGGAAAGGCTAGAGATAAGTAACTGAGTGAAGGAGGGCCGGGACAACTTCCTTCTTTAAATTTTTATTTTTAGAACCAGCAGTTAGCGTAATGGCTATGTCACTGGACTTCCACGTAGTCGACCGTGGTTCGCGTGCCGGACCCGGTGGCTTAAAACTCATGCTGGGCGCGTGTGTGTGCGTGCCCAAGATCCCGAGAGGAGAACGGAGGAGAAGGGATTGCGGCATGGTCATCCCCCCTGGGGGGTGATTTCCTGCTTTCTGTCTCTCTGTCTCTCTCTGTCTGTCTGGCGAGCACACACGACCTATAGCAAAAATCTCTCAAAAAAAAAAAAAAAGAAATCTTTTTTTTTTAAGTAAAGACACAGTTAATATATGGACTATCCATACATTACAACAATAGAAGGTGAGTCTATGATCTTATATGGGAAAGGAAGATGATCTTGTAGCTCAGGAGACAACACAGGATGTTTTATTAGCAGTTTTTCATAGTCAACAGCACATAGATGAGAAACTCTTTGTAGTTGAAAGCTACCTGTTGCTTTAGATAAGAGCTCCCAGCTAAGGTGGTTAATCTTTCTCTGGAGCCCTCAGGTTTGTTCATCCTGTCAGTCACCAGTCAGGCTTTTCCTTTCTTAAAAAAAACATGGGTTTTTGTTTTATTTGCTGAGTCTGTCAATTAGTGAGTTCTTTTGTTTTATCTCTGGGTGGATGTGCTGACTTTGCCTAGCACGAGCTAACTTTGGCCCATACATAGCTTTAACAAGGGGTATTTACATAAAACTAGCCTTCAACTAACTTAGTTTTCATATGCTACTGATGCTACTTTGGCTTATACTATTCTGACCTAACATATGTTAATTTTGTCTTAGACAGACACCTGGGGGAGTCTCAAACTTCCCCGCCCTTGTCTTAGGGAACAACATTCCTATAAGATCACTAATTGGCTTTATTGTAATGGTTGGGGGTTATATTTTACCCTTGCAAGGTACAGTAATAACAGTAAAACTCACGGCAGAGAAATTAACTATAGGCCAGTAAAACGACACAGGAGAGTTAGTAAACCGCTGGCCTTTACTTGCCGTTTCTTCCCAGCCCAGGCCATGGGAGACAGCCTCTTTTCCAGCTTGTGTTGTCTGCATGGCCCTGTCAGTCCAGGACCCTGACTGACCTCTGAGGTTGCCATTCCCCAAATGGGGCCTCACTCCATTTTCTGGAGGCTCTTTCAGTATAATTTTGAGATTGTATCTTTTTTTTTTTTTTTAACTTGCCAGAGGGTACACGCACTCGACAGAGAGAGACAGAGAGATGCGGACAGGGGTGGAGGGCAGGGGGCAATGGAGCACCCTTCAGTGGGATGTGGTCACACCACAGTCCCTTCTCTTCCACTTCTGCATCCTGTCAGGATTTGAGGCATGCACACACAGGTGCCCCATAGGTTTTTCAAGCTGTGGGATTTGAACTGGGTGGTTGACCATGTGGGATTTGGCTCCCTTAACCACCAGGCAATAGGCTGGCCCTAGGATATTATCTTTATGTGGGCTTTGCCAAAAATGTTCAGCACTCAGGGCCTCGCTTCGGGGCTGGGTTATCTTCCCAGTATCCATTTCCCATCTTTCTCACGCACAGAACCTGATGGCATGGAGAAGAGTGGTCAGCCAGTCTGCT
>NW_006160028.1:7984071-7988405 GCF_000334495.1 Tupaia belangeri chinensis
GGTGAGTCTATGATCTTATATGGGAAAGGAAGATGATCTTGTAGCTCAGGAGACAACACAGGATGTTTTATTAGCAGTTTTTCATAGTCAACAGCACATAGATGAGAAACTCTTTGTAGTTGAAAGCTACCTGTTGCTTTAGATAAGAGCTCCCAGCTAAGGTGGTTAATCTTTCTCTGGAGCCCTCAGGTTTGTTCATCCTGTCAGTCACCAGTCAGGCTTTTCCTTTCTTAAAAAAAAACATGGGTTTTTGTTTTATTTGCTGAGTCTGTCAATTAGTGAGTTCTTTTGTTTTATCTCTGGGTGGATGTGCTGACTTTGCCTAGCACGAGCTAACTTTGGCCCATACATAGCTTTAACAAGGGGTATTTACATAAAACTAGCCTTCAACTAACTTAGTTTTCATATGCTACTGATGCTACTTTGGCTTATACTATTCTGACCTAACATATGTTAATTTTGTCTTAGACAGACACCTGGGGGAGTCTCAAACTTCCCCGCCCTTGTCTTAGGGAACAACATTCCTATAAGATCACTAATTGGCTTTATTGTAATGGTTGGGGGTTATATTTTACCCTTGCAAGGTACAGTAATAACAGTAAAACTCACGGCAGAGAAATTAACTATAGGCCAGTAAAACGACACAGGAGAGTTAGTAAACCGCTGGCCTTTACTTGCCGTTTCTTCCCAGCCCAGGCCATGGGAGACAGCCTCTTTTCCAGCTTGTGTTGTCTGCATGGCCCCGTCAGTCCAGGACCCTGACTGACCTCTGAGGTTGCCATTCCCCAAATGGGGCCTCACTCCATTTTCTGGAGGCTCTTTCAGTATAATTTTGAGATTGTATCTTTTTTTTTTTTTTTAACTTGCCAGAGGGTACACGCACTCGACAGAGAGAGACAGAGAGATGCGGACAGGGGTGGAGGGCAGGGGGCAATGGAGCACCCTTCAGTGGGATGTGGTCACACCACAGTCCCTTCTCTTCCACTTCTGCATCCTGTCAGGATTTGAGGCATGCACACACAGGTGCCCCATAGGTTTTTCAAGCTGTGGGATTTGAACTGGGTGGTTGACCATGTGGGATTTGGCTCCCTTAACCACCAGGCAATAGGCTGGCCCTAGGATATTATCTTTATGTGGGCTTTGCCAAAAATGTTCAGCACTCAGGGCCTCGCTTCGGGGCTGGGTTATCTTCCCAGTATCCATTTCCCATCTTTCTCACGCACAGAACCTGATGGCATGGAGAAGAGTGGTCAGCCAGTCTGCCCCATGGGTCGTGGGAAGCCACACTCTGCTTTCCCAGCCTACCCGTGGCTGGGGGGACCACGTGACCAGCTCTGGCCAGTGGGGCCTATGCAGAAGGAGTGCTCCGAGGACGGGCTGCCTGCACTTTCTTCCAGCTTTGAAAAGGCCTCTGACATGTGAAACTGCAACAATAATTATGTCTGTGGGGAGAGGCTAGGAGTACGGCAGAGATGCCAGCCCTGACATCGCTGAGCTCCGGCCCTGGCCCACTTCTAGATTTTGTGTAATGTCCAAGAAGCCACTACCGGAGCCTGCTGGCTTCCTGTTGCTCACTGCCTCCTGTGCTCCCCACAGGCCTGGGCGCACCCTCCTGTCTTCATTCAGGCCTCTCTCTTGTCCTCAGCTGGACCTGGAGGGCATCCTTGTCTTTCTCTGACCACCCGCAGGTTCCCGTTTCTTTTGGTTATTCCCCTCTCTGAGAAATCATCTCCAGTCACACGCACTGCATCAGTGGCATGGGTGTTTGGTGTTCACCCCCACCTGTGGCACACAAATGCCTCAGACACATGCACACACACACCACATTCAACATGTGCCACGCCCACAGACCACACATCACACGTAGGTGCTCCCCGCATCATGCACCTCTTTCCTGGCCTGTTTTTTAAAAAATTTGCTAGAGGGCACATGCACGTCCTGGAGTGACAGAGGGAAAGGGAAAGTGAGAGAGCCACTCTGCAGTCCCTTCTCCTCCATTTCTTCTCTTGGGATTTTGGGCACACACACACACACTCACACATGGGCCTGGCATATTTTTCAAGCCTCTGGGCCCAAGAATAGTGGCGGGTTTTTTTTTTTTTTTTTTTTTTTTTTTTAAGTTCATTGAAAATTGAGGGCTAGCCAGTGACATGGTAGTTAAGGTGACTGGATCCCACATGGCTGACTGTGTGGTTTGAGTCCTGGACCTGGCAATTTGGGAAAACACACTAGGTGCGAGTGTGCCCAAAATCCTGAGAGGAAGAATGAAGAGATTGTGGCTTGGCCATCCTCCCCTGGGGGGTGATTTTTCAGTTTCTCTCTCTCTTTCTGTCTCTCTCCTGGAACTGCCTGTGTCCTCTGGCAAAATTATTATCCTTTTTATTAATGAGAACATGCACGTGCACATAAAGGGCAGGAGCACCCTCCCCAGGACCGGTCACATCACAGTCCTCTTCCTGCAGTTCTCCAGCCTGTCAGATCCTGGCACGTGTGTGCTAGGTGCGTTTCAGGCTGACTGGGCTGGGGATTTGAACCTCAGTTGCCACGTGGGATCTGGCTTCTCTGGAGCAGCACGCTCCTGCTCTGCCACAGAGCCGGCCCTATTGTTGTCTTCAGGATGAGTGGAGAAGCCTAGATCCTAAGCCCAGTGTCCTGATTATGCCTCTGCCCAGTTCCATCTGCTCTTGCCAGATGGAGTGCTCTTAATCCACGTACAGTTTTAGAGATAGCAGAGGGTGCCACGGGCCCGGATGCCCTCACCAGCGCTCAGGGAGCTGCCCTTCCTGCTGCCCAGCTGCCCCTAGCTGGCCTGCCTGAGGGAACCCGCGCGCATGCCGGGGGGAGGGTATGAGAACAGAGCCTCTTCAGGATTCTCAGTCGGTGTCTGGTGCCCGAGCTTGGAGGCCAGGCTCCCAGGCCTCCCTGAGGGCTATTTTGGGACCCCCGATGGTCCCCACCCCACTGAAGCAGGCCCAAGCATCAGCTGCTTTATTCTCCCTAGGCTCCCTCCTGAGGCAACCGGAAGGCCATGTGAGAAGTCCTCAGCCTCTCCTCAGTGCAAGAAAGGGGAGTAAGAGACTCCTAAGAGGACGGGTGTCAGGGCGGGAAACGGCCCCTTCCCTTGAGGGAAAGCTTCTTCCAGGAATTGCCCTCCTGAGTTTTGTAACCCCAGGCTGGCCTGCTGTGTGGGCTTGCCTCAGGGAGGAAGTGGCTCTGGCTCTTAAACCAGACCCCAGAGGCTCCTCAGACCTGACACCAGCAAGTCTGACAGCTTCCCCTTCTTCACCCCTCTTGCCCCTGCAGGCACCTTCTGTCCTGGGAAACCTTGCTGGGTGGGGCCAAGGATGACTTTCTCCTGGGTGTCAGGAAGCTGCAAGTCACAGGGCTTCCCACCTTCCCTCCTGGCTCAAGGAGTCAACCTGTGGTCAGCCCGTGTTGGGCGTGGCTGAGATCAATAAAGGGGGGAGGATCCCCCATCTTTAGAGCTTCCAGATCTGAGCCTTTGTGTGACCTTTTCAGTATGTTTTGGAAGAACGCCTGGTTGTGGTGTCCAAAGTTCTGAGCTGAGACCTGGCTGTGCCACCCTGAGAATTTGCTTTACCTCGGGGCCCTGTGGAGATGCTCAGTGGCCTGTGAGGACCTACAGAGGTGGCTTCCCTGTCAGTGAGTCCTTTTCTCGTCCGAGTAGTGGTGAGTCCCCCTTTACACTCCCTTTGTAGGCCCTTGGAAATCCTTCTGGAAGCCTCTTACTCATCCCATCAAATAGGATAACATGCCTACTGGCCACAGTACATGTTTTTTTGTTCTAAACTTCTTGAACAAGTTTTAAGAAAGTTGTTTTATAAGTTATTTGTCAATAAACAACATGAAGGGCCAGACGCGGTGCACAGTAATAACTTAATACCCCACAATGTTGGATTGACTTGGGAAGGTCCCAGGTTCATGTCCCAAGAGCGCTCTGTACACTCCAGGTGCGTGACTGTCAGGGATCCTGGCTGGCTGAGGCTGGGGTGCCTGCTGCATGAAGACCCCACTGGGGGTGTCTTTCTGCCTTTCTTATGGAAGAAAGAAAGAAACTTTAAATAAATAAATAGAATGGAAAATTGGCTATGACTTTTCAGTGATCATGTTATGTATCAGAAATTCTTAGAAAGTGAGAAAGTTACAAAGAGTTTCTACATAAGCGCCATTTTCTTGAATACTGAGTTAATGAATTTACAAGTCAGCTACATAGAAACAACATAGAGGGCAGAGGGAACAGAACAGTCCTTCTCCAAGAGACAGACAGCTCCATGGCTCCTGCGATCTAGCCATTTTGGGAGAAAGGAAGATGT
>NW_006160028.1:7990107-7996542 GCF_000334495.1 Tupaia belangeri chinensis
TTCAGAGAAAAAAATACTAAAACTGTTACCAAAATTTAAAGAAAAAACTGTGTATTTGATGACCACAGTGAGCTATATAGCCCCAGCTAGGTAATACTTTATAGTACGTTCATTCTACTCACTGAGGTTTATGCCTAAAGTCAGAATGGGTTCTTGTGTATGTATGTATCAGCTGTGCTTGCTATTGCAAATATTTAGACAAACCAAGTTCATTAGCAAGTCAAATAAATGGGGGGGAAAGGCATAGAAAGCAATCATGGATACCAGAGACAATGGGAGGAGGGTGGGACATGGCAGAGGGTGAGGGATAAGGAATCAAGGATGGAAAAAAAAAAAAAAAAAGAAAAACCCGCAAAATATACAAGACATAAGAAATGAAAAATAGTTTGTTGATAACACGTATGTTGATGTGCTTGATTGAGCCAACAGAGTGTATTTTGGATGAAAAATTCAGTTTGTATACTGTAATGATGTATAGCATATTAATGTTAAAAAAAGAAAAATAAATTAATAAATAAAGGGGAAAAAAAAGAAACAACATAGAAATGGTGGGAGGGTTTACACCTGGAAGTAGGCAAATTCTACAAATCCGTGTTGTGTTCATTCATAGCCCCCTTCCCAGCTAATTTTCCCCACTGCTGGGAAATTGGTTTCGCTTTTATAATCATCCCAGGTGGTTCAAGTGTGTAGCCAGTGATTTGGAAGAAGTTCAGGATTTGGGAGTCCACTGTGGGAGGCGGGGTCCAGACAAGGTCTACGGCTCAGGAGGAGCCCAGACTCCCTTCAGATTCTGACAGGGAGGACTCCCCTCTCCGTAGGAAAGAGGCTGCGTGCCCCTAGGGAAGTGTTCCTGCCTCCAGCTTTGGCCTTGTTCTTGCTTAGTCCTAATTTAGATCAAGGCTTAGTCCAAAAAAGGGTTTCATCTCTTTATATCTCTGTGTTTGCACTAGTTCAGTTTGTTTGGTTTTACTGCTGCCATTATATTCAGTAACCCCTAATTTATTTATTGTGTTTATTTTACTTTTCTCTTTATCTTTCTCTGTTCTGGGCCCTGTGGGCAGGAGGAATTGAAGAGCGCCTACCCAGTGGGGAAGAACTGTGGGCTGTTGCAAGCTGCTGGGGCTCTTCCAGGCCTTTCCTGCCTCTGAGGCAGGTGGCCTGGGGGAAGTCCTTGATCTTGAACCCAGACAGTTGGGGTCTGTGGGTGGCCCAACCTTCAAAGTGAGCACTGCCAGCCGGAGGAAGTCTGCAGCCCAGGAGGCTTCCTGTGAGCTGCTCAGGCCCCGGTCCAGCTCAGCTCTGAGAGGCAGTGTAATGGGCCAGGTTACTGGCGGGGGAAGGTAGTTCCAGCATGGCCGTCAGTGGTGGGGTCCAGCCTTCTAAAGGACAGCTCAGATTCACATGCTTGAACAAGGAGAGCCGTGAAACCTATGGCATGAGAAATGAAAGTTCCAAGCCACGCGTGGTACACTAAGTTTGTGAAAACACCTTTGTCAAAACGGAACCATGTATTTTGTATAGATTTGCATATAAGTAAAGGAATACAAGTGTCTATATATTTTTTTAAGTTGGTGAGCGAGAAGCACAGAGAGCGATCCGGCATCCCCAACAGGGTCCTCATACTGCGACCCTCCCCGTCCAGCCAGCCTGGATTATGCTCACATAGACCCACGTCCTCAGGGAGGTCTCTAACCGGCAGCCCTCCTGTGTGGGTTTGCCTCACAAAGCATCATGTTTTACCACTGTCCCACCATTGGGTCCCCTGGAAATGTCTATTTTTTTTTTTTAACATTCTGGAGCATACACATCAAACGCACAAACGGCAGTTACCTCCAGGGAGGTGGAGAGGGGGACAAGGAATGAAAGTAATAGACAAATAAACTTTAGATTTTTTTCCGTAATGTTCTAATTTAAAAAATAATTTCAACTGAAAAATCAATTGACTTATTGTTAAAACTTTTAGGAGGCCATTGTTTTGGACTAAGCTCCTACGGTAGACCCCAATAGAACAAACTAAAAAATCAAAATGGAGGCACTCACGTTCTCCATGTCACCAAGCCAAAGTTAACTGTTATCTGACCATCAGAGAAATCAGGAGAGAGAGAGAGAGCTTACAGCCCAGTTTTTCAAATAGGGGCATTTTCAATTGACATGTTAATAAAGTTCTGTTTTTTGTTTCCCTTTTCTTTCATTTGCTATAGGGCATGTGCGCTCGCTGGGGAGACAGAGGAGTTAGTGAGACAGCACTCCGCCTACACTGCAATCCCTTCTCTAGTCTCCTCTCAGGGTTTCAGGCACACACACGACCAGCGTGCCCCTCGAGCCCTACAGTCAGCCATGTGGGATGTGGCTGCCTTAACCACCATGCCCTGCCTAGTTCTCTCTGTTTTAACCTTGACACAAAGGAAGTAACCTGATGTTAAGAACTGAATTATTTTCCTGCCGTTCTGTCTCTCTATCTCCACGTTACAGGGAAAGAAACTTTAAAATGACTCTCAGGCCCAACCTCTGTGGTGGAGTCTGTGGCCGTGGCAGAGCAAGGTGGCAGTTTCGGAAGCCACATGCCCAGTGTGGTTCAAGTCCCCAGCCCAGTTGTCCTGAAAAACATGTCCTACAACCCGCTGAAAGTAGAGGACGGGAGAAAAGGGACAGCAGGTGACCTAGCCCTGTGGAGGGGCACTCTCCCCCCCCCCCCCCATGTGTAAAGTGATGTGAATAAAGAAAGGAAAAAGGGAGGATAGAGAAGGGGCCCAACAGCTTTCCAAACTGTGCCATTCAAAACAAAACTAAACAAAAAACCCGTATCTGTTTTGTACTATGTTTATGCTTTCCTCACTCCTCTGTCTATAAAACAGAACTCTTCTGTCCATCGCCTTGGAACACTTAATCTATTCTAGCCTATTTTATTTTTTTATGACCAGTGGGTGTGTGCACTTGACAGAGAGAAAGCAGCTCTCAATCGGGCGTGGTCACACTGCAGTCCCGTCTCCGTTTCTCCATCCTGTCAGGATTTGGGGCACATGTGCCTATGAGCCCAGTGTGATTTTCAAGCCACTAGGGCAGGGATTTGAACCAGCATTGGCCATGTGGGATGCAGAATAGCTTAGCTATGCAGAGTACTTAACCATTGCACTACAGGTCGTGTAATGTCAGTATTTTATGAATGAACAATTGCCCGATTCTAGAATCACAAATAAAGCCAATTAATATCTTTAAATTATTGTAGTTTTCTTTTTGGCATTATCTAAGTTGACTTATGTCTGAAAATGTGATTTTTTTGGAGTAACCGCCGAGCACAGGGCTGAGAGTGGAAGGTATAACGAAGCCACTCCTCACTACCACATGGCCAGCCTTTCCCTGGCTGGACTTCCGTTCCTGCCACAACCTGTGAGGTGGGGGGTGAGACCCCAAGTGGGAGCAATGGCGGATTTGGAAAAACACACACACACACGTAGAGAAATGCGGGGATTGGGCAGACCAGCCATCTGATGGAGACAGCCACAGCACTGAGCGTTCCCAGGCTTACTCTGCAGGGCGAAGGGAGGGAGACGTGGAGGGTAAAGCCAGGGGTTTTCTACTATCCATCGCAGCTGTGGAGCATCTTGTGTCTTTCTTTCAGTCTTCCCGCTCTAAACAAACCTCCCCTGGCTGAAGCATAGTTTCCTTTAACCTACCCACCTGTGCAGCACGGTTCCGAGGGGCTGCAAGAGGGCTGGTCTGTGCCTTTGCCGTCTATAAAGGTCACCAGGCTTGGCCACTCTCTACACGTTCCCTCCTGGGTAAGATGAGCAGTGACTGGAAGGGGCTTCTAAAGAACTGATCTGATGTCGGGACCCGCAGAAGACGTAATGGTTACATCGCTGGATTCCCATGTTGGCAACTGCAGTTCGAGTCCCAGACCAATGTCATAAACCTCACGCTGGGCACATGTGCATGAGTGCCCAAAATTCCAAGAGAGTGGCGGAGAAGGGATTGTGGCATGGCCACCCCTCCTGGGATGGCCTGGCTTTCTGTCTCTCCAGCAATCACACACAACCTATAGCAAAAATCTCTCCAAAAAATTTACCTGATTCTCAAAGTTATAATTAGTGTTTCGTTTTCAAAAACAAGTTAAGGGCCAGCTGCTGGGATGGTAGTTAAGGTGGCTGTATCCCACATAGCTGACTGTGGGGTTCAAGATCTGGACCCAGCAGCTTGAGGGGCATGCCAGGTACGTGTGTGAGCACCCGAAATCCCAAGAGGAGAATGGAGGAGAAGGAATTATGGTGTGGCCATCCCCCCAGGGATGCTTTTTTTACTTTCCCTGTCTCTCTGTGTCTCTTTCTCTCCCTGTCTCCATCAAGCATACATACCCTAGAGCTAATCAAACAGCAACAACAACAGTTTAAAGACAGTTCCAAATAAAATCCAAGGCCCTCCCCAAGGACATAGAAAAGAGTAATCACAAAGAAGTCACCTTGAGTTTCCAAAAGTAGTTCGGGTCAGACTAACATTGCTCCTTTGTTCCCAGAACAGAAGGGTTCCGTGGTTACTGGGCCCCCGGCTCTGCACAGGGCCTACTGAGAACTCCCAGCAGCCTAGGGGTTCTAGGACGTCACCTTGCAGATGCGGAAGCTGAGGAGGTTCAGCAATGCTGACACACTTGCCTCAGGGAGACATTGAAGACCTGGATTCAGATCTCACTTCATCTGACTCCCAGTAGTCCACAGCAGCGGCAGCCCCAGCCGCCGCCCCAACCAACTGCTGCTATACAGCCACACCACCCCTGCTACTCCCAGTGGGCTGAGCACTTCCTATGAGCTGAGTATGAGTCGCACATATTGCAGTCATTGAAAAAGCAAGGGCACCTTCAAAAAAAAAGAATTATTTATTTAATTTTATTTGTTATTATTATTTATTTACAATTTGATGAGAGAGAGACAGAGATAGAAAGGGAAAGTGAGAAAGCAAGCCACCAGATGTGGGACATGAACCATGGTCTGCCATGTGGGAGTCCAATACCTTAACCACCATGCCACCTGCTGGCCTGCTAGTGCATCTTTTTATTATCATTTATTTAATTTTATTTGTTTATTTTTTTTCTTCAATTTGACCACAGCAAGACAGAGAGTGAGAGGGAGAATGAGAAAGCAAGCCACCAAGACTGAGACTAGAACTGTGGTCGGCCATATGGGAGTCCAGTGCCTTAACCACCACACCATCTGTCAACCCTTCTGCTAGTGCACATTTAAGCGACTTCCCTGACAAGGAGAAATGAAGTCTATGTCCCATTGTCCTCTAGGCTGATCAGGCCACTCCAGAGCTTCATTCAGCCCTGAGTGCCACAGCTTAGGATCATGTTTGACACTAGGCAGCATGCAGGGAAAGGGCCAGGGAAGTGAGGGGTCTGCTCATTGCCAGGCCAGGGATAGTCAGAGCATCTAGGGTTGTGTCCCCCGAAGATGAGAAAACTGCACAGTTTTCAGGAAGCAGAGGGAACGGGCCAATCGTGTGATGTTCTAGGAGGACAGTTTCTAGCCATGGCTCTGCACCCACAATGGGAAGCAGCAATCTGTCCTCAGGCACAAGAGACAGCTGCTGGTCGTGCGGTATCCCCTCTGTTTCTTTCTTTCTTTTTTTTTTTTTTTTTTGAAGAGGTCTTTCCTATAGGGTTTTTTTTTTTTTTGAAGAGGTCTTTCCTATAAGGTGTGTGCGCCTGGCAGACAGACAGAGACAGACAGAGACAGAAAGCGAGAAATCACCCCCCAGGGGGGATGGCCACGCCACAATCCCTTCTCCTCCCTTCTCCTCTCGGGATCTTGGGCACGCACCCACATGCACCCGGCGTGAGTTTTAAGCCACTGGGTCCGGGACGCGAACTGCGGTTAACTACATGGGAGTCCAGCAACATAGCCATTATGCTAACTGCTGGTCCCATCCCCTCTCTGTTTCTAATAACAGCACTCATTTTCCTTTGTGGGACTGTTCTACCCACACTTCGTCCATAGTTCAGGAAACATGGGGGTATGACTCAGGCCGGCTAAACCTGAATCATGTATCAATGGGTAGGCATGTGACCCAGGATTAGCCAGCCAGAGCGCTCTGTCCCTTCGGCTGTGGGAATCGATTCAAGCATGTGACCAATACTGGATCAGTGAAGGTCCATCCAAGGCATTGGCTACACGTACCAGGCAAAGGCACTCTCCTTCCATCAGGTTCACTAAGCTGCTAGGATAGAAGCCTGGAGCTGCTGGAGGCCAGCTTGCTCAGGTCTGAGAGGCGCCTGCTCGAGGATGAAAGCGATACAGGAAATACAGCCGAGAATGAGACAGGTCTCTGCTGGCGCCTGAGAATGCCTGGGTCCAGCCATGCCTGAACTTGATCTTTGAACCTTTCTGGTTTTTTGTTTGTTTTTCAATTTGCTAAAGAGTGTGTACATTTACCAAAGAGAGAGGG
>NW_006160028.1:7996781-8032655 GCF_000334495.1 Tupaia belangeri chinensis
AAAGCACCTCCCATGGGGACTGGTCATGCTACAATCCCTTCTCCATTTTTCTTTTAAGGATTTTGGGCATGCACACACACATGCCTAGTGTGTTTTTCAAGCCACTGGGTCCAGGACTCAAACGGCACAGTCAGCTTGGCTCTGAACCTCTTTACGACTTGACACAATACGTTTCCTTTTTATATTTTCCCCATCTGAGTCAAGGCTTTGTCATTTACACTCAAGTGTCCTGGTCCATCACACTCACCTGCAGGTACAGCATCTGTCTGATAAAGATGTCGTACGGTGGGAATTCTAATGGCTAGCGTTTACTGAGCACCTTCTGTGTGTGGAGAAATTGTGGTAGATTTCTATTTTAATTTTTAATAGCATTATACTTCCATAACATCCTCAGTTCAATAGTTCTGTAAGACTGGTTATGAAAAACAACTGTTTCTTGCAACTCAGACTTCATTTCCAGCTCTTGAGAATCAACTGCTTTCAACTTTTAGCTGACCCTTTGTTGACATTTCAAAGATTTAGGTCATTTTTGCTCTGTCGCCACCACACAGGACACTTCCATCCCTCCTTCCACCTGATTTAGTTGTAGCATCGTTTTGTTTAGATCAATATTTAGTGTCTGTGTTTTTAACTCACAAGCTGTTCACAGTGGAGGCAGTGTAGACTACAATGACTTTGCACATTTTGTTTTCCCAGTACTTAATACTGGGTCATTGGAAAGGTCATGACGCATTTTTGCATAAATAAACAGAAAAATGCGTCATGACTTTTCCGATGACCCAATAATTGTCTTGCTTTTTTTGTTTGTTTGCACAGTATGCAAAGGAACGTCAAAAAGTTTATTAAAGTGAAATTAAAGTATGAGTTTATTTTGTTGCAAAAAAATTTAAACCACATGCATAGTTTTTCATTTCACATATTTCCATGAACTTTTTGAATACCCCCCCCTCGTTTGTTATTGATTCATGCCCAAATATTCCATTTGTGTAAATCTCTAATCAGTATATTCAAAACATTAGGTTTTGGGGCCAGCAGGTGGCATGGTGTTAAGGCGTTGGACTCCCACATGGCCAACCATGGTTTGAGTCCCAGACCTAGTGGCTTGAAAAATCACACCAGGTGTGTGAGTGTGTGTGCCCAAAATCCCAGGAGGAGGATAAAGAAGGAGATGCAGCATGTTCATCCCCTCGGGTGATGATTTCTCACTTTCCCTTTTTCTGTCTCTCTCTGTTTCTCTCAGGTGAGCACACAAGCCCTAAAAAGAAAACAAAAAGCAAAAAACACTGATTTCATCTTTCTGAACAAATCTGGTCCGGAGCCTTCTGCTTTGGCAGGTCTAGACCACAGCTGTTTCCTTGGGATTGCCCTTCACCCCCACTGGAGAGTCCCTTTGCTCCTCACTTTATTGGTTTTTGGCTCCTGGATCCCATTTCTTCTTTCTTGGTTTACTCTCTAATTTTGGCAGAGAACATCCTTCAGTAGCTTTCTGGGGTAAAAAAAAGGGGGTGCATGGGAGGTATGTTTTAGAGATGCCCTTTAAAAATATTCCACACTCAGCCAGCCAAGTGGTGTGGTAGTAAGACAGCTGGATCCCACACGCCAACTGTGCGATTTGAGTCCTGGACCCGGCCACTTGAAAAACATGCCAGGCACCTGTGCATGCGTGTCCAAAATCCCAAGAGGAGAATGGTGGAGAAGGGATTGCAGTGTATTCATTCCCCAAGGGGGTGCTTTCTCACTTTCCTTGACTCGCTCTCTGTCTCTCTCCGGTGAGTACATGTGCCCTATAGCAAATTAAAAAAAATTTTAATCTAAAAATGTTTTACACTTATACTTTTTTTTTCTTTATTCATGATGGGGTGTATGGGCATGCACATGAAAGTGTGAGAGACAGAGAGATACCCACCCACCACAGGGGCTGGTCACACCAAGATCCCCTGCCTCTGGTCCTCTGTTCAGTAGCATCTTGGGCGCTCGTGAGTATGTCTGAGGGTGGGGATTCAAGCCTCTGTGGCCACATGGGAGCTGACTTCTCCCAAGCAGTGCACTGCAGCTGAGCCATGGGCTAGCCCCGCACTCACACGGAACGGATGAGGTTGGAGATCATTTTCCCTCAGAAGTTTGGTGGTCCCCTCCCACTGTGCTCCAGCTCCTGGAGTTCCCGTTGAGAGGGCTGACGACATTCTCATTCTCAGCCCTTCATGTGAGACCTGTTTTGTTGTTGTTGTCTTGCTTTACTTTCTCAGAACTCGTAGGATCTTCTCATTGTCCCTGGTGAACGGCTCAGCAGGTCTAGAGAAGTGTTACGTCACTTCCCAAGGAGCTTCAAGGCTAACGGAGAAGATGTGTGTTGGTTTTCTACTGCTGAGGCTCAGCACAGCGAGCATCTGTTTGTCCGTCCATTGCACGAGCGAGCCAGAGTGAGACAGGATCTGGACGCTTCAATCCGCCCCAGCCTCAGCCAGCCCCAGAGCATGGGTGCATTTGCGCCTCGCCTATTCAGGGAGGTCTCTGGATATGAACCTAGAACTTTCCACGAGGGTCAGCCTCACTGAGCACCATGTTTTACTGCCAGGCCACCATTTGGCTCCCCAAAGAGTATTTATCTCTGTTCTATGGTCAGGAATCTGGGCACAACTTAGCGAGTGCCCCTGCTCAGAGTCTCTCCCAAGGAGACCAACCACAGGGGCCGCAGTCATCCCAGAGGCTTGGCTGGGCAAGGTTCCCAAACCCATGCAGGCCCTTCCCAGCCATTGGCCAAAGACGACTCTTCCTCGCCTCGTCGGCCTCTCCGTAGGATTATGCCCAAATGGGAGTTTGCTTCCTCCTAAAGTCTTGCGAGACTTCAGTAAGTCTCCTTACTGAAAGTCAGTTTCCTCAGTCCACTCTTGGGGCGGCGGGCGGGGGAGGGGGGGGCTTTGGCCAGGGAGAGACAGCGAGAGGCAGGGACCACTGAGGGCCGTTAGAGGCTGCTGGCTGCAGCAGGCCAGTGGTGGAGCACACAGGGAGGCAGTGCCAAGAGAGGTGAGCACAGGCTGTCTCAGGCGCACAGGAGAAATGCCAGCCTCTGCCTGAGAGGGCCCGGAGGGCTTCCTGAAGGAAGAAGTTTTAGGTTGAGACTTGAAAGATGAGTGGATGTCTTAGGGAGTCTGAGGGCATCCCAGGTGAAGAAAAAGCATATGCAAAACCCAGAAGTGTGAAAAGGCTAGGTGTTCTGGGGTGATGCAGGTAGAAGATAGAGCCAAGGGGGAGCTAGAGCTGGAGGGCTGGGGCTGCCTTCAGAGGGCTCATAGCCTCCCCTAGGCTCCCCCCTCAGAGGTTGGTGCTTGACCTTGGAGGCACTAGGGAGCCATGCCTAGCATTAAGGGGAGTGAGCTGACCAGGCTTGACTAGCAGGAGGTGGTCTAGCTGCTGGCTGAGGGGAGGAGGGCTGGAAGAGCAGGGAAGGAGGCAGGGGGCCAGTGTGGAGGCTGCCAGGCTGCAAGGCTGCAGCAGGTTTCTGAATGAATGTGGGGAGGGGGCTGAGCTGCACAGGAGCAGAGGGACACCAGAGAGATGGGGGAAGGAGATAATAGGGGTGAATGTGACCAGTGGAGCTTGTGCAGTGCAGCCACAGGGACTGCCTGTCCGTGAGGGTGGGAGGTAACGAGGAAGGAGGGAGGGCGATGAAGCCATGTGAGCTGAGTGCAGGGCAGGCCCACTGGGTGGGCAGCCCCCTTTGAGGGGCCGGGTCTTGCTCCTGCGTCAGGTCAGTTGGTCAGGAAAGTTGGCGACCGAAAGTTGGCTGGGTCGAGGCTAAGATGGGGGGTCAGCTACCACTCTGGGCATTCTTTGGCCTCAGGAGGCCCGTGTAGACACCCTCTTGATCTTCTTCTGCCCCTTAGCTGCTTCCTGGACTGTGCCTTGCAGCTGCGACTCAGCTGCAAACTGGGCTCCCCACGAAGCCGCCCAGCAGTCTCTGGCGCTGGCCCTTCCCCACCCTTCTGAGGTGCTGGGAGACCTTAAAGCCCTGAAGGAGCTGCATGCTGCTGACCTGCCAGCTTACCGCCCTGCTCTCCGTGTGACTGGGCACGTGCGTATCTCAGGAGGCGGGACTGGCTACCGGTCTTCTCCCTGCCAGTGCTGGCCCGCTGGAGTCACCTCCCAACCTCCCAGGCCTGCAGGCTCAGGGCTGATTCTGCAGCACGCGGCAGCCGCTGGGAGGCCACCTCTGTTTCCGCTTTCTCTCCACGCAGGCTGGCCCTGGGGAGACGTGGCCACGGTGTGAGCTCGGCTCCTTCCCTACATCTTTACTCTGTTTTGGGGTTTTTTAAAGAGAAATTTTCACTATAGGGCATGTGCGTTCACCAGAGACACAGACAGAAAGCAAGAAATCACCCCCAGGGCATGCAGCCATGCCTCAATCCCTTCTCCTCCATTCTCCTTGGAATTTTGGGCATACATGCCCAACGTGAGTTTTTTTGTTTTTTAAAAAGAAATATTTTATTTTAACTTTATTAGTTTTTTTCCTAATTTGACCAGGGAGAGAGAGAGAGAGAGAGAGGGAGAGAGAGAAGTGAGAAAGGAAGCCACCAGGTCGAGGAGGATTTGAACCACGGTTGGTCATGTGGGAGTCCAGGGCCTTTAACCACCACACCACCTGCCTGCCCCCTGGCATGAGTTTTAAGCAGCTGGGTCTGGGACTTGAGCCACGGCTGACCACGTGGGACGCCAGCGAGCAACCATTGTGCCAGCTGCTGGTCCCCGTTCTTAACCTGTTCTGAGGCTCGGTCTTGTTCCTAGCTGAGTGCTCAGGTACCAAGGATCTGCCCAGGACACAGGAGTCAGCAGCTGGGAGCATTCTAGAAGTCACGGGCCTTCTCCTGAGCCAGACTGGACTGGAGATGGGCCTTCATCAGAGATCAGCCAAGTAGGTAGGAAGGAAACTTCACACCTTCAGGGGTGAGGTTCTTTCTTAGATGGAGCCTAAATCCTTCAGGAAGACTTGAAGAGAACAAAGCTCCATTCGAAGAGCTCTGGCTGGAAGAATCACAAGGCCCTCAGCCTGCCCTTGCCAGAAGTGGGGGCCATGGCCTCCAGACAGGAAAGGGGCCCATCCATTGCCGAGTCCTGCCTCTGGCTAGGCCCAGTCCACACCTGCCTTGGGGCAGAGCTGCAGTTGCCTTTGGCACCCAAAAGACCTGAGGATGTTACGAAACAGGCTTTGGCCAGACATTCTGGTTGGGCAGGTACAGCCTACAAGTTAAAGATTGTTCTGAAAACGTAGCCCGGCTGCCTGAATACACAGGCCTGGAGCCGGAGGCTGTGGGGCAGAGGCCGGCACTCGAATTTTCCACACCTGGAGCTCCACCCCCAGGGCAACAGCAACCTGGGATGGATGAGTGCACACACCGGCCTTCGGAATCAGGTCTGTGGCTGGCATCCGCTCAGCTGTTTCCTCCAGCACCAGCTTGCTCTGCCTCTGCGTCTCCTGGTTTCCAGCCTCCCCCCTGCCCCCAGAGGAAGCTGCCTGGCTCCCCTCCCTCTCCACCGGGGTCTGCACTGGCGGCCTTCTTTTTCATTATTTCCAAGTTCCATTTCCATGGTTTAAGGCACTTCTAGCCTTCTCTTACATCTTCTTTTCTCTCTTCCTCTCCTTTCTCCTCCCTTTTCTCTATACTGCTTTCCACCAAGTAATGGCGGTGAGCTTCCCTTTCTCCTCTCCTTGGGCCCTGGCCCCTGGCCCCTGGGCCTTCCACCTCTGGCCTTGAGGAATTCCCTTCGCGCTCTGTGGGAGGGAGCAGCAGATCCATTGGAATATGAAGTGAGCTGATACTGACTCTGTACATGTGAAAGGAAATTAAAACCTTTTCCCTTAAGTCATCCATTTGTTATGTATTTACTAAGCACCTATGATTTGCCAGGTGTACGTTCTGGGGTATGTAAAGAAGAACAAAAAATACTTGTGGGGGGGCATCCTAAACCCGTTCATTAAAATTACTAGCCCCGTGGTGCAACCAGCAGTTAGCGGAATGGCTATGTCGCTGGACTCCCATGTAGTCGACCGCGGTTCGCGTCCCAGACCCGGTGGCTTAAAACTCACACCAGGCGCATGTGCGTGCGTGCCCAAGATCCCGAGAGGAGAATGGAGGAGAAGGGATTGCGGCATGGCCATCCCCTCTGGGGGGGTGATTTCTCGCTCTCTGTCTCTATGTCTCTCTCTCTCTGTCTGTCTGGAGAGCGCACGCGCCCTATAGTGAAAACCTCTCCAAAAAAAAAAAAAAAAAGAAAAAGAAAAATTACTAGCCCCGTGGTGTAGTGGTTAAGGGAGCTGGATCCTCCATGGATGGCCACAGTTCGACTCCTGGTGAGCATATGTGCGTGTGTGCCTAAACTCTGACAGGAAGGAGGGATGGAGGAAAAGGGACAATGTTGTGACCATGCCCCACTGGGGGATGCTTTCTTCCTCTCGCTCTCTGGTGAGCACATGTGGCCTCTGGATTTTTTTTTTATCCTATTTATGAAGAGTGCAGGATTATGAATGAGCACATATGATAACAATATTAGGTAGGGGCCAACCCATTGCTTGCTGGCTAAGACAGCTTGATCCCACATGGTCGACCATTCAGTTTAAGTCCCAGGCCTGGCGACTTGAGAAACATGCCAGGCGTGTGTGTGTGTGTGTGTGTGTGTGTGTGTGTGTGTCCAAAATCCTAAAAGGAGGAGAAACAAACAGAAGGGCTTGTGGTGGGCCCATGCCCCGTGGGAAGTGCTGTCTCACCTTGCCCCTCTCCCTCCCCCCGTTTCTCTCTGATAAACACATGCATCTTCTGGCAAATTAAAAAACGTTATGTGACATGCAGAATATAAAATAAACTTTATGACTACAATTAAATAAAATACGCGTGCATCTGGACAAACAGGAAGGACTAGACTGATGAAAATAATATACTGGGCTATAATGATGGGATCGTACGTGACTTATTTTTTCTTAAAAATTTCCTTTAATGTCTTTATATTGTTTCTACAATAACTTTTTTTTTAAAAATAACGTATTTATGTAGAAGCATTCAGAATGTCAACGAAACAGCTGCAACTTTTTTTTTTTTTTGCAATTACAGAGTGTCATTCAGTTAACAGAACAATTATTTCGTATACACTGCATCAGAGACAACTGAAGATGAAAAACTACCATCCCCATATATAACTAATTTGTGCTGTGCACCAACAAGAACCTGCTTTAAATTTCCATGCCAATTTACAACCCCCATACTGTACCAGGCAAGGTTAGTGGCTATTGAAAATACCACCAGGACAGGGCTATCTAAAGACACATTCGGTAGTGTGTTAACTATACCAAAAAAAGACACTGTACAGTTTAAAAACAAATCTTACATAGCCTTACGTTTCAATTTTTTTCTTTAAAAGGAGCAAGTTGTATACAGGGGAGTAAAATGCTTTATAGGCAAGGAAAAAAACTGTGCTAGAATTAACTTATTCATCATCTTCATCTTCATCCTCTTTATCTTCCCCTTCTTGCTCATCTTCTTCATCTTCCTCGTCTTCCTCCTCCTCCTTCTTTTCCTTGCTCTTTTCAGCCTTGACAACTCCCTTTTTTGCTGCATCAGGCTTCCCTTTAGCTCGGTATGCAGCAATACACTTTTCGTATTTTTCCTCAGCTTAGCAGCCTTCTTTCCATAAGGCCGCTTATCCTCTGCAGCAGTGTTACTCCACACCTCTCCCAGTTTCATTGCAACATCACCAACGGATAGGCTAGGATGTTCTCCTTTGATTTGGGGCAATATTCAGAACAGAACAATAAAAAGGCCAAAGGAGGCCTCTTGGGTGCATGGGGATCCTTGAACTTCTTTTTTGTTTTCCCTGCAGGAGGGATGTAGGTTTTCATTTCTCCTTCATAACAGGCCTTGTCCGCCTTCACCATATCTTCAAGTTTCCCTTTCTCCTTAGCAGACATGGTCTTCCACCTCTGAGCACTTCTTGGAAAACTCTGAGAAGGTGACTGAAGCATCTGGGTGCTTCTTCTTGTGCTCCTCTCGCCAACTTTGCACAAAGAACGCATATGACATTTTGCCTCTCGGCTTCTTAGGATCTCCTTTGCCCACGTTTAGTTATCTTTCCTCGGCGAGGCACAGAGTCGCCCAGTGCCCGTCCGGCTCTCACTTGCGCTGGCGCTGTCTCTGTGGAGCTCCATGTACTACAATGGCTCACAGTAACTCTCTTGCTAAAAACATTTATTTATGTTTCCCAAGGTGGGGCACCCCAGTAGGGACACCCCCATCGACCCTTCCCCAGCCCCAGCCTGGCTCATGCACACACAGCATGTACAGGGAAACCTTGGGACATGATCCCAGGACCTTCCCACATAGCTTCGACACTGCTGAGTGTGAGTTACCTCTGCTCCACCACAGCTGGCCAACAGTGATTCCTCTAAAGGAGAAGTCAGGGTGTCAGTAAAAATTTGGAGTCAGGGCCCGCAGGAGGAGTGGAGGTTAAAACGGTTGGATCCCACATGGCTGACCTTGCAGTTCCAGTCCTGCCTGATGGCTTGAAAACACCCTGAGCACATGTGCGGAGAGAATGGAGAGGAGAATGGAGAAAGGATTGCAGCATGGCCTCCCAGGGAGGGTGGGGGTGCTTTCTCACTCTCTCTGTCCCTCCCTGGTAAGTGTACATGCCCTATTGCAAAACCAAATGAAAGAAAAGAGAAAGAAAGAAAGCTCTAGGCCTAGAGCAGATGACCCATAAATGACATATTAAAAAAAAAAAAAAGTGTGGAGTCCTGTGAACATGCCTGCTCACCACCTCCTAATTCCCTTGAAGTCGGTGCCCAGACCTCCCACCTCCAGCTCCAGCCCTCACTGCCCCATGCTCTGGGAGAGCTCGGAAGGGAGCCGAGGTCTATCTATCCCAGTGAGCCACAGGCAGGCCCTGGTGCCTGGGCACTGCGGAAACAGCCATGCCAGCTGCTCCCATCTTCTGAGCCCACCTCCCTGCCAGCTCTTTACGTGCTTTATCTCATTTTAATCCTCACGACAGCTCAGTGACGTAGGCGCTGTCTTCGTTTTCCAGGCGTGAGAGCAGAAAACTTGTCCGAGGTTGTGCCGTGGGTGGAGGGCAGAGCCCAACTCCAGCCTCTGCCCCTCACCCCTGCTGGGCTGGTTCTGCAGTCAGCCCTCCCTGTGGCCTGTGGTGCAGGGACTCACACTTTACCTCTCTGGTCTCCTTTTCCCTCTCAGGTCACAAGGTGAGGACTCCGGGGAGGAACCTGCCTCCCTGGAGTTGGGCTGAGCTCCTTGAGGGTCTGAACAGTGCGGAGGGTGGCGGGACCACCACCTCCATCGACTTGAACTCGCTCACTCATTCCTTCAGTGCACATCTCCCGAGCACTCTCTGTGCCAGGCACTGTGCTACTTCTGGGGATCTGGAATAGGACCCAGCCCCCACCCAGCAACGGGAGGGAGACGCATCATTCGCATGTCACCTGTTCCGAGGGGACACTCTGGACCATGTCATCTCAAACGCCTCTCCACACCCATTAGCTCTCCTACTCCTCTGCTGTTTCTGTGTATTCATCACTATTTGACATTTCCTTCCTCCTTTTATGTTTTTAAATTTATTTTTCCATCAGCAAGAGAGTCAGAGAGACAAGCATCCGCCACGGGGTCCTAATACCCTGGAGGGTCGCCCCCCAGCCTCAGCCAGCCCGAGATCGTGGGCACACGCATGCTCAGTGTACTCAGGAAGGTCTCTGGAGGCAGACCTGGAACCCTTCCACATGGGTCACCATTGCAGAGCATCAAGTTTTACCGCTTTGCCACTGACCAGGCCTGAAACTATCTTAGTTATTTACAAGCTCCATGGAGATGGGGACTTCGTCTTGCTCGCCTCCTCCTTTCCCAGGGCTTAGCACCAAGCATCTCCTTCATGACTGTTCCCGCTTCCTGACTCAGCAGAGTGGATGGAAGTGTTGCAGACACCATGGGAGACACTGCAGAGCTGAGCAGAGCAGGAACTCAGGGAAGTGGCTTCAGAAGGAAGGTGGAGGGGACCGGCAGGTGGTGTGGTGGTTAAAGGCGGTGGACTTCCAGATGGCTGACCGTGGTTTGAGTCCCAGGCCTGGTGGCTTGCTTTCTCACTCTCTCTCTCTCTCTGTATCTCTCACTGATCAAACTTGAAAACAATAGTAATAATAATAATAATAATAAGAATAATAAGAATAATAATAGGGGCTAGCAGGTGGCGTGGTGGTTAAGGTGTTGGACTCCCACATGGCTGACTGTGGTTCAAGTCCCAAACCTGATGGCTTGCTTTCTCACTTTCCCTCTCTCTCTCTGTCTTTCTCTGGCAAAATTAAAACAAACAATAAAGGGACATGTACTTCTACCAGCCAGAGGCCATGAAAACATGAGCCCTTTCAAAGCCAGAATAGAGGCGACTGGGGTGACAGAACACAATGGCAGGATCTAGTCAGAGATCCTGGCCACAGCCCTGACCCCACAGAGAAGCTAGAACCAGAGGGTCCGAGCTGGAGGAACCTCAGTGCTCATTGAGGTCGACCCTTCACATCTTTGGCTCCTGGACTTTGCAGGAGAAAAAGATGGTGAGCGGCTCATGGCCTTAAGGCTCACCAGTTTGTTTTGTTTTGTTTTTGAGAGGTTTTTGCTATAGGGCTCATGCGCTCTCCAGAAAGACAGAGAGAGACAGAGAGACAGAAAGTGAGAAATCACCCTCCGGGGGGATGGCCACGCCGCAATCCCTTCTGCATTCTCCTCTCGGGATCTTGGGCACGCAGGCCCTTGCACCCGGCATGAGTTCAAGCCACCGGGTCCAGGACTTGAACTGCGGTTGACTACATGGGAGTCCAGTGACATAGTCATTACGCTCACTGCTGGTTCCAAGGCTCGCCAGTTTTAAAGGGACATACTTTAAAAGATTGCATTCATGTGAAACTAGGGATTTATCTCTTGTAATCTGGCCTAATCAAATAGGGATGCGATGGAGGCAAAGATCAATACAGCGTGTTCATCACAGCATTATTTTTTTTTTGGAGAGGTTTTTGCTATAGGGCGCGTACGCTCGCCAGATAGACAGAGAGAGACATAGAGACAGAAAGTGAGAAATCACCCTCCGGGGGGATGGCCACGCCGCAATCCCTTCTGCATTCTCCTCTCGGGATCTTGGGCACGCATGCACACATGCCTGGCGTGAGTTTTAAGCCACTGGGTCCAGGACGTGAACCGGGGTCGACTACGTGGGAGTCCAGCGACATAGCCATTATGGTAACTGCTGGTTCCCATCTCATCATTATTTACAATGACAAAAAGTTGGGAAAAGCCTGTGCAACCTTAGGGGAGTGATTAATGATTGATTTAAATGCCGGACTAGTATGAGCTCATTAAAATGCATGCATAGATGCACATATTTATAGGCACTCAAGGTGTTTATTTCTAGAAAAACCATGTTCACAAACAGTCTATTTGATATTATTTCATTGTA
Organism: Tupaia belangeri chinensis; assembly: GCF_000334495.1. NCBI lineage: Eukaryota > Metazoa > Chordata > Mammalia > Scandentia > Tupaiidae > Tupaia > Tupaia belangeri. The sequence continues at coordinate 8,008,278 of NW_006160028.1, forward strand.
ACAATTTTATATATATAGGAGACAAAAATATATTGTTATCTCTGGCTGGTGGGCCTATGGGTAATTTTTCTTCCTCTCACATATCCCCCCAGTTTCCTGAAATAAATATAAATGTCTTGGGTAGTAAAAATGAAACATAAATACAGATGAAAAAAGATCTATATTATTCTCTGGAGATGCGAGTTAGGTGGTAGGAGCTGGCAGGTGTGAGTGAAATAAAGGGAAAAGCACTCTAATTCCAGAGAGTAATATTCCTGGGAACAGCCTCATCACCACCCGTCCCCATGGGAAGTGAGGACTGACCGAACATGAGGGAAACCCAGTCAGCTAGCTCTAATCAGCTTAGTGTTCACTCAGTACCCTCCAGGCCGGGCCTGCCAGGTGCAGGGATAATGGGATTAGAAATACAAAATTGATGTCAGGGTGACAGGGTCTGTTTTAGGAGCGCCAGAGTGGGGTTGAAATCAGCCGCCACATCGCAGGCCTCCAAGCAAGTGCCAGCCCTCCTAGACCCCGGCGTGCTTGGCCCGCCATGAGAGTGCAGGGTGACAGGGCCTCTTCTCTCGGGACTCCTTTCTTTTCCAGCAGTCCTTTGCACAAGTTAAAGCTTCTGCCACTGTAATTATAATAACCTTGTTATTTTCCTCTTATTACAGGGCACTTGAAAGATATAAAAATATATACTTGGTACATGAATTATGAGGGAGAAAAATTCCTCCAATAAACCCAGTCGCTGGAAATAAAACTCATTTTTTAATTGCCAGAGGGCATGTGCACTGGCTAGAGAGGGAGAAAGAAAGCCCCCCGACCCCCCGAGCATGGTCAGGGTCCTTTTTTCTCCACGTCTTTATCCAGTCAGGATTTGGGTTCATGCACACACAGGCATGGTGTCGTTTTCAAGCTGCCAGGGCTGGGATTCGAACTGGGTAGGCCATGTGGGATATGACTCCCAGTGCACAGCACCTAACCACTGGCCATGGAGCTGTCCCTAAAACCTACTCTAAGTGTTTTAGTTTTCCATAGAGTCCGTGCACTCACCAGAGAGGGAAAGTGAGAAATCACTCCCCTGGAGGGATGGCCACACCACAGTGCCTTCTCCATTCTCCTACCAGGACTTTGAGCATGCATGCACACATGCTCAGTGTGATTTTCAGGCCACTAGGTCTGGAAGTCGAACCACAGAGTCAGCCACGTGGGGTCCACCACCTTAACTGCCGTACCACCCGCTGGTCCCACACCCATTCATTTTTTAGCATATTTTGTCTACACATTGTCCTCTGCACGTCAGTTCATACACATCAACACAATTGACATGACTGTTTCCGCCCTCCAGAGACCTGATCTCTTCATTCACCATCAAGAATGCAGCTTCCCAGAAGCCCCTAGAAAAAGGCTCCCAGCCACTGCTGCCGGGCCCAGTGCCTTATTGCCTAGGTAGGGCTCTGGCACAATTGAGAGGCTACTGACGGGAGCAGCGGCCCAGTAGAGACACTCACAGGATGCTCTGTCCCCAAAACCCTCAAGGCAGAAGAGTTCCTCATCTGCGGAGCACAAACTCTGGTGGGGACGAGCACGGGGAGGAGAAAGACAGGAGACTGGGCTTGGCTCCTGGGTCCTGCGTCTTGTTACTGTAGTCACCCCACCTAGAGGGAACAGCGACAAGCTCCTGTCTTACCTAGGACGCAGCAGGCCCTGTCACTTCCATCCACCGGGCTGGCTCTACCCTGCCCTCTCCAGACCTCCCTCACTAGACGCTCCGACAAGACAGTTGTGAGTTTGCTTGGCCTTGCTGCTGGCAGCTCACAAAAAGAGGACGTTCTAACTGGTTTCCTCCTCACAAAATTTGACTCGTTGCTGATTCTTCAACCGGGAGCAGGTGGTTCCACCTCCTGGCTTGGATGCTGGGCTGTCTCTGGCTGCTTAGTGCATGAGCTGGAGAATCACAGTCTCTATTCCCTGTCCAGGATCCCTGAACTTTGCCATGCTACCGGGCATGCAGCCATTGCAGGCCTCAGATGTGCCCACCAGCCCCACCTGCACAGACCCCAAAACTGCTCCCTCACCCCCTGAGCTGGCCCAAGACCAGAGCCCACCTTCCCCAGCTTCCGCATCTCTCCCGAGGTGATGCTGCATAAAACCTCTGCTCCAGCCCAGCCTTCCCTCTGGTTTATCTTCCCCACCCCCCAGGCCCTTCCCCTTCCAGCTCCCCTCTGCATCAGCTTCCATGGAAACCCAAGACCTTCTTACAAGTTGTTCCTTCAAGCAGAACCTCAGTGTGGCCAGCTGGCAGTGTGGTGGTTAGGTGCCTGGGTCCCATATGGCCAAGTACTGAGTCAAGGTCTGGACTCAGTGGCTTGAGAAACACACGGGGCTTGTGGGAGAGCCCAAAATCCCAAGAGGAGGGAGAAATGGAGGAGAAGGGATTGTGGTGTGACCATTCCCCATGAGGGAGCTTTTTTACTTTCTCTCCACCCCGAGCAAAGGCATGTGCCCTCTGGCAAAGTTAAAAACTAAACTAACCTAAACAGACTTCGTGATGGTTTCCTAATCTACTCAAAGTTACCCCAAATCCTTACAATGACCGTCCTCTGCAACTTCTCTGGACTTCTGGCTGTTTCTCCACCAGCATGCATCTGCCCCGGCCTTTGTATGATTGCCCCTCTACCTGGGATGCCTTCTATCTCGGGTGTCCATTTGACTACCCCCTCACCTCCTTTAAGTCTCTGTTCAATCCACCCACCTCAATGAGGCCTACTTTGTCCACTATAGTTATTTATTTATCTTTAAATAATTATTTGTTTTAATTTTATTTATTCATTCATTTATTTTAATTTGATCAGAGAGAGATGCAGAGAGAGAAAGGAAGAAAGGGAAAGTGAGAAAGCAAGCCACCAGGGCCAGGACTCGAACCACAGTCAGCTATGTGGTTCAGCTATGTCCAGTGCCTTAATCACCACGCCACCTGCTAGCCCCAGGTCCATCGTATTTAACACGTCTGCTCTCCCAGCAGCACTCCTGACTCTTATCCTGCCCTACTCTCTCTTTTTTAAAAATTTTTTTGGAGAGGTATTTGCTATAGGGCGTGTGCGCTAGCCAGAGCGAGAGAGACAGAGAGACAGAAAGGGAGAAATCACCCCCCAGGGGCGGCCACGCCGCAATCCCTTCTCCTCCGGTCTCCTCTCAGGATCTTGGGCACGCATACACGTGCGCATGTGCGTGTTTTAAGCCACCGGGTCTGAGACTCAAACCATGCTTGGCTACATGGGAGTCCAGTGACATAGCCATTACGCTAACTGCTGGCCCCTCCTACTTTCTTTTTCAATCGCTCTTATCACCTCTTGCACAGTAAATAATTCACTCCCTTACTGTGTCTTCGTTCCTGCCTGCCCGCCACCTCCAGCAGAATGCAGGCTCCGTGAGGGCAGGCATCCCTGTCTTTTCTGTTCACCGATACATCTTGAGTGCCTAGAACAGTGCCCCACGCGAAGCAGAGGTACAGTGAAAGGTTACGAAGGAAGTTGGAATCCGTCTGCTCATCCAAGGACCTCCCCGACAGGACTAAGTGTGCTTTCACTGGGGGCTGGAGGCAGAAGCCAGCGGGTGGTGTCCGGCACAGCCTGAGCACCAGTTCCTTCAGCATCCCAGGCTCCTCCCGCTCTGCTCAGGCTGGAAGGGAAAGGAGCCTGCGATCGTTCCCCCGCGATACGAGGCCTTCCTGGGGACTACCCGGCAGACAGGCAGAGAGGCTTTGGACTCACCTTAGCCCCCAGCTTGGGCCAATTAGGTGTGACCTCCAGATAGCTTCCTGGACAGTCACAGGGAGTGAGGTGCCAGGCCAGATGACCGGGGCCTGCAGAAACCCATCTTTCTGGAGATGGGGATACTTTTCTTCCTGGGCTTAATCACCTGTGTCTTATAAGAAAAAGGAAAAAAAAAAGAAGAAGAAGAAGAAGAAAGAAAGAAAGAGACGCTTAAATGACAAATGATACCCTCAAAGTCCCTTAGGCAGCTGGGATGTGGTGGAGACAGTACATGTTTTATCTTTTTATTTATTTATTATAATTTTGCTATAGGGAGTGTGAACTTGCTGGGGGGGTGGGGTGAGTGAAAAAGCACCCCCTCGGGGGAGATGGGCACACCACAATTCCTTTTCCTCCATTCTTTTTGGATTTGGGGCATGCACACACACACGTGTCTGGAGTGTTCTCAAGCTGCTGGGTCTGGGACTAGAGCCACGCAGTCGACCATGTGGGATCCAGCCACCTTAACCACCACATCTCTGGCTGGCCCAAGAGGGTATTTACAGCCAGAAGATATTCGTCTTCTACTTCTCCCACTTACTAGCTGAGTGACAGTTTTGGAACCTCTCTGTGGTAGCACAATACTGGCCCCCAAGGGGACCGCGCCCTCATGCCCAGAACCTGTGACAGTGTCATACTGCACAGCCGAAGGAGCTTGCAGACTTGGTTATGTCCTGAGTCATCCCAATGGGCCCGATGTAATCACACAAACCCTCTGTCCAGATAAAGCAGAAGAGAGGTGAGACACTGGACCAGCAGTTAGCGTAATGGCTGTGTTGCTGGACTCCCATGTAGTCGACCCGGACCCGGTGGCTTAAAACATGCCGGGTGCATTTGCGTGCGTGCCCAAGATCCCGAGAGGAGAATGGAGGAGAAGGGATTGTGGCATGGCCATCCCTCCTGGGGAATAGTTTCTCGCTTTCTGTCTCTCTCTCTGTCTGGTGAGCACACGCACCCTATAGCATAAAAACAAACAAACAAAAAAACCTCTCCAAAAAAAATAAAAGAAGAGAGGTGAGACCCCACGGGGCAGTCAGAGAGACTCCAAGCCTAAGCAGGACTCCACCACCACCACAGGCTTTGGAGAGGGAGGGAGGGAGCTGCACGACTAGGAATGCAGGCAGCCTGAGCCATGTGAGGCCAGTCCCTCCTACTCCGCCTGGAACCCGGTGGCAAACAGCCTGCATGGGCCGTGGGCCGAGGGCCAGCAGCAGATGCATCCCGGAACCTCCAGGGAGGCACACAGCCCTGCCTGTACCTTGACTTTCTCACAGCAGTGCTGAGGCTGAGCCACGTCGGACCCAGGCTTCTGACCTACGGAACTACGTGATACATTGGTGTGGTTTTCAGATGCTAACTGATGCAGACTCGTTACAGCCTCAGCTGAAAATGAGCATTCTCCTCGAGCCTTTTCTCAGCTGAAAGATGGAGACGCTGACACAGCGAAGTGAGGTAAGTAGGAGGTGCTCCATAAACTGTTCGCCACGACGTAAGGCTGTGAGCTTGTGGAAGCGCCATTCCCCTCCGTGGCAGTTCCCGGCTCGCCTCTCAGCCTGGACAGAGGCGAAGAGAGGTGTGCCCAGTCAATGGCGTGGTTCAGACCAGGTCCCAGCTACGCTGAAGAGTAGTGGCAAGTGCCCTTCTTCCAGGAAGCCCTGGGGCAGGGAAGGGCCAGGCTCAGAGAAGTGAGGGGCCCGCTCCTGGCTGCCCTTCCATCTTAGTCCTGAACCGCCACACTGCCGATCACCACACCTGGGATGGGGACCAAACCTTTATGATTGACACTTGTGCCCTTCCCTTCCCTTCTCACTTCAGTTCAGTCAGTTCGGTGAGCCTGGTGCTGCCACCATGCTACACAGGCAGAGAGAAACTCCAGGAGGACGTCGGTCCTTCCGTACCTCCCCGGGGCCCAGCTGTGCTCCGGCCTCTGCCGGTGCTGGAGGCCCCCCAGATCCCCGGCACTTGACAGTTGTCGCTGGCCCCAGCATCCCTGCTCTGTGCCCCGTCCATCTCCCCGCCTGTCTGTCCTGGTTGAGGCTGGTGGGGTGGAGGGCCCTGAGCTCACTTGGAGCATCAAGGGAGCAGTCCCCTCAAGCTGGAGGCACAGGGCAGGAGTGTCTGTGACTCTGTGAGCCTCCTGCCAAGGGGAGCACAGCCCCGTGAGTGGGAGCCCCAGCCTTTAAGACAGTCAGGGGGCAGTGGAACCTCCTCCCAGCTCCCGTGGAAGGCCAAGGCCGCAGTGGCTGAGAAGGGAAGTAGTTAGGTGCCGTCGCTGGTTCCCATGCTCTCTCCCACACAGGCGCGAGTGCACAGTGTCCTGCCACAGATACCTCGGAGTCACCTCAGAGACCTGCCAACATGCACATGTCGGTCAAGGCCCTTCGAGAGCATCTATCCCAACCCCATCATCATGCATTTGGAGAGACAGGCCCAGACAGAGGGGTCCTTTGACCACACAGGCAGTTGCTTTGATGACCGTGACGAGGCCTAGACCTTTTTCTTCTCCAAAATTTATAGACTCCCCAGGACCAGCAGTTGGCGTAATGGCTATGTTGCTGGACTCACAGGTAGTTGACTGGGGTTCAAGTCCTGGACCTGGTGGCTTAAACTCACACCAGGTACGTGTGCGTGCGTGCCCAAGATCCTGAGAGGAGAATGGAAGAGAAGGGATTGCAGTGTGGCCATCCCCACCTGGGGGGTGATCTCTCGCTTTCTGTCTCTTTGTCTCTCTCTTTCTGGCAAGCACATGTGTCCTATAGCAAAAACAAAACAAAACAAAAAACTCTCAAAAAAAAAAAATTAATAGACTCTCCACTCAACGAGCTGCAATAAAAAGCAAGGTTAAGTCGCCAATCGCCCCACCCCCACTGCACCCCAAACTGTGTCAGCTTTGGCTTTAAGACCTGGACAGAGGCAGGCCATCCGGTTTAGCAAGAGGCACTTAGCACAGAGGTAACTGCATTCTCCCAAGATTAAATAAAAACGGCTACACTTCCAGATATTCATTCATTTGTTTATTATTTATACCACACCTACTTCCAAAAAAGTATTTGAGATGGCTCACAATAAAAGCCACACATACAACAGAGCTATTTAAAAGGAACAAATGTCCAGACAGTCAACACCTTTCATATCAGACGGTAGGGGGAATTTTGTTTTTTAAAGACAAAAGAGTCTTTGACCTCAAGTCTTTGACTTGAGAGGATCAAGTCTTGAGTGTGGACATTCGAAGATGCCTGGTCAGGTCAAGTAAGTAAACGCAGTCTCAGGTCAGCCCTGTGACCTAATGGTTAGTGAAGCCAGCTCCGAGATGGCCGGCTGCAGTTCCTGGCCATAGTGGCTTGAAGGACATACTGGAATGGGACCAGCAGATAGTGTAATGGTTATGTCGCTGGAAGCCCACATAGTTGACAGTGGTTCGAGTCCCAGACCCGGTGACTTAAAACTCATGCCTGGTACAATCCCGAGACGAGAAGGGATTGTGGCATGACTGTCCCACTGGGGAGTGATTTCTCTTTCTGTCTCTCTGTCTCTCCAGTGAGTGCACATACCCTATAGCAAAAAGACAAGAAAGATAAGAAAGGAAGAAAAAGAGAGAGAAAGAGAGAGAGAGAGAGAAAGAAAAAAAGAAAGAAAGAAAGAAAGAAAGAAAGAAAGAAAGAAAGAAAGAAAGAAAGAGAAGGAAGGAAGGAAGGAAGAAAGGAAGAAAGAAAGAAAGAAAGAAAGAAAGAAAGAGAAAGAAAGAAAGAAAGAGAGAGAGAGAGAGAAAGAAAAGAAGACAGACTAACACACTGGCCTTGTGTGCACGTGCGCTCAGAATGCTGACAGAATGGAGAAATGGAGGAGAAAGACGTGGCATGACCACTCCCCACTGGGACTTTGTGTCATGACCACTCCCCACTGGGACTTGCCCTCTTTTCCTCTCTGTCTCTGTCTCTTTTGGTCTGGTGAGCACACATACACTCTGGCAATAAGAATAAAAACAATAAAATAAAGTTGGGGGCCAGTAGGTGGTGTGGAGTCACTGAACCCCACATGACTGGCTGAGTGGGTCAGGTCCCCAACTGGCAGCTTGAGAGTCACACTGGGTGTGTGCGCGTGCATGCCCAAAATCCCTAGAGGAGAATGGAGGAAAAGGGGCTGTGGTGTGGTTGTCCCCTCTCGGGGGTGATTTCTCCCTTTCCCTCTCTGTCTCACTCTGGTGAGTGCACATACTTTATTGCAAAAATAAAACGAGAGCATCTGACAGTGCAGGGAGGAGCGGAGGCCAAGAGCAAGCGTGAGGGTCCCCCGTCGGAAATTCACTCACCTATGTAAGCAGTTTTGCTGAGAACACACCAGCTGCCAGGCTCTCTACGGAGAGGATCAGGCGTACTGCCTTAGCTCCTTCCTTCATGGAGCAGGGGCGCCAGGGTCCTGTGGTGGGCACCGTGGATTGCCAGCCACGTGGGATGTGTTGGCACAGCTCCTCCGATTCCCTGCGCCTCGCCCTACTTGCTCACGGAGAACTGCAGGTGCATCGCCACCTTCTTAGCTGCTGTCACCACCAGCTGTCCTGGCCTAGCCCTGCTGGAGGGCTGTCGCCATCAGGGTCTCTGTGCACTCACTGGCCAAGCCACAGACCCTGGCGTCCCTAGCACTTCAGTCTCGGTGAAACTTCGTACCGCACAGCAGATTGGGCCCCCGGAGAGGCCGGGTTCTACAACCCAGAAGTATGAGGAGTTGACTTCGGTGGTGCAATTATTTCTATTATTATTATTGTTATTATTTTATTTTTCAGAGGTTTTTGTCTTAGGGAACTTGCTTTGACCCACAGGAGAGAGGAGGGGTGGAGGAGCCAGCAGACAGGGCGGTTTCCTGTGCAGCATCCGCAGAGATGTCGGGGAGCCTGTGTCTTTTCCCACCTCCCTGCCTGCTTCCCTTTCCCCCACGCTCCTGCCCAGCAACGCACTAGCAGGAAAACCGCGTTTAGGGCAGTACTTCTCTACCTGCATGCGAATCACTTGGGGGACCTTGTTCAAATGCAGGCTCTGCTTCATTAGGTGCAGGGTGGGCCATGGGATTCTGCATTTCTAGCACGTTCCAGTAGATGCCCATGCTGTTGGGCCTGGGGCCTCACTTTGACTAGCAAGGTTCAAGGGAAAATGAGCCTGTTCAAAGCCCCCCCCCCGCCCCATTTCCTAATCACAGAATCCTGATTTCATTCAGTGACAGTGTACCAAGCCACAGAAAATGATTCATGATTGGCCTAACTTAATTGGACCATAAGAGGCTCTTTGGAAAACCTTTTAAGGAGGACTTTTTTTTTTGGAGAGATTTTTGCTATAGGGCGTGTGTGCTCTCCAGAAAGACAGAAAGAGACAGAGAGATAGAAAGTGAGAAATCACCTCCCAGGAGGGATGGCCACTCTGCAATCCCTTCTCCTCCATTCTCCTCTCGGGATCTTGGGCACACACGCACACGCGCCCAGCATGAGTTTAAGCCACCAGATCTGGGACTCAAACCACGGTCGACTACATGAGAGTCCAGCGACATAGCCGTTATGCTAACTGCTGGTCCCAAGGAGGGCTTTGAAGGATGAGCTGAAGTTTGCTAAGCAGGCAGGGGAGGAAGGGCACCCTGAGCAGCGGGGCTGTACTTGGACAGGCACGAAGGTGAGGAGGAGGATGCGGGTTAGAGAGGCCACTTAGAGCCGAGAGGTGAGAAGGCATCTGGAGACATCCACGGAACACCAGGGCCCTGGAGCATGAGAAGAGTGTGGACTTGGCTGAGTGGGCAGTAGGGAGCCAGTGAGGGAGTTTACGCGAGGAGCTGGGCGTCAGGGCTGAAGAAGTTGAGCAGGCTACAAACTGTCCGGGCCACGTGAGGAGGGACGAGTGTCGGGAAGAGGTTGAGGGACTAAATCGGTACCAGGACTTGCTCACCAGCACTCTCTCCCTTTTGTCTGGGCCCGTCTCTCAGGATTCCTTGTTTTGAAGGAACCAGACACGCTCCGCATGACAGTCAGTCACAGAAGATCGGGACGAAGATCAAGAAAACCCTGACAAAAATAAGAACCCTCAAAAAAAAAGCACACCACGTGCTGACACCTCAGAGCGTCTAGCCAGGCCCTCATGATACAGATGAGGAAACTGAGGCCCCACAAAGGGATGTGGCCTGACCAAGCCACACAGACAACTGGAGGCAGAGGGCAGGAACCCTGATCCCATCCTTGAACTAGCACCCAGCCCCTCCACCCTCAGCTCCGCCCATAACTGCAAATGGCCACGAATCAAACAACAAACAAGAAAACCCTGGGCCCAACAGGATAACATAGCCCCGCTTCCCCCTAGGCTGAGAGAAGCCAGATCAACAACGTTTGAAGTACATTCATAGGGCCTGTCTCCCAGAGTGAGGAAGTTAGAGATAAAATTCCTTAGGACCACACTGATTACTTTAATACCCTTTCAGAATTCCTTAAGAAACAAAACTTTTATTAAAAAAAAAAAATACAAACATGCTTTGAAGTTATTTGAGGATAAAAGGTATCTTATAGGCCAAAGCTGAAAGGAGGAAGGCTTGCCCACAGGGGATTTGAAACAAACCTTGCAGAGCTCATCACAGTTCGAAAGGATTCTCATAATAGATCACAGATACGTTTGCCACCTCCTAGCTGAGACGACACACTTGGGGTGTGCGAGTCTGCTCGCACTGCACTGCTCTAAGGTACACAACTACCAGTGTGTTAAGAGCACTAACTCTGGACCCAGATGGCCTGGGTTCAAAACCCGGCTTCTTCACTTCCCAACTTTGGCACACCACCTACTCAGCTGTGTTTCCTCAGCTGTAGACGGGATAGGAAGAGCCGGCCGGTGTGAAGATGAAGAGTCAGTGGAAAGGGTTTAGAGCAGTGGTTGCACTTCCTTGGAGTTAGCCGTCGTTATGAAGTCTGGAATCAGTGGGGAGAAATATCCCAGCTGCCCCAGCCGTGCCACTACCCCTTCTCCTCCATTGTCCTCCGAGGAGTCTGAGCACGCACACACACACACCTGGCACATTTCTTAAGCCCCTGGGTCCAGGACTGAAACTGTGAAGTCGGCCATGTGGGATCCAACCACATTCCCCACCACACCACTAGCTGGCCTGGCCCTTACTACTAAGTGTGGTTCCTGGGTCAACAGTAACCTCCTGGAGACAATTAGGAAGCCTGGATGTGAGGTCTCACCCCAAAACTATCGAAGCAGACTCTTCATTTTAGCAGTATTCCCCGGGGGAGTCGGGTGAACGCTGACATTTGGGGGACATTGGGACAAGCCGATGAAATGAGCACCAAAGGTTTCTCCAAGCGCAAGGGCTTTCGGCTTTCTGTAGCCAGGACCCCACAAGCTCCGCCTCCCACCAGAGAGGCCTGGCTCCACGGCCTGTCTGCCCTGACTCTCCTTCTGCAAGACTTGAAGTCCGCTTGTCATTTCCACTGCCCTGTTTCTGGTTTTGGTCTGACGGGAGACCCTGACCTTGCCTCAAGGCTACCAGGAACAGGGAGTTAATGGCATGTCTTCTATGGAGCCTCTAGCTTTGCCCCCTGGGTGGACACATCTGGGCGGCTTCTGGGGCTCAAGGAAGTTCCCCAACCACAGAGAGTCATGGGGCTGACTGTGGGGATGATTAATCCTCAGCACTGGGTCCTGCGAGGTTGGAGTCATCTCAGACCCCTCTGCAGAGCAGAAGAGGAACCATTCGTTTACGCGTTCTTGCCAGTAACGTTGCAGAATTGATGAGTATTTAACCTGCTCAAAGGGCTCCGCTTAGTCTCGAAGTCCAGAGATGTCTTCGTGTTGCCACTAACTATTCCTGTGATCTCGGTCCAGCGAGGGTTCAAGACAGTTCTCCCGTAGCCACAACGACCTACTTGCCAGCTACAGAGAGAATCGGTGGGGTGCTTTCTCACTTGCCCTCTCTCTGTCTCTCTGACTAGTGCACGCACCCTATAACTGAAAAAAAAAATAATAAAAAAAGTAAGGTAAGGTGGGCGAGGCAAAAAGAAAATAGCAAGGGCCTACGCCGTCCACCTGCGGGTGAGTGACCAATGGCTGAGGAGCCTGTGGAGAGTCGGCACCTGGTGCAGTAGTGAGATGCTGGGCCGTGCAGAGAAGGCCAGATCCCGCACGGCTAACTGGGGTTCGAATCCCAGTCTCCTCGGCCTCACTCTGGGTTCACACACACTTGCTCAGGATCCTGAGGGCTGGAGAATTGGAGCCAAAAGAATTGTGGTGAGGGGGCCAGCAGGCAGTGTGGTGGTTAAGGCGCTGGATTCCCACATGGCTGACCGTGGTTCAGATCCCACACCCGGTGGCTTTATGATCACACTGGGCGCATGTACGTGTGTGTCCAAAATCCCAACAGGAGCATGGAGGAGAAGGGATTGTGACGTGGCCATTCTCCCTGGGAAAGGGGTTCTCACTTTCCCTCTTTCTCTCTCTCTCTCTCTGGTGAGTGTAAGCACCCTATGGCAAAAAACTAAAATAAATAAATTAATTAAATTGTGGTGTGACCAGGTCCCCTTGGGGGTGCTTTCTCTCCCCGTCTTCCTTTCTCTCACGTGCATGTGTTCTCACTCTTTTATTTTTTAGAGGGTATGTGCAGGTCTGAGAGAGAGAGAGAGAAAGCACCCTGGTGGGGTGTGGTCACATCACAATCATTTTTCTCTATTCTCCATCCCATTAAGATCTTGGGCACGCACACACACACACACGTGCACACACACACACATGCGTGCCTAGCATGTTTTTCAAGCCACTAGGGCTGGAATTCAAATCATGGTCAGCTATGCCGGATCCGGCTCCCTACACTCGGTACTTAACCATTGCACTACAAGGCCAGCTCAGCGTGTTCTCTATCATGATTAAAAATAAAAATTTTTAAAAAGAGAAGGCTCTAGAAGGCCAAGCTGTGAAATTCAGACTCAGCGCTCTAAGCTTGTGCTAAGTTCCATGAGCACTTGCAGCATGCTTCCTCAGAGTTCAGGTGTGTGGCAAGTGTTGTTACACACCTACTAGATTTCGAAGACTGCAACAAAACGAATGTAAAATGTCACGTTAATAGTAGGTTGGTTATAGGTCAAAATGATAGTACTTTGAATATGGTGGGTAAAATCACATACTTTATTAAAACTAATTTTGCCTGTTTCTTCTTGGTTTTTTGTTTGTTTGTTTTTAGATGTTTTTGCTATAGGGCACATGCGCTCACCGGACAGACAGAGAGAGACAGAGAGACAGAAAGTGAGAAATCACCCCCCAGGGGGGATGGCCACACCGCAATCCCTTCTCCATTCTCCTCTCGGGATTTTTGGGCACACACGCACACGCACCCGGCGTGAATTTAAGCCACCATGTCCGGGACTTGAACCACAGTCGACTACATGGGAGTCCAGCGACATAGCCATTATGCTAACTGCTGGTCCCAGTTTCTTCTTGCTTTAAATGTGACTGCTGAAAGACTTAAAATTGGTTTCTTTATTTTAAAGACTTATTTGATTTGCTATAGGGCACACACACTCACCAGAGAGAGAGAGAGAGAGAGAGAAAGTGAGAAAGCAAGCCACCAGGTCTGGGACTTGAACTACAGTCAAACCACGTGTGAGTCCAGTGCCTTAACCGCTATTCCACCTGCTAGCCCCAAAATTTGCTTCTTAACGCTGCTTTAGAGCTATTCAACTTCTCAAAGACAGGAAGGGAGGAACTAAAGATCTTTGAATGGCGCCTAGTGGCCTCCAAATGTAACCACCAGAGTAAGAATCCACTGAGGAACACGAGGGATAACCCTGCAGATAGTCGAGTGAGAGTTGCAGGTGTTGCCTGTACTTCCCTAATGTCAGCGTTTGAATGTGAAACTACTATGCTTTGGGGTGCAGCTTGGAGCTTATGGTCAGCCCAGTTGGTTGAGAACCAGGAATAAGTTCCTGGAGTGGGAGGGTAGGAGAGTCATTTTTTAGGTCCTACTGTGTGTGTGTGTTTGCTATAGTGCGTGTGTGCACTCTCTGGAGAGAGACAGTGAGAAAGAGAGAGGAGAGAGAGAATGCGCCCACGCCAGGTGGGGTGGCCACGCTGCAATCCCTTCTCCACTCTCCTCCTGGGATTTTGGACATGCACACACACATGCTCAGCGTGTTCTTCAGGACCTACTTTAATCTCCTGGCAGAAAGATAAAGACCTCAAAGAGACACGTCAATCCTGAGCTTGGTGGTGTAACACAGAATTCCTGATACAGCGAGTTCTTCCCTGGCATGGAAGGCAGTACTCACGTGGCTTCAAGCCTGGGAGAATGAAATGTTAGCGGGGACTCCCAGGAAGGACATTACCAACCCCTGCCTCTGGGGATCAACTTCCTCCCATGAATTTCCCCGCAGACGCTACACAGTGGTCTCTGTGTGTATGTGGAGAAACAGGGAAGTTCCCTTCCTGATGTCGGGCTGGCTGCCTATTAGCCCTCAGACTGAGGGTGGTCTGGTTCCTCTTCCCCTTGCACGGCTGACCCTGCTCTGTCCTGGCACCTGCCATTGGAGGCCGCAGTTAGAATGAAAGAGACAAGACAGGGAGACCATTCGCTTAAGCTTCAGCTCTTGGCTTCTTCTGGTCCCAGAGTGGTCCCCCTGCCAGCCTACAGCCTGCTGCATCCAGAGTGGCCTCTGCTCCCGGTCGTGCTGAATCCTGCCCAGCCCTCGACTGCGGGACTGGGAAAACATGGTACTCCAGCCATGTCCAGGGACACTAGGACCTGTGCCTTGGGCCAGAGTGGCTTGAGCCACTAGAATAAGCCCATTTTTCCTTCAGCGTTTTGGAAAAGAGCGAACTTTGCTACTCTGAGCTGTCACAACAAAGAAATCCTCAAAAAGCCCAAGGATGAAAGGGATATGGAGCCTATACTTTTGGGATAAAAGAACAAAACACAGGACCCAATAACAATGGGCTTACTTGTGGTACGAACAGGGGTCTGTTGCTGCTCATTCCATGGAGAACATCTGCTCCAGCCTCTACAAGGAACTGAGCCTTTTATTAAGACTCCTGGCGCACTGGCGGGTGGCATGGTGGTTAAGGCATTGGACTCCCACATGGCCAACCACAGTTCAAGTCCCAGACTTGGTGGCTTGGTTTCTCACCTTCCTTCTCTTTCTCTTTCTCTGATACTCTCTTGTCAAATAATAGTAACAACAACAACAACAACAATAATAAATGAAATGAAATAAAATAATGATTTAAAAAGACTCCTGGCTTCATGGTCCAACAGGGAGGGGCACCTGACGTGGCTCCCCCATGATGAAGGGGAGCCTGGCTTTGTCACCTGTCCTGGACCTTAGGGTCTTGGACACTAAAATCAAATCCAGCTTTCTTGTCCTTTTCTCTGTTTTTGGTCTAGTCACTGTTTTATTAAATTCTTTTATTCTCCTTCTTTCTCTTTTTCTTTTAAAAATCTTACTTGACATCTCTAAGTGTAATTATGAAAAAATAGACAATTTAAGAATGAGTTGGAGGGGCCTGCAGGTAGAGTGGTGGTTGAGGTGCTAGACTCCCAGATGGCCAAGCACAGCTCGTTGACCTTGAGGCTTGCTCACTCACTTTCCCTCTCTCTCTTTCTCGCCCCCTCTTTTTATCTCTGGTCAAATTAATAATAATTAGTAACAATAAATAAAATTAAATAAATAAATTTTAAAAAGGATGAGTTGGGCTGTAGTTCTCTTTCCCATTAAACAAGCAGGCCGGTGAAAGAGCTGCGAAGCAGGACACTAAGGAGAACAAACCTGAAGCCAAGAAGGCTGACACCAATGGCCAGGTTAAAAAGGGCAACCCAAAGGCTAAAAAGCCCAAGAAGGGGAAGCCCCATTGCAGTCAAATCCTGGTTCTAGTCTGAGGCACCGGCAGATACTCCTGGTCTGCCATGCACTCCAGGAAGGCCAGGAATGAGAGGGAATACTCGGCCACTAAATCCAGGCTCGAAAAGACAAACAAGAAGGTTCTTGCCACTGTCACAAAACCGTTGGTAGGGACAAGAATGGTGGTACGTGGGTGGTTAAACTGCGCAAAATACCTAGGCGTTATCCTACCAAAGGAGGCACCGGCAGATACTCCTGGTCTGCCATGCACTCCAGGAAGGCCAGGAATGAGAGGGAATACTCGGCCACTAAATCCAGGCTCGAAAAGACAAACAAGAAGGTTCTTGCCACTGTCACAAAACCGTTGGTAGGGACAAGAATGGTGGTACGTGGGTGGTTAAACTGCGCAAAATACCTAGGCGTTATCCTACCAAAGAGAGCTGCGAGCCAGCATCACCCCCGGGCCCATCCCATCCTCCTCCCTGGACGCCACAGGGGCAAGAGGGTGGTCTTCCTGAAGCGGCGCGGGCTTGCTACCTGTGACTGGACCGCTGGTTTGATCGAGTTCCACTGTGTAGGACACACCAGAAATTGGTCATCACCACCTCCACAGAAATTGCTATTAGCAAAGTGAAAATCCCAAACAGCTCACCGATGCTTACTGCAAGAAGGAGCTGCGGAAGCCCAGCCAGGAAGGTGAGCTCTGTGACACAGAGAAGGAGAAATGTGAGATTTCAGAGCAGTGCGAGGTTGATCAGAAAGCTGTGGACCCGCAAATTTTACCAAAAATCAAAGCCGTGCCTCAGCTCCAGGGCTACCTGTGATCTGTGTTTGCCCTTACACATGAGGTTTATCTTTACAAAGTGGTGTTTTACATTTCTTGCCAAGAACCTAATTAAATAACTTATATATATATATATATAGCAAAACCAAAAAAAGAATGAGCCCATGACCTGGTGGTTAAGGCAGCTGGATCCCACATGGCCGACTGCGTGGTTTGAGTCCCAGACCGCGCAGCTTGAGAAAGACACCAGCTGTGTGGGTGTGTGCCTAAAATCCCCAAAGGAGGGGAAAACAGAGGAGAAGGGATTGCGTGTGGCCACTTCCCATGAGGGATGCTTTCTCTGCTCCCTCTCTCTGTCTCTGGAGAGCACATGCACCCTCTGGCAAAATTTAAAAAAAAAAAAAAAGGAAAAGAAAGACAGAAAAGCATGAGCCAATAATTGGGGAATTGCTCTCATGAGCTAAACTTACTCCAAGGCTACTGTTTTCAGCGCGGCTGAGTCAGAGCCTGGTGAGTTTTACAAGTCCGCTGCTCATACTTCAAAGTATAAGTAGCTGGGGAGTCAGACGCTGGTGCCGAAGTAAGCCACTACAATTAGCAAGGCTGACCCATGTGGTAAGGTTGCAGGTTCGTATCCAGAGACCACCCTGAGTACACTGGGCACACACGTCCATGACCTGGCTGGGCTGGCTGAAGCTGGAAGTTGATCATGGTATCAAGATCCAGTTGGGAGGACTGTCTCTCTGTCTGTATCTCTCTCTCTGTCTCTCTCACTCATGGAAGAAGCGGATGCACTTTTTAATTGTCAAAGGGTATGTGCACTTGTCAGAGAGAGAGAGGGAGGGAGAGGGAGGGGAGAAAGCACCCCAGTGGAGTATGGTCATGACACGATCGACTCTCTGCATCTCTCCATCCTGTCAGGATTCGGGGCATGCATGGCATTTTTTTTTTTTTCAAGCTTCTGGGTCCAGATTTGAGCCATACAGGCAGCCCCCTTAACCACCAGGTCATGGGATCAGCTCAGAAATAAATGAACTTTAAAAAAATAAACATAAAAATGTAAGGTGGATGGGGGCTGGTAGGTGACATGGTAGTTAAAAGGCACTGGATTCCCATGTGGCAGACCGTGGTTCGATTCCCTGACCTGGTGGCTCGCTTTCTTGCTTTCCCTTTCTCCCACTCTGTCTCTGTCTGATCAAATTAAAAAATAATAATGACAAATGGAATTTAATAAATCATTCTTTTTTAAAAAATGTAAAGGGGCTGTCCACCCCTAAGGACTATTTTTGTTGGCAAGTTGAGGTCGCTCCTGCTCCCAGGTGTCCCCCCTGCGGGGACTCCTAGTGGGAAGAGTCCACAGTGGGAAGAACCCGAGAGAGAGCTTGGGAACTTGTCAGAGCCGTGCGATGGGCGTGGGAAAGTGCCCTGCCTCAACTCCTGCGTGTCCCTTCCCTCCTCAGCGAAGGACACTTGACCTCAGCCTCATGACCTGCAGGCACTCCTGTTTCAGACCAGATTTAGGAAGCCCGGTGACTTCCACTCTACTCCAACTTGATTACTTGCTTACTTAAATTCTTCTTTTTTTTAGAGGTTTTTGCTATAGGGCGCATGCGCTCGCCAGACAGACAGAGAGAGACAGAGAGACAGTGAGAAATCACCCCCCAGGGGAGATGGCCACGCCGCAATCCCTTCTCCATTCTCCTCTCGGGATCTTTGGCACACACGCACCACAGGTATCTGGCATGTAAGCTCTTCATTTCAGTGGGATAGAATTTACAATATTTTTCTTTCTTTCTTTTAGAAAGTGAGAAAGCACTTCAAGGGAGATGGCCACACTGTAATTCCTTCTCCTCCATTTTCCTCTCAGGATTTTGGGCGTGCACGCCTGGTGTGTTTTTTAAGTCACCGGGACTAGAACTACAGTTAACCGTGTTCCATCGGGCTCCCTTAACCACTAAGCTACAGGGCGGCCCAGCAGCTCGCTTTTTAAAACCGAGTATATCTAGGCTGTGATTTGCTACCAATGCATAGAACACCACCTCCTTCCTTTAAATAGTTGTGTAATATGTATCTATATGCATGATATGGGTATATCAAAGGTCCCTACAGATAGACATTAAGAATGTTTCCATTTTTAAAATTGCAAACAATATCATGTATTAAATTCCAAGTGAAAACAAGGCAGCCTATCAACATAAGGCCCTCAGGACTTCTCCCTCTGCCTCGACCTCTGGTCTTACCTTCCATGCTTGTGTTTGGGAACCTTTGCTCTATCCATTTAAATTCCAAGTATTGCTTCACTACGTAAAATGGTGCTGTTATTGAAAAGCATAAAAATAAGAAAAAGTAGGTGCGACAATCCTCTGCGTTCTTTCTTTCCAGCTTAGGCCCAGCAGAATGGCTCCCGCAAAGAAGGGTGGCGAGAAGAAGAAGGGCCGCTCTGCCATCAGCGAGGTGGTGACCCGGGAATACACCATCAACATTCACAATCACATCCATGGCGTGGGCTTCAATATACATGCCCCTCGGGCACTCAAAGAAATCTGGAAATTTGCCATGAAAGAGATGGGGACTCCAGATGTGCGCATTGATACCAGGCTCAACAAAGCTGTCTGGGCCAAAGGAATAAGGAACGTCCCATATCGAATCCGTGTGCGGTTGTCCAGAAAATGAAACAAGGATGAAGATTCACCCAACAAGCTCTACACTCTGGTGACCTATGTACCTGTTACCACATTCAAAAATCTACTAACAGTCAATGTGGATGAGAACTAACTGCCGATTTTCAAATAAAGTTATAAAACCAAAAAAAAAAAAAGTAGGTGCAAGCCCATGGCATGTTGGTTAAGGTGACTGGATCCCACATGGCTGACTGCATAGTTCAAGTCCCAGATCCAGTGGGTTAAAAAAATATGCCTGGCACATGCCCAGAATTCCTAAAGGAGGAAAAATGCAGGAGAAGGGATCCCACTATTACCATTCCCCACAGAAGGAGTGTTTTCTCACTTTCTCTCTCTCTCTCTCTCTGCCTCTCTCCAGTATGCACACTCACCCTCTGGCAAGCTTTTAAAAAAGAAGAAGTAGTTAATCTTCCCAACAAATGCATTTCTAAAATCCTATACCAGCAACTCCTCTTCAAAGGGACTCTCTAGGCTGGTTCATCCATGCTGGGCAGAGATGAGAGGGCCTCAAGGATCTTTCTTTCTAGCTCTGATATGGAAGGGATCTCAATGCGCAAATATAATTATGTGCATGAATGTAAGAGTACTTCAGAAAGTTAATGGTAAGATGCAATTGAAGTACGAGCTCATTTTGGTGCAAAAAGTATTTGAAATCCAGGGACAGCTTTTTCATAATATGCATTTTCCTCGAACTTTTTGAAACCCACCCCCTTACTCCCTACAGAAAAATGTTTTTAAAAACAACCAACCAAAAGTACTGAGGTAGAGGTAAACTAATAAAGCTTTGAAAAAAGAAAGTTCCCTTTGATATTTAATCAACTCTAAAGTGAGAAAGATGGTTAATAGTATGCTATTTAAGTAATAAGCACATCCCCGAGCACAGATGAAAAAAGTAAACCGAAGCCAGGTTCATGGCCTAGTGGTTAAGGGAGCCAGATTCCACATGGCTAACTGCAGTTTGAGTCCTGGTTCTGGCAGCTTGAAAGACCTTCCAGGCATGTGTGTGTGCATGCACATGTGTGTATGCCCCAAATCCTGACAGGAGGGAGAAATGGAGAAGGGATTGTGGCATGATCATGCCCCATTAGGTGGTAGTTTCTCTGTCTCTTTCTCTCTGTCTCTAAGTCTCTTCTGGTGAACACACATGCCCTCGGGCAATTATAAAAAAAAAAATCGTGGCAGCCAGCAGTGTGGTGGTTAAGGCTACTGGGTTCCAAATGACCAACAGAGCGATTTGAGTCCTGGACCTAGTGACTTGCAAAACATCCTGGGCATGTGTGCGTACATGCCCAAAATCCTGAAAGGAGAATGGAGGAGAAAGGATTTGGGCATGGCCCCATCGCCCTGGTGGGGGGGGGTGGTGGGTGGTGGTGGTGATTTCTCACTTTCTCTCCCTCTGTCACACTCTCTCTCTCTCACACACACACCCTATAGCAAAACTAAAATAACGATAATAATAATGACAGAAGTAGTTCTATGCATGAAACTAAGCATCTATCATGCATATTGTCAGTTGGAAATCCGAAACACTTTTTGTTCAACAATAGATTATCATGATGTGCTTGGTCAATAGACCCAAGACCAGGTTCCTTTCAAAATAAACAAAGACAAAACCAGCTGTAGAGCAGAGGACTGTGAGCTATTTCTACTGAGAAGGGAGCTTTTTTCATCTGCTCCTCTACCTGTCAGCCTCCTCTCTGCACCCCAATAATACACTGGGGAAATTCTTACCCAGGGAAATAGCTATGGCAATCCACGTATGAACTGTAGCCCCCCAAAAGTATAAAGGGTAGGCTTAAAGAATGCACATTTTTTTTATTTGTCAGAGATTTACAAGCACTCACCAGAGAGAGAGAAAGAGAGAGAGAGAGAGAGCGCAACCCTATGGTTAATAGTCATACTGCAACCCCTTTGCCTCCATTTCTCCATCCTGGGGTTTTGCACATGCACACACACACGGCCAGCACATTTCTCAAGCCACAGGATCTGGGATTCAAACAGTACAGTCGGCCATGTGAGGTCCAGGTTCCTTAACTCCTGGGCCACGGGGCCAGTGCAAACTATGCATGTTTTATGCGGTACAGTCAGGATGTTCGAGGACCTTCTCTGGAAAGTCAGAATGGTCGCCCATGAATTCCATGTTTTACTACTACGCAGCCTCTCCCTGCCCACCGTTACTGATGCATTCTCTTCAACGGCCGCTGCTCAATCAGGACCCGGAAGTCACTCAGGAGAGCAGGCACTGGTTTATATGCAGTGTTTGCAGCTTCATCCTGCCCCTGGAACCTGCCATCTCTGTGTGCCTTCTCTCTGCTCATAGCCTTGCAGGTGCAAGGCCAGCAGGGGGCGTGGTGGTTAAGGCGCTGAATCCCACGTGGCCAACTCTGGTTTGAGACGCGGACTTAGTAGCTTGAAAATCACTCCAAGCATGTGTGCCCCTGGAGGGTGGTTCTCACTTTCTCCTTCTGTTTCTGTCTGTCTCAGGGAGCAGATGCGCCCTATGGCACAAATCAAGAAAAACCACAAAACAACTCCTGAAGGTGGAGCTCCATTAAAGAACGTGTTATTGTTAATATTTGAAATTTTTATTAGCTTCGAAGATTTTTGCAACTTTTCTTACCCAGAGCAAACAGTGGGTTTTCCCTTTTTGCTTAACTTACCAGGGAAAAAACATAAACCTTGTTTTTACTACTATCCTTTCAGAATGAAACTAGTTCAAGGCCAAGTACTTCTGCGAAGTATAATTTGGTTTGTTCCTCTTCTGTGGTTTGTTTTTTTCTGCATTTGGGTGAGGGTGGAGTAGAAAGCAAGGGTGGGAATTGGTGCAGGAAACATCGGGATTTCTCACTTCTCCCAGCCTCTAACTTTGATTAGTTTCTGTCAAATACCAGGTCTAGATACACCCCTGAGCAGACAGTGCCCTGTCAGGGGAGTTAGGATGTAAATACAGGAGGGAGGCTTCGAAAGATTTATGGAGACCCAGCTGCATGGTGCAGTAGTAACACCAGAGCCCTGTAAAGCTGGAAGCCACATGGCCACCATGGGTTCAGATCCCCAGATTGGCCCAAAAGCACCCAAGGCAGGTACTCAGGGGCCCAGGGCCCTGAGGACCTGGAGGGCTAGGGTAAGGAGACCGTAGCATGATGAGACGCCATGGAAGCTGCTCCTCTCTTTGCTTTGCTCTGTTTCTCTCTCTCCTGCATACATGCATAATCTCTACCATAAAAAAAAGTTCACAAAGAAATGGAATTAAAATACACATTTATTTTAGCCCAAGATCCCTTGAATATCAAACTGTCAGAGATTGGGCCATTTAATAATCAGACCATACAGCTGTCCCAAGTAGAGTGCCTGGGAAACAGACAAGAAGTTTGTAAAGATGCCATCAGGCTTAGCACCTGTGAGGGGGTTGGCTGCAGGATTGGGAGAGGCTGACCTGGATGCAGGTGTAAGAAAGGCCTTGAGGCCAGCAGGTGGCGTGGTGGTTCCGGGCACTGGACTCGCACATGGCCGACCACAGTTCAAGTCTCATACCTGGCAGCTTGCTTTCTCACTTTCCCTCTCTCTCACTTGTTCACTCACTTACTCTGTCCCTCTCTGGTCAAATTAAAATAAATAAAATTTTGAAAAATGACTTTTTAATTATCATTATACTAGCTGACATTTATTGAGCATTATTATGGGTTGTGTACTGGCCTAATTACTTTATTAATCCTTGGAACAAACCTGTGCAGTAGGTATTATTATCTTATCAACAAGGACATAGACTCAACGAGGTTAAGTATCTTGACCAAGGTCATTGGTGAATGGTGAAGAAGGTTGGACAGACTCCATCTCTGTTTTAACCCATTGGGCCTATCAAGAAGACAGGAAAATTAGATGCAGCTAGGGAAGGAGGGCCTCTATCTAAAAAATGCATCCACGTCCTAAAGTCCTGCACAGGGTCCCAACTTCCCAGGGGCTACAGCAGAGAAAGAAACTCAAACAGAAACAAGATTCATGACAGCACCTGCACAGGCCAAGCAAACCTGGATGGTGGGAGTCAGAACAGTGGTTGCCTTCATGGGAAGAACATGGACTGAGGAGGCCGGAGAGAGGCTCTGAATGCTGGTGATAGTCTACATTGTGATCCAAGAGGTGTCTACACAGCTGAAGCAGGTCTAAACACTTCAAAAATTGTACACTTAAGGTTTATGTACTTTAGTGTATGTGCATTATACTTCAGTTCAAAGAAAGATGATTAAAATTGTGTCAAAAATAGAGACCAGCAGATGGCATAGCAGTTATATCACTGGACTTCTACATGACCCACTGTGGTTCAAGTCCCAGACCCAGTAGCTTCAGATTCACGCTGGGTATATGTGCATGTATGTCCAGGATCCTGAGAGGAGAATGGAGGAGAAAGGATTGTGGTGTGGCCATCCTCTCGGGGGGGTTGGGGGGGGGGAGGGGTGATTTTGCACTTTCTGTCTCTCTGTTTCTCCTCTCTGGAGAGCACACATGCCCTATAGTAAAAATGTCTCTTAAAAAAAAATAAACCCACACGCACACACACTTCCAGATTGCCATCATGCGTAATAGCTCCTCCAGTACCTCAGTGCTGCGTTTCATGTGACCTTTTTATAATTGTCAGAGGCATGTGGCTCAGCACGGAGAGACAGAGAGAGGAAAAAGTATCCCTGTGGGGTGTGGTCCTGCTGCCATCCCTTCTCCTCCATCTCCCCATCCTGTTGGAATTTGGGGCACACATGCACAGGTGCCAGGCATGCTTTTCAATCCACAGAGGCCAGGACTGAACTGCACAGTTGGCTCTCTGAGATTTGGCTTGCTTAATCGCTAGGCTCCAGTGCCTACCCTCATGTGACTTTTTATTAAAATGTCCCTTAATGAAGGCAGATGACATGGTGCTAGAGAAGACCTTGGTGAAGGCTCCTTCTCCTTATTGCGTTCTCCTTCTCCTTATTGTTAACCCAGCGTCCCACGGCCCCAATGAGGGCTTCTCAGTGGGGCTTCCCTGTCAGCTCTCTGGTGACAGTTCTGTGCTGTGGCTGCCCTGGGTCATGGGCTCAGATTCATTGCTGCCTGGGAGCAGTGGATGCGTGTGTGTGCTGTGTGTGTGTGCTGTGTGTGTGTGTGTGCTGTGTGTGTGTGCGTGTGTGTGCTGTGTGTGTGCTGTGTGTGTGTGCTATGTGTGTGCCGTGTGTGTGTGCTGTGTGTGTGTGTGCTGTGTGTGTGTGTGCTGTGTGGGTGTGGGGGGTGTGCGGGGGG
>NW_006160028.1:8032768-8039820 GCF_000334495.1 Tupaia belangeri chinensis
CTGTGTGTGGGTGTGCTGTGTGTGTGTGTGCGCGCTGTGTGTGTGTGTGCTGTGTGTGTGTGCGCTGTGTGTGTGTGCATGTGTGTGCTGTGTATGTGCTGTGTGTGTGTGCTATGTGTGTGCTGTGTGTGTGTGTGCTGTGTGTGTGTGCGCGCTGTGTGTGTGTGTGCTGTGTGTGTGTGCGCGCTGTGTGTGTGTGTGCTGTGTGTGTGTGCGCGCTGTGTGTGTGTGTGCTGTGTGTGTGTGCGCGCTGTGTGTGTGTGTGCTGTGTGTGTGTGCGCGCTGTGTGTGTGTGTGCTGTGTGTGTGTGCGCGCTGTGTGTGTGTGTGCTGTGTGTGTGTGCGCGCTGTGTGTGTGTGTGCTGTGTGTGTGTGCGCGCTGTGTGTGTGTGTGCTGTGTGTGTGTGCGCGCTGTGTGTGTGTGTGCTGTGTGTGTGTGCGCGCTGTGTGTGTGTGTGCTGTGTGTGTGTGCGCGCTGTGTGTGTGTGTGCTGTGTGTGTGTGCGCGCTGTGTGTGTGTGTGCTGTGTGTGTGTGCGCGCTGTGTGTGTGTGTGCTGTGTGTGTGTGCGCGCTGTGTGTGTGTGTGCTGTGTGTGTGTGCGCGCTGTGTGTGTGTGTGCTGTGTGTGTGTGCGCGCTGTGTGTGTGTGTGCTGTGTGTGTGTGCGCGCTGTGTGTGTGTGTGCTGTGTGTGTGTGCGCGCTGTGTGTGTGTGTGCTGTGTGTGTGTGCGCGCTGTGTGTGTGTGTGCTGTGTGTGTGTGCGCGCTGTGTGTGTGTGTGCTGTGTGTGTGTGCGCGCTGTGTGTGTGTGTGCTGTGTGTGTGTGCGCGCTGTGTGTGTGTGTGCTGTGTGTGTGTGCGCGCTGTGTGTGTGTGTGCTGTGTGTGTGTGCGCGCTGTGTGTGTGTGTGCTGTGTGTGTGTGCGCGCTGTGTGTGTGTGTGCTGTGTGTGTGTGCGTGTGTGTGTGTGCACTCACACATGGGCACATGCTTGGTGGGGCACACAGTGATTCAATGGTTGGGAATTCTGGGTTCACTTGTCCTGCCCAAGCTTGGGTCACCCGAGGCCACAGCTCCTGCCCTGCAACGGCCCCTCTCTTATCTCCAGACCAGGCCTTCAGCTCGGAGCTGCCACTCACCAGGGCGAAGGTCGACCGAGTATGTCAGCCATGCACCTCTAGCTCTCTCTCCTGCAAGAGGGAGCTCAGTACTGCAGAGGGAAGAGAAGGGCCCACCCATCCCCGCACCTCTGGACTGGCTGGGCCTGGGAGAGCCAGGAGCCCCAAGGGGGCAGTGGCCTGTGAGGTGACCAAGCAGAAGGCGTAGAACGTCTAACCTGCTCTCTGTCATCACTGGAACCTTGAGGACTACCCAGCACCAGGCAGCCCTCCGGGCTGCTCACTTTGCCTTCGCCTGGGCCAGCGTGGCTCTGGAATCAACCGACCCGGGTTCTAATTCTGGCTCTACCTCTTACAAGTGGGGCAAGTTCCTATGTTCCTTAGGTTCTTCTTTAAGTTTTCTAACTATAAGGGGGACCAGCCAGTGGCGTGGTGCTTAAGGCAGCTGGATCCCACAAGACTGACTGTAAGCCCCAGACCAGAAGCTTAAGAAACACACCAGATGGGGACAGCAGGTGGCGTGGTGGTTAAGGGCGCTGGACTCCCGCATGGCCGACTACTGTTTGATTCCTGGACCTGGCGGCTCACTCTCTCCCTCTCTCTCTCTGTCTTCCTCGCTCTCTCCCCTCTTTGGTCAAATTAAAATAAATAAATAAAGTTAAATAAAATAATTATTTAAAAAAAGAAAGAAAGAAAGAAACACTGGATGCGTGTGTGTGCACACCCAAATCTCCAAAGTAGGGAGGAATGGAGGAGAAGGGATTGTAGCATGACTATTCCCCATGGGGGGTGCTTTCTCACTTTCCCTTTCTCTCTCTTTCTGAATCTCCCTCTGGCAAGAGCAAGTGCCCTTTGGAGAAAAAAAAAAAAAAAACTTAATCCAAAGTATAAAAAAATCCAGTAGTATGTTGTTTATTTTGTTGCTCAGATCATTCTAGCTTTGGTCGTTGGGAGGTCCTGCGTCCGTAGACCTCTCCCTGCCATTTTGGTTTTTTGAGTGCCTCCTTACTTTTTGGTACTAGCAGATGCTCCAGAGTCCTCTTTTCTTTTCTTTCCTTTTTTTTTTTTTTAATAATTATTTAACTTTATTAATGTATTTTAATTTGACCAGCAAGGGATAAAGCAAGAGTGAGAGAGAGAGGAAGAGAGAGAGAGAGAGCAAGCCACTAGGTCTGGGACTCACGCCCTAGTTGGCCATGTGGGAGTCCAGTGCCCTTACCCACCACGCCACCTGCTGGCCCCAGATTCATCTTGTATGTTCCCTGTCCTGGCCTTCGAGGCAGCCATTTCTCCAGGGAGCTGAGTTCCTTTCATTTAGGAAATGGCATCAGAAACCAATGTGGATTTATTAGGATTTTCTATAAATAAAATCATCTGCAAACAGAGATATGAATATTTTTAAATTTTTTTACTTGTCTAATTGCTTTTTTAAAATTTGCTACAGGGCTCAAGTGCTCTCTGGAAAGAGAGGGAGAGAGAAACAGAGAGCGAGGGAGAGTGAGAAAGCACCTCCCAGGGAAGATGGCCATGCCTCAGTCCACTCTCTCACCTCTCCTCCCCAGGTTCTAGGCACTCACACACGTGCCAGGTATGTCCCTCAAGCTTCCAGATCCGGGACCCAAACCATGAAGTTGACCGTGTAGGGTCCAACCACCTCAGCCACCATGCCACCTGCTGGCCCACCTAATTGGTTTGGCATCCCCCAGCACAATGCTGAACAGAAGAGGTAAAAGCGAACGTATGTGTCTTGTCCCCAGTGTTATGGGAATGTATATTAGCTATGGGCTTTTTTGTAAATGTTCTTTATAGAATTGAGGGAGTCGGGCCAGCTAGGTGGTGTGGTGTCTTAAAGTGGCAGAATCCCACATGGCTGAATGCACAGTTCAAGTCAAAATATGGTGAGAAAACACACTGGGCAAATGTACATGCTTGTCCAAAAATCCTGAGAGGAAAATGGAGAAAAGATTGCAGCATAGGGACCAGCAGATGGCATAACGGCTACATCGCTGCCCTCCCATGTAGTCGCCTGCCGTTCAGGTTTGAGTTCTGAACCTGGTGGTTTAAACTCATGCCGGGCACATATGTGTGCGTGCCCAAGATCCTGAGAGGAGAACGGAGGAGAAGGGACTGCACATGGCCATCCCCCCCCCCGGGGGGGAAGGGATAGGATTTCTCACTTTCTGTCTCTCTGTCTCTCTCTCTGTCTTTCCAGCGAGTGCACGTGCCCTATAGAAAAAACTTCTCCAAAAATAAAGGAATTGAGCATATTGGATTTCGTCAAATGCTTTTTCCTCATCTATTGAGACGATACATGGTTTCGGTCCTTCATCCTGCAGGCACGATATGTTACATTGATTCATTTTCAGATGTTAAACTAACCTTGTGTCGCTAGGATAAGTATTGCTTGGTCATGGTGCATAGTCCCTTTTAAAAAAATTTTTTGTCAGAGGGTGTGTGTGCTCACCAGAGAGAGAGAGAGAGAGAGAGAGAGAGAAAGCACCCCCTATGGGGAATGCTCATGTCATAATCTTTTCTCCTCTGTCTGTCCCTCCTTTCAGGATTTTGGGCATGCATGCACACATGCTCGGGTCCAGAAATCAAACTGTTCGATTGGCCAGTGAGATCTTGCCTTAACCATGCCATGTGCTGCCTTGCATAATCTCTAATTTATTTATTTTTTATTTAATTTTCTTTACTTTTTTTTGGAGAGGTTTTTTGCTATAGGGTATGTGCGCTCGCCAGAAAGGCAGAGAGAAACAGAGAGACAGAAAGCGAGAAATCACCCCCCAGGGAGGATGGCCATACCGCAATCCCTTCTCCTCCATTCTCCTCTCAGGATCTTGGGCACACACACCCAGCATGAGTTTAAGCCACCGGGTCCAGGACTCGAACCGTGGTCGACTACATGGGAGTCCAGCATCAGCCATTACGTTAACTGCTGGTCCCTTTACATTATTATTTTTTTTTCAATTTGCTACAGGGCTCATGCAGTCACCAGAGAGAGAGAGGGAAAGTGAGAAAGCCAGCCCCCAGGACTAGGACTCAACCACTGTTGGCCATGTGAGAGTCCAGTTCTTTAACCACATGCCACCTGGCCCAAGCACATAATCCTTTTTATATGTTGCTGATTTCAGTTTGTTAGTGCTTTGTTGAGAATTTTTGCAACTATGTTTATAAGACATATTGACCTGCAGTTTTCTTTTCTTTTCTTTTTTTTTTTTTGGAGAGGTTTTCGCTATAGGGCACGTGTGCCCGCCAGACAGACAGAGACATAGAGACAGAAAGCGAGAAATCACCCCCCAGGGGGGATGGTCACGCCGCAATCCCTTCTCCTCCATTCTCCTCTCAGGATCTTGGGCACGCACGCACACGCGCCCGGCATGAGTTTTAAGCCACTGGGTCCGGGACGCGAACCGCGGTCGACTACGTGGGAGTTCAGCGACATAGCCATTATGCTAACTGCTGGTTCCCGCCTGCAGTTTTCTTATAAAGTCTTTGTTTTTGACATTTGGGTAATACTAACCTCCTAGAATGAATTAGGAAGTATTCTCTCCATTTCTTTTTCTCTTTTCTTTCTTTTTCTCTCTTTCTTTCTTCATTTATGAAGCACTTGTGAAGAATTGTTATTCATTCTTCTTTAAATAGTTGATTGATGACACCAATAAAGTGGTATGGGTCCGAGCTTTTCTTTGTGGAAGTTTTAAAATTAAGACTTCAATCTCTTTACTTGCTATAGCTCTAGTCACGTTGTCTATTTCTTCTTGAGTCAGTTTCAGAAGCTTGTGTTTTTCTATAAATTTGTCCATTTCATCGAAACGATCTAATTTGTTATCATACAGTTGTTCACAGTATTCCTTTATACTTTTTTTCCTGTAAGGTTGATAGTGGTGCCTTCTCTTTTATTTCTGATTTTCATATATTGAGTTTTTTTCTCTCTTAAAAAAATTTTTTTAGAGTTTTTTGCCATAGGGCATATGTGCTGGGGGGTGGGGGAGGGACATTGAGAAGGAAAGTGAGGAGTCACTTGGGGGGGCGCAGAGGATGGCCATGCCACAATCCTTTGTGCTGCATTCTCCTCTTGAGATCTTGGGCACACACGCACTTGCACCCACGATGATTTTCAAGCTGCCAGGCCCAGGACTCAAACCACCATCAGCCATATGGGAGTCCAGCACTTTAACCACTGCACTACCTGCCGGCTCCAAGCTTTTTCTTTCTTTTAACTTGGGTAGTTTAGCTAAAGGTTTGTCAAATGTGTTGATCTATTCTAAAAGCTAACTTTGATTTTCTTGACTCCGCTGTTTTAATGTGTATATACACACATGTATATGTGTATACACACACCCTTGTTTATATATAAACAACATATAATTACATATATGATATAAACATGCATGTAAAAAAAGGGAATGAGTTATCAATTCATGCAACCCCATGGAAAATGTAACTTTTCAGATGAGCAAGGAGGAAGACTAAAATCTATCATGTGATACCAAAGTAAAACTAGCGATCCTGGTGTGAGCTATACACACACACACTTTTCATGTTCGTGGTTAAATGCCTCCCGTGTGATTGCTGGTCGGTACGACAGGACTACATTCCTTGATAGCTTTATAAGAAAGGCCAGCCTGTCCCCTAGAGTAGGTCTGCCATTTCGCATCCCTTCCAGCAATGAATGAGAGTTCTTATACACTCTGATCGAAGATTTCTCACTAAACTGACCCAGAATCTAAATTTATGGCTCTTTGCTAATCTTGCTCTTTACTGCTCGGCAGATCTAAGGCCGTGGGAAACCGCAGGACAGTAAGGGTGTGCCCGGAAGGGAGATAGGAACCCTTAGATGACTTTTATCAGCCGACCTGGCCAATGGCTAACCTTATAAACGCCAGCATTGAAATTAAATCCAAGGACAGTCGATTCTGCTAATGGTAAGGGCTGTTGTCACAGAGAGAAAGAATCTTTCCTAACTAAACTCATAATCTCATCTTTCATTGGAGCGTTCCTCCAAGCCGTGTATGTGTATATGTATTCTTTAAAAAATATATTTATTGCCAGAGGGCATGTGTATTCTTCAGAGAGAGAGAAAGAGAGGGAGGAGAGAAAGCACCCCCAATGGGCCATGGTCATACCACAATACTTTCTCCTCCATTTCTTCATCTTGTCATGATTTAGGGTGTGTGTGCATGTGATAGATTTTTGCCATAGGGCGCGTGCGCTCGTCAGACTGACAGAGAGAAACAGAGAGACAGAAAGTGAGAAATCACCCCCCCCCAGGGGGATGGCCACGCCGCAATCCCTTCTCCTCTATTCTCCTCTCAGGATCTTGGGCACGCATGCACATGCGCCCGGCATGAGTTTTAAGCCACTGGGTCCGGGACGCGAACCGCAGTCGACCACATGGGAGTCCAGCAACATAGCCATTACGCTAACTGCTGGTCCTGCTCCTGGCATTTTTAAAGCCACTGGAGCCTGGGCTTGAACCACGACTGACCATATGGGATCTGGCTCCCCAGGCAAGGGGCTTTACTGCTGTGCAAGAGGGCCGGCCAAGGCCACGTGTGTTGTGTGCCCCTTCCCGATCCTCCAGATGGCACCATGCTACAGACACTACGGACACTGTATTTCTCCAGCAATGGTTCACCTATCTCTTTCTGTTTTGCTGATTATAATACGAAAAGAGTATCATAAGACAATATGTTTTTTTTCTTACGAATTTTCTGGAGGAGTCCAACCAGGTGGGGTTCCAGGACCCGTCTGAGCCCCTTGACCTTTGAGCATCGCTTCCGGTCGGTTCAGTGAGTTGGCAAGGCTGCAACTGTACACCCCCCGACCTTGGAACAAGCTTGGGTCACTTAGCATGTTGGCAAGGCCGCCTGCTATTCGCTCCGGGACTGTGATAGCCTTGCTGGGAAATGACCCCCCTCTGACTCCCCGATATAC
>NW_006160028.1:8040069-8060207 GCF_000334495.1 Tupaia belangeri chinensis
TAACTCCACCCCTTCAGGATAGGTAAATATATTAGGATTCCTTAAGTTTTAGATCCCTATAGAATTATATAAGTATCATTCTTTATGAAAATCCATAAGAACTAATATCTATGCTTGAGATTTTCTTTTAGTAATCCTAAGACGGCTGCTGCTGAACATCGGTTGATAGTTAACTCTGCTTGCTGGAACTGTTTCCTGAAACTGCACTGCTTGAAGTTACCAGGAACCTGCTTTCATCAATCAAACAATTGTTGAACTGTATCGATGATTAACAGACTTGCCCTTAATCAAACCCTGAATGGTTTCTCTTGTTAAAACATTATGAATTGATCATTAGTACACGTAGCCCCTCTCCCATTTACTTGCATGTATCCCATTTTCAATAAAAAGGCACGGCGATTCCTAGGAGTTGTCACTCCTCAGAGAGCGATCTTAGAGGAGTGTCCGGCTTAGGACGTGCATGAAAAAGCACGAGGCCTTGGTCTTCTTTTCCTTCCAGTGTCGCCTCCGTCGAGCCAACCCACCCCTGCCGAGGCTGGTCCCCGGCAACTTTCTATTTCAATTAGAGAGGAATCTTAAGCTATATCTGTGATGGGGTAAATAAACATGCATTGAGTCTGGTGGCTTTAAAGAGACCCAGAGGAACTAACAGTTGTTAGGAGAGGTATGGGAAAAGGAGTCCCGGAAGCTGTGACTGGCGAAGGGGAGAGACAGAAAGAACTCACCTGGAGAAGAGGGTAGGTGGAGCTGGGCGATCTCCATGGTAGAGAACCCCATGGGCCCAGATGGAGAAGGTGGAGAAAGGGAAAGATGAGGGGAGTCAGGACAGGAGGGCAATGCCTGACCTGAGGGGGAGCCCAGGGTGAAAGACGGGGAGAAGAAACTAGGGGCACCGTTAGCTTAGACATAATCCTTATGGCACCAATAGCTAACATTTCTGAGCCCTTCTAAGGTGCTAAACATCATGTTCAACATGTATTATCTGATTGAGAGGGCCTTTATTTTTTTTAGTTTTTTATTTATTTTTATTTTTTGGAGAGGTGTTTGCCATAGGGCACGTGCGTTCACCAGCCAGACAGAGATAGAGAGACAGAAAGCAAGAAATCACCCCCCAGGGGGTATGGCCACGCCGCAATCCCTTCTCCTCCATTCTCCTCTCAGGATCTTGGGCACGCACACACACATGTGCCTGGCGTGAGTTTTAAGCCACCGAGTCTGGGACGCAAACCACGGTCGACTACATGGGAGTCCAACGACATAGCCATTACGCTAATTGCTGGTCCCAAGGGCCTTTATTTTTATTTGAGAATTATTTTTTATTTAAATTTATTTATTTAGTTAGTTAGTTAGTTACTTTAATCTGGCCAGAGAGGATGGAGTGAGAGAGAGAAAGACAGAGAGAGAGAAAGTGAGAAAGCAAGCCACCGGTTGGCTATGTGGGAGTCTAGTGACCTTAACCACCACGCCACCTGCCAGCCCTAAGAGGGCCTTTATTTTATAAAATCAATCAATTAATGAATTAATTTTAGTTTTGCTATAGGGTACATGCTCTTGCCAGAGAGAGAAGGATATAAAGAGAAAGAGATAGAAAGTGAGAAAGCACCCCGGGGGGCGGATGGCCATGCTGCTATCCGTTCTCCTCCAGTCTCCTCTCAGGATTTTGGGCATGCACGCATGCACACACACATACACACACACATGTACACATGCCCAGTGTGTTTTTTAAGCCACTGGGTCTGGGATTTGAACTGTGCAGTGGCCGTGTGTGATCCAACTGCCTTAATCACCAAGTCACTGAGTGCCCCTTGAGAAAGACTTTAATCCTATGAGGTGAGCATTACTATTCCCATTAGACAGATGAACTGTACCGGAGACTTAGTTTAAGTTACTTACAGATAAAAATCTCTAAGGTATGAATCCAGCAGTTGGCATGGAAGTTAAGGTGGCTGGATCCCACATGACTGACTGCATGGTTCGAGTCTCAAACCCTGCAGCTTGAGAAATACATCAGGTATGCGTACGGGTGTGCCTTAAAGCCCTAGAGGAGAATGGAGGAGAAAAGATCGCGGGTGACCATCTCCCTGGGGGGGTGCTTTCTCACTTTCCCTTTCTGTCTCTGTCTTGGTCTCCAGCAAGCACACACACCCTATAACACAAAGTTAAAAATATATAAATAAAACATTGGCAGACAAAAAAATAAATAAATAAAGTGAGAGAGAGAATCTCTAAGATTCTTAGGGAACTTACATTTGAGATTCTAATCAAGCCTTTGTGGTCCAAAGCTGCCATCTTCGTGTTTATGAGCTCTTTTTAAAACCTTCTACTCTCTCCGGGAACCAGCAGTTAGCGTAAAGGCTATGTCGCTGGACTCCCATGTAGTCGACCGCGGTTCATGTCCCGGACCCAGTGGCTTAGAACTCACGCCGGGTGCATGTGCGTGCATGCCCAAGATCCCGAGAGGAGAATGGAGGAGAAGGGATTGCGGTGTGACCATCCCCTCTGGTGGGTGATTTCTTGCTTTCTGTCTCTCTGTCTCTCCTTGTCTGTCTGGCGAGCGCACATGCCCTATAGTGAAAAAACCGCTCCAAAAAAAAAAAACCTTCTACTCTCTCCCATTGGAATATATAAATGCTCATGGGCCAGTCCTTGGCCTAGTTAGAATGAAAACAATTTTAAAGTGCTTACATCCTGCCCAGATTGTACCTTCAGGAGCCTCCAGGTCTTTTAATTGTCAGAGGGTGCATGCACTTACCAGAGAGACAGAGGAAGAAAGCACCCCCCAATGGGCCGTGGTCATGCCACAGAGAGACAGAGGAATAAAGCACCCCCAATGGGCCGTGGTCATGCCACAGTCTCTCCTGCACTTCCCCATCCTGTTGGGATTTTAGGTACACACGTGCACATGCCTGGAGTGTTTTTCAAACTGCTGGGACTGGGATTTGAACTGTAGTCTGCCACATGGGATCAGACTCTCTTAGCTATTAGTCTACAGGGCCAGCCCTCCAAAAATCTTCTTCTGTTTTTTATTAATTTTTAAGTTTTTTAATTTGCCAGAGAGTGGTGGGGGGTCGGGAGATGGTGTTGTGGATAAGGGCGCTGAACTCCCGCATGACTGACCAAGGTTTGAGTCCTGAACCTGGCGGCTTGCTTTCTCACTTTCTCGATCTCTCTCTCTCTCTGTCCCTCTCTGGTCAAATTAAATTCTTTTTTTAAAGAATTACTTTATTTGAGACTAGCAGGTGTCATGGTGGCTAAGGCGCTGGATACTCCTATATGGTTGACCATGGTTCAAGTCCTGGACCTGGTGACTTGCTTTCCCACTTTCCCTCCTCTCTCTCTGGTCAAATAAAAAAAAAGAAATGAATGAATAAATAAAGTCGAATAAATAATTCTCTTTTAAAAAATAATTATTTAACTTTATTTATTTATTTATTTATTTAAATTTGACCAGCGAGGGATAGAGTGAGAGAGAGAGAGATGGAAAGTGAGAAAGCAAGCCACCAGATCTGGGATGCCAACTGCAATCCGCCACGTGGGAGTCCAACGCCCTTAACCACCACACCACCTGCCAGCCCCAGTAAAATAATTAAAAAAAAAAAATCACCAGAGTGTGTGAATACTTGCCAGAGAGAGATGGAGAGACAAGGAGAAGGAGAGAGAAAAAGCATCCCACAATGGGTGGTGGCCACACTGTCCCTTCTCCATTTTTCTGACCTGTCAGGATTTTGGACACGTATGCACGCACACACACATGCCTGGTGTGTTTCTCAAGCCTACTGGCTTGAGATGTGGGATCTGGATTTTTTAACAAGTGCGGTGTGGCCATTCCCCTGGGAGATGATTTCTCACTTTTCCTCTCACTGTCTCTGTTTCTTTGTTTCTGGCGAGTGGACAAACTGCTGGCCCTAAAGTTCTTTTTTTTTTTTTTGGAGAGATTTTCACTGTAGGGCGCGTGCGCTCTCCAGACAGACAGAGAGAGACATAGAGACAGAAAGCGAGAAATCACCCCCCAGGGGGGATGGTCACGCCGCAATCCCTTCTCCTCCATTCTCCTCTCGGGATCTTGGGCACGCACGCACACGCGCCCGGCGTGAGTTTTAAGCCACCGGGTCCGGGACGTGAACCGCGGTCGACTACGTGGGAGTCCAGCGACATAGCCATTACGCTAACTGCTGGTTCCCGGCCCTAAAGTTCTTAAAGAGAGAGAAAGAGAGAGAGAGAGAGAACTTCCCTCAACACAGCCAAGTGACATGGAGCCAGGCCAAAGTGAAGTCCTCACTCTTCCTCCAGGACAGTGACTGGGCGATGTGCTGAGGGATTGAGGCAGGATGTGTCCTTATCTCGCTTCCTTCCTTGTAGAAACTTGAAACTCTCCCTAAGGAAAAGCTCTGGTTTAAACATTTTAAAATGGAGGTGCTGGAATCCGTTAGATGCTAATACCAGCAGTACCAACTTGGTGATTATCTCTAACTCAAAAACAAAACAAAACAAAAAAACACACAGATTGAAGAAGTTATTTCCCAACAAATGAGCTGCTTTCAACTGAGGCCAGGCATAAACTGATGCCAAAGAAGCTCCATTCAATAAACATGATTGAGCAACTACCAGACAGCTACGGGGAGAGCCCCAGCACGGTCGGGACTGTCAGCTGAATCTGTGACACACAGTGTCATGGGGGCAGGAACATGGGAGGCAGGAGCACGAGCTTCGGGGAGTAGGATGCCAGGTTCTCTCTAGGACAGGCTGAATTTGAGTGGGTCATGCAGAGGAAGGTGTCCAGAAAGACCCTGAGAATAAAGATCAAGCATTTAGACAGAGGACAGAAACTGGCATTTGTATAGTGAACAGGAGAGTCGGGAGGAATCCCACTGACGTGGTAGAGGCCCAGTTGGGAGTGTGTGCGTACCCCATCTTCAGCTCATCACGGACCTTCCTGCAGGTCACTGTCACCTAGCTTGTTTTTATAAAAATTCTTGGAAATAGATGATGATAGAGCACTTCAATGGCCCCTCTGTGCTGGCTGTTTGTGATCTCTGAATATCAAGCAAGGATGCGGCTCTTCATGTTTCAAAGGCTTTTGATGCTATAATGGCAGGCTTCTGGAGGAGCCCTCCTCTGCGGGGTACCTGACAGATAAGTTATCAGAGAGCTCCCAAAGGATACTCTGAGGCAGTCCCTTATCACTAGGGCTCAGCATAGCCTGGCACACAGCAGACACCTGGCAAGTGTCGGTCATATGCCCCCATGAACAAGGTGAGAGGAGTCGGAACGTGAGCCCATAAAGGCTCACTCACGGATGCAGAGTCTCTGTGCTCTGTAAATACACAGAAAATCAGAGGTATCCCTGGGAGGGAGCAGGGACTAGGTTAGTGGCTCCAAAGCAAGCTCAGGCTTAGAAACAGGTTGAGTAATGCAGCCTCTCTGGACGCAGAGGCTGATATGATGCAGACAGACACCGGTGCCCCTGCCACTCAGGCATGGATGCTGGTGTACGGCCATTGTGATCCAGCCCAGCGTCTGTGCTAAGTGGCCAGGGAGGGTGGGTCAAAGCCAAGGGCTGACCTTCGGGAGCTGGCAGTGCAGAGCTATCCAGACAGGCTGGAGCAGTGTCTTCACGCTCACTGCAGAGAAGCTGGCCTCCAGGGAGGAATCTGGGGCTGACTAGGTCAGGGCAGCCTCTCCTGAGCCTCAGGTGGGTCGAGCAAGCCTCTGCCAGGGCCACCCATGAAAGGGTTACCTTGGGAGCCCATTCCTGAGCAAGCGCTGACAATGCCACCTGCGCTGTGCCGGCACCAACCCTCCAAGTGCGAGTGTCCTTGCCTGGAGCCCACCTCAGGCAGAGAAAAGGAAGCAGGTCCAGACTGGTGCCCCACAAATGCCGATCTTTAACTAGATTCCAAACTTAGGTTCACAGATCCACACTCTGTGATCTGTTTTGTGAATATGTGGATAGATTGGGGCAGGGACAGAGGAGTCATTTCATATTTGTGTCCCTACAGTTTCCAGGTAAGAGGTTTGTTTTTTTGTTTTTTGTTTTTGTTTTTGTTTTCACTTGTTTATTTATTTGTTCAGGTAGGTGGTCTTTGTTTTTAAAAACTCCTGCCCTGGCCCTGTCTGCAGGAGAGGTTCCAGAACAGTCTGTGGGGACTGGCTGGTCTTCCCCAGTGAAATTCACGACCGGTCTAGGTCATTCCTCTGGTTCAGTTTCAGAAACTCCATTTTATCAGCTCACCCAGGGTCATAGAAATCTGCTACCTAAGGACACACAACACTGATTCATGCACCTATTTATTAACTTGTGCAGAGCGAGGCAACTACTGTCCAGGTCCCATTTCACAGCGGGGTGTAGTATTTCCTCAGGAGAGAAGATCCTCTCAGGAATTAGGATGAGAGGTTTGTCTGGCAACTGTGGAGTGTGGGCAAGGGGCTGAACGGCTGTGAGGGCTGTTTTACTGAAGCAATGCAGCCCCAGGCACTGCCCTTGCCCACTGAGAGCTTTGTAGACAAACAGGCTACTCCAGCTACATGGGAGTAGCTGCCAAGCAGAAGCCACTTTCATGCCAGCTGGCCAGAGTGCCCTCCCTGTGCAGAGTGCTAAAGAAACAGCGATAAGAACCTCCCCTTCCTCTGAAATCTACTCAAGTGTGCTCTGACCCAACAGCCCAGGCATCCCCTAGGAGCCTGTCAGAAATGCAGGGTCGAGGCCCCCCAGCTCCCCCCCCCCGCCCATCGGAATCCGCATGGTAACAACGTGCATGACTTACATGCACATTCAAGGTTTGAGAAGTACTGGGCTAGCCTCTAGGCTTCCTGGGGACGTCAAAGCCAACTTCAGCTTGATTCATCTCTACACCTGCAGGGAAACCCGCCTGTTCCTTAGTAGAGTTGAGGCTGGATCTTAGAACTTGACCACAGACTAGAGCTTGGCAGGATTGGCTCCTGTTCCCAGGATTCCCTCTGCCTTTGGAGCTCCCTGCTGCCAATCATCCACCTGTATGTCCAGAGTTTGACTTCACAGCATAAGCCAGTGCATCTCTTCGCATGCTTCCCTGCCTTGTGGTAACACAGTTCCACACTGCATTTGGCATAATTACATTTTAGACTGGCTGTCGTCCGATGACCTGGTTGCAGGCTGTGGACCTTCATCTCATCAGTTAAGCAAAATCTGAATTTTATGGTAGCATAGGTTGCTTCTAGGAAGCATTCCGAGAGATAGTTATCCCAGGCACACCAAACCTGTGACCTCGTCTTTACAGTTCAGTCTTGTATTACGTGCCCTTCACATCAAATTCAACTATAACCTAAGACAGACACAGCTATAAAGTCCAGACTGGAGCCTGGTAGTTAAGTTACTCCACCTCGGTACAGCACTTCAACTATCTGCCAGCTAGACTAGAATTTCTTCCTTCTTTCTTTTTCTTCCTTCTTTTCTTTCTCTTCCTTCCTTCCTTTCTTTTATTTCTTTCTTTCTCTCTCTCTTTCCTTTCTTTCTTTCTTTCTTTTCCTTCCTTCTTAGTTTCTTTCTTTTTTCTTTCCTTCCTTCCTTTTTTCCTTCTTTCCTTCTTTCTTCTCCTCCTCCTTCTCAACATTCCCCCCTTTTATTCATGATCAAGCACGTGCATGTAGGAATGACAAGAGAGTGAGAGGGAGTGAGAGGAAGAGATAAGCACCCCCACAAGGTCTGGACCTCTTCCTGCAGTCCTTCAGCCAATCGGATCTTGGACGCTTGTGCATGTGCCCAGCATATTCCAGGTAGACCCAGCCAGAGCCCTGAACCATGGTCACCATGTGGGATCTGGCTTTTCTTGAGCAGCACATTACCACTGCACCACAGAACAGGCCCAGCACAGGATTTCACAATTTCAACACATGAGATGTAACGAAAAGCAGTTTTAAAAAGAGGGCCTCAGGCCAGACAGCGGCATGGTGTTTAAGGTGGATGGATCCCACATGGCCAACTGTGCAATTCAGGTCCTGGGCCCAGTGACTTCAAAAAACATGTCGGGCATGTGTGTGTGCCCAAAATCTTGAGAGGAGAGTGGAGATGGTTTTGTGGTGTGGCCATCTCCCACAGGGGTGACTTTCTCTTTCTCTCTCTATCTCAGGTAAAGAAGTTTGCCTACTTCTACTAATTTAAAATCTCTGCCACTCTAGCCAATTATTTTGTATTCTTTGAATTTCTTATTTATCTATAAAGTGGGTATAATACCTATTTTCAGAATTGTTGAGGGCCCAAATCAGATCACACAAGTATAAGAACCCAGACCAGTGCCAGACAGACACACGGGCTGGGTAGTGTGAGTGTTAGTTGACGCTGGTACCTGGGACCCCCGCAGGGGACAGATGTTCCTGCTATTTAGGGGACTGTGTGAGGTGAGCCAGGGAAGCCAGTCAGCCCTCACAGCTGTAACCACCATGCAGTGGCCTCCTCCACCACATTTCCATGTAGGGGAAATGAATGTTTTGGCAGGATCATTTTCTAAACCAAGGGAAAATTTGCCTACTGTGTATATTAAGCAAAAGAAACCAAAAAATTCTTGTCGATCTGGTATTTTTCCTCCACACTGGATTTGCTGACTTGGGATTTGGATTTAATCATCTATTGGCAAGTGTTTCCTTCACACATTTGTTCATTTTCCCCACGTACAACATCGGCTACCTAGCACTTTACAACGTTCTTTTAAAAAGTCTCTTTTTGGTCTTTTTATATAGTTTTTTCAAGTCCTCAACTCAGGCAGAGTCTGGCCATATAGCACACACTTTATCAGAGATATTATTGTTTATGACCCCAGGTTTAAATCACAGAGGAAGGGAAACGCAGATGTGAGAGTTGCAAGCTCAGCTGTCAAAAGAAGGAAGATGAAAATAAGAAGGACCAAACTGACTCACTGGTATTCTGGCAAGAAAACGAATAGGATTAGATTAACTCCATACTTCTTGTTATCAAAGGCTGGTGTACATTCTGAGAATGTAAAGAAATCAGCTGTCTTGTGTGTGGCTGTGAATACCCTGTAATGGTACCTGGATCTCTGGAGTATCAGTTATATACTACAATGTCTTATTTTGGGAAATATTTAGAGTTCCCCCCAACATGAATATGAATCCAAAGTTTGAAATAAAATGAAATCTGATGTGAAAAATAAATGGATTACCCAGATGCTAAATCTTCTCAAGTTGTTCCACTCAGGTGGTTCTGAACTCTTTAATAAGGATTCTGAGCTGAGGAGTCTGCAGAGTCTATATGTGGTGCAGTCAGTTTGTACACAATGTGAGTATAAAAAAGCAGTAGACTGGGATTGTTTAGGGCCTGGTTCAGAAGTTAAAACTGGGGGCTGGCAGGCGGCATGATGGTTAAGGTGCTGGACTCCCACATGGCCAACCATGGTTCGCATCCTGGACCTGGTCCCTTGCTTTCTCTCTCTTTCTCTCTCTCTCTCTCTCTTTGGTCAAATTGAAGAAAAATAATAAACAAATAAGATTCAATAAATACTTTTTTTTTAAAAAAAAGAAAAAATTAAACTTGGATTTTGTTCATCGCCACTTATTAGCCACAAGATCTGGAGCAGTATGTTGACTTCTTTCAATATATGATGTATTTATTTTTCTGGTTTTCTATGTAAAAAGGCATCATAACTTTTCTGACAACTCAATATAATGCCAGTTTCCACATCTAGAAAATGGAAATAATATTAATTCTCGTTTTTAAGGCTTGCTATGAAGATTACATGACCTAGTATGGGTAAAGGCTTAGAATGGACCCCAACACATGGTAGATACTTGAAAAATCCTAGCCGCTACTATTATTATTTTTTTTAAATAATTATTTTATTTATTTTAAATCCATTTTTCAATTTGACCAGAGAGGGAGAGAGCGAGGGAGTATAAGAGAGAGAGTGTGAAAGCAAGCTGCCAGGTCCAGGACTTGAACTGCGGTCGGCCATGTGGGAGCCCAGCGCCCTTAGCCACCACACCACTTGCCAGCCCCCTTAGCTGCTATGATTAAGCTTTAATGGTAAAATGTTCCCAGCCAAATAGATTACACTCTTTTCCATTGTTAGTTCAATTAAACTAGTGATAAACCAGGACAGATATTCTACGGACTACAACAGATAGTCTATCAGACTACAACAACATTGGATATCACGTTATCCATGGAAAAGAGAAAAATAGAATACTAATACAATTAGCTAGTTCATAGCAAAGCTAGATTTTTTTTTTCTAATTTGCTAGAGGGCATGTATGCTCACCAGAGAGAGAATGAGAGACAAAGAGAGAGGAGAAAGTACCCTCCAAATGGGCAGTCATGCCGTAATCCCTTCTCCTCTATTTCTCCATTTGGTCATGATTCTGAGCACACATACAAGTTTCCCAGTGTTCCCAGTGTGTTTTTCAAGCCACCGGGGCTGGGACTCAAACTGCATAGTCAGCCATGTGGATCCTACACCATCAGGCCATGGAGCTTGCCTGGCAAAACTAGATTTTGAACCCAGGTTTCTCTGCCCAAAGAACAGTTTACTGTTTCTTAGAAGAGATTAGAATATTTAAGCTGAAGAAGAAAAGAAAGTTATAGATAGGAAGGGCCGGTAGTGGCATGGTGGTTAAAGGCGCTGGACTCCACATGGCCAACCACAGTTCAAGTCCCAGACCTGGAGGCTTGCTTTCTTGCACTGCCTCTCTTTCTCTCACTCTGTCCCTCTCTGGTCAACTTGAGATAAATAAATAAATAAATAAAGTTAAATAAAATAATCCTTAAAAAAAAGAAAGTTATAGATAGGAGAGTAGTCTTCAAACAAAATCATTTGCAGAAAGTAGAAGAATAAAGAATTTATCTTAATACGGGTAAAAACGTTCTGTTAATTCAACCTCCCCAAGGCTCTTTGCTTTGAGAAATTACAGATTTGCTCTCATTCAAGACATAAAGAAGAAACCGGACATCCATTTGATGGGCGAAGTAGAGGGATTTTTGTTATTTAATTCAACATACATTTATTGGGTCAGGAATAGTACATGAGTAAAGTTCCTTTTAATCTTGAATT
The DNA here is from genome assembly GCF_000334495.1 of Tupaia belangeri chinensis. NCBI lineage: Eukaryota > Metazoa > Chordata > Mammalia > Scandentia > Tupaiidae > Tupaia > Tupaia belangeri. Next base: position 8,051,106 of record NW_006160028.1, read on the forward strand.
TCTGTTACAAAGGTAGCTCTATTTGGCCCAAATGAGACTAAATTGTACTTCGTCAAACTAGTTGACAAACATCCTTGCAATTAATTCTTAAAAATCAATAATTCTTAAAAATTAATTAGGTAACCTTGGCCATCTGCTATAAAGTGGGAGCAAATTCCTCCATACTAACCTGGGTGTTTCTCTTCTCTGTGTTCTTGTCATGAGAGCTTCCTTCTAGCATAGCGGTGGGGAGCCAAAAAAATAATTTAGTCAGAAGTATGAGGACAGAAAACTGAGGGTTTCTGAAGGAAACCTTGAAAACTAAAGGAAAAAAAAAAACTGAAGAAAAAAGAAATGGAAAATAGTGCCTCAAATCTATGCGTTGACAGCCTACCAGCTAGTCTCTGGAATGAAGCCTATTTCAATATAGGGAAGTTCCACATTTTTATGTTATGAGTGTGGTCCTTAAGTGATCGCCCTAGACTTCAGACTCCAAGATAAAGAAAATGGATACAGCGTGTTAAACAGGAGCTGTGGTCAGAGCCGAAGGCAGGTTAGAGTGGGGTCTGGAGTGGTTGCTAGAAAGACCTGCCGACATCAGAGTTCTGCCAAAGTCACCGACCTACGTGTGTGTCACTATTTGAAAGCATTTGTAAAACCTTCATTTACCTATGTTTTCTGACTCAGCCTCCCAACTTGTAAAATCCCAGGACCAGCAGTTAGCGTAATGGCTATGTCGCTGGACTCCCACGCAGTCAACCGCAGCTCGTGTCCCGGACCCGGTGGCATAAAACTCATGCCGGGCGCCTGTGCGTGTGTTCCCAAGATCCCGAGAGGAGAATGGAGGAGAAGGGATTGCGACGTGGCCATCACCCCTGGGGGCTATTTCTTGCTTTCTGTCTCTCTGTCTTTCTGGTGAGTGCATTTCGTCAAACTAGTTGACAAACATCCTTGCAATTAATTCTTAAAAATCAATAATTCTTAAAAATTAATTAGGTAACCTTGGCCATCTGCTATAAAGTGGGAGCAAATTCCTCCATACTAACCTGGGTGTTTCTCTTCTCTGTGTTCTTGTCATGAGAGCTTCCTTCTAGCATAGCGGTGGGGAGCCAAAAAAATAATTTAGTCAGAAGTATGAGGACAGAAAACTGAGGGTTTCTGAAGGAAACCTTGAAAACTAAAGGAAAAAAAAAAACTGAAGAAAAAAGAAATGGAAAATAGTGCCTCAAATCTATGCGTTGACAGCCTACCAGCTAGTCTCTGGAATGAAGCCTATTTCAATATAGGGAAGTTCCACATTTTTATGTTATGAGTGTGGTCCTTAAGTGATCGCCCTAGACTTCAGACTCCAAGATAAAGAAAATGGATACAGCGTGTTAAACAGGAGCTGTGGTCAGAGCCGAAGGCAGGTTAGAGTGGGGTCTGGAGTGGTTGCTAGAAAGACCTGCCGACATCAGAGTTCTGCCAAAGTCACCGACCTACGTGTGTGTCACTATTTGAAAGCATTTGTAAAACCTTCATTTACCTATGTTTTCTGACTCAGCCTCCCAACTTGTAAAATCCCAGGACCAGCAGTTAGCGTAATGGCTATGTCGCTGGACTCCCACGCAGTCAACCGCAGCTCGTGTCCCGGACCCGGTGGCATAAAACTCATGCCGGGCGCCTGTGCGTGTGTTCCCAAGATCCCGAGAGGAGAATGGAGGAGAAGGGATTGCGACGTGGCCATCACCCCTGGGGGCTATTTCTTGCTTTCTGTCTCTCTGTCTTTCTGGTGAGTGCATGCGCCCTACAGCAAAAACCTCTCCAAAAATACCTAAAGAAATCAACTTATAAAATCCTGATCAATATTTGCTGAAGTGTAGAGTGGTAGGAAGTTGAAACCATGGGCAAAGTAACAGGGAAAAACCTTGGGAGTTGAAATTTAACTTTGAGCAAGTCATTTAGCTTGTTCGCCAAAAACATGTGTGCTTTGAGAAGGGAGACAGCCTGGAACTGTGGTTTTCAAACACTGTCACAGCCCATTGGAAAGCCAATGGAATGGGTTAAAATCAGCATTTTTATAATGAAAGAGAATAGGAATTTTCAGAGGGATTTGCACACTGCAAGAATATTATTTCATAAACCTTTTCAGTTTCACATGAAAATATACATGCACACACACACACGTGCACTCAGTTGTGAGGAAGATGGATCTTTTTCTATGGAGTGCAGTAAAAAAATGTTTGAAGGGGCAATGGTGAAACATAATGCTGACCCTCGTAGGAAGGTTCTGGGTTCAAGTCTGCAGAGCTCCCTAAGTATATAGGACACATATGGACCCATGATCTGAGGCTGGCCGAAGATGGTGGTGGACAGTGGCAAATACCTATTAGGGCTATGAACTCTCTTGCTGTCATCCTTGTGCATGGAAGAAATAAATGAATACTTTTTTTTTTTTAAATGTTTGTGAAATGCTGGCCTAAGAGACCTCATCTATCATTTGTCCACAGGTAGGATCCCAGAGAGAGCAAATGCTTTTAGATTCTCTATTGCTTTTTTTTTTTTTTTTTTTAAGAAAGAGATTTTTGTTATAGAACTCATGTACTCGCTGGAGAGACAGAGACAGAAAGACAGAAAGTGAGAAGTTCCCCTTACCCCTAGGGGGAATGGCCATGCTGCAATCCCTTCCCCTCCATTCTGCTCTCAGGATTTTGAGCACACACACACACACACGCACACACACACACACACGCACACACACACACACACGCACACACACACACACACGCACACACACACACACACACGGCGTGAGTTTTCAGTCCCTGGGTCCATGGGTTTTAAGCCCCTGGGTCCGGGTCTCAAACTGTGGTTGACTATGTGGGAATCCAGTGATGTAACCATTTCGCCATCTGCTGGGCCCTAGATTTTCTATTACAAAGTCAACAGATTAATAATTTTTTTTAAATCTGTGATAAAATATATGTTTTCAAATGAAAGAAACAAAATACTAAATGCCTTTGTCTAAAAAGTCTCTCCTCTGTTTGCCATCACTTTGTAGGTCTGAGTTCACAATGGCTTTTCTACCTCCCCAGGAAACCCACCCCTATCCCCACCTTCTTTTCCCTCCAGGATCCTAGCCTGAAACCAAGGTAAGAGTTGTATGCTTTGGGGGCCAGCAGATGGCATAGTGTTGTCACTGGGCTCCCACATGGCTGATCGCAGTTCAAGTCCCCGACCCCATGGTTGAAAATTATGCTGGGTGTATGTGCTCAAGATCCTGGGAAGAGAAAGGAGAAGGGATTGCAGTGTGACCATCCTCCCCAGTGTGTGTGTGGGGTAATTTCTCACTCTCCCTCTCACTGTCTCTGTTTCTTTCTGGTGAGCACATGTACCCTATGGGTAAAAACCTCTATGGTAAAAATCTCTTTAAAAAAATAAAATAAATTTTAGGGAACCAGCAGTTAGCATAATGGCTATGTCGCTGGACTCCCACGTAGTCGACTGCGGTTCACGTGCCAGACCCGGTGGCTTAAAACTCACGCCGGGCGTGTGTGCGTGCGTGCCCAAGATCCCGAGAGGAGAATGGAGGATAAGGGATTGCGGCATGACCATCCCCCCTGGGGGGTGATTTCTCGCTTTCTATCTCTCTGTGTCTCTCTGTCTGTCTGGCAAGCGCATGCTCCCTATAGCAAAAACCTCTCCAAAAAATAATAATAATAATAAAAATAATAATAAATAAATAAATAAATAAAATAAATTTTAAAAAAGAGAATTCCTGATTCTCATCTCCAAAATTAGAAGAAAAGAATTGTGTTTTGACTTTAGTTTCGTGGCACAACAGCAAAAGTTTTCTTTTGTATTCTTGACTGAAAGGGAATGCATTTACATTCAACTAAACTTTCATATTAAAAAAACAAACAAACAACAACAACAACAAAAACGAGGGGCCAGCATTTGGTGTGGTAGTTAAGGAGCTAGATTCCCACATGGCTGACTGTGGCTTAAGTCCCAGATCTGGCAGCTTGAAAATCACGCTGGGTCCGTGTGTGTGCATGCCCAAAATCCCAAGAGGAGAATGGAGAAGGAATTGCTACATGGCCATACACCCTGGAGAGTGATTTCTTACTTCCCCTCTCTCTGGCCAGTGCATGCACCCTTTGGCAAAACAAACAAACAAACAAAACTTTCAAAAACACACACACAAACCAGATAAGCATGCAGATGAGCTATTGATAGAATCTAAGTAGGCATGTAACCTGGAACAAGGTTTGGAGAACTGGAAATGTGCCTGAGTGAGCACACCAAACACCTGCCTGTCTTTTCAGAACTGCCATTTGTCTGTCACAGACTCTGGCTTTTATTTTTGCTTGTATTTAACATCTGTATCTTTGTTAGGTGCTCTCTAAGTATAAATTCTGTTTCCCTGCCCACATCCTTGCTTCTTATCTACTTACATGTCTTTACCTGCTGCACATTACTCCAGAAATGAGGATGAAGGTGGCCTACCGACCATGCTTCAGATCCCGGCCCTGGGCACTTGTAAAACACCCCAGGTGTGTGCACGTGTTTGCGTGTGCACCCAAGATCCTGCTGGGATAGAGAAATGGAGAAGGCATTGCGGTGTGACCACACCCCACGGGGAGGTGCTTTCTCCCTCCCCTTCTCCCTCTCCCTATTTCTCCGGTGAGTGCACATGCCCTTTGGCAATTGAAAAAGAAAGAAAAAAGGATGGCATTTCTTTTTCATCTTAGCCATCATCTGTGACTGTACCACTTTTTTTGGAAGCGGGGTATTTACAAGCTCTTGAAGATCATTTTCTTTTTTCTTCTTCTTTCTTCAACAGTAATCTCACTGAACTCCAGACTTCTCCCCTTGCCACCACAGCTCTCACACTGAACTGGCAAGGCTGCCACGTGGACAACGATGTGTTTTAAGAGCCTTCCTACTGTTTGATTTACTGGTGAGGGAAAGAAAGGGATGCTGTTTCCTTCTGGTTAACAGGGAAACGGGGGCATCGAGCCATTAAGCTCATGGTTCTGCAGCACAGTTGGTGACAGAGCCGGGACCAGTCACTGAACTGCGACCCTTTTCATGACTTAAACAGCTTCTAATGACTTGCTTTTCCTTCTCTTCTTCCATCATCAAAGAGCAAGACCCCTTCCTATCATCTCCAGGTGAAGGGAACAGAGAGGGAGGGAGGACTTGACAGCTCCTGACTTCTATACTTTCTCCACTAGAAATTCCCGAGATCACTATCAAGTACTTCCTCAGCGCAGGATCTTACCAACATACCAGAGGCGCCTTCTTCCGTCAGAGCCTTCAGGGCCCCTGGGCGTTCTTGTCTGCTGAAATGCTTTCTTTCATCCTCTTCATGAGTCCAAATCCTAATTCCTGCAGGCACCTTCCCTGTCACCTTCATCCTGACCCCACTCCACCACGGGCAGACGCAGACTCACCCAACGCTGGCGAGAGTCTACTGTGTGCCAGGCATTGCCATCAGGCCCTTCCATGTGCCTTAGCCCATTTAAATCCACAGAAAACCTGTGAGTCAGTATTCCTGTTCCCACGCTAGAGCTAAACAACCCAAGCTCAAGGAAGTTGGGAGGTGCAGCTCCCTAACACCCAGGCTTTGTGCTCTTTCCCCCCTAACTCCATAACTCCAGGTGGCTTTTTTTTTCCGTTAGCACATTGTGCATCCATCATCAGCCTCCAATTTCTTTTATGAGATTCCAGTGTACATTATTTTATTTGAAAGATACCTTTTGAAAGAACTGGAAGAATTTCCATTCCTGTGTAAGTTAAATCCTAAGTAACAGTTTGCGGAAGGTTGTAAATAGAATAATATTAACGTCACTTATGCTGGATAGTGTAAGTAAATGTTATTTAAAAAAATATTTCATTGCAAGTATCTAAGTTACTCTAGAAGTTGGAAGCTAGGTGTTATAGTTCATCCCATTGCTGATAACAGAAAATATCTGAAACTGGGTGATTTATAAAAATACAGGTTTATCCAGCTCATGGTTTGGAGGACCAAGGACCAAGGGCCACCTCTGGTTGGATCGTCTGGCTCACTACAACATGGGGTGGTAGGAGTGCGTGGTCCGTGTTCCCTGTGTCTCCTCTCGTCTCATTCCTTCTCCTTAGAAACTCACCAGAGGGCTGACGTGGGGTCAGATCCACACGGAAGTGCAATTGCAGCTGAGTTCCCTAGTGGACCTGTGTAAGCTTGGGTTGTGTACCCATGATCCTGGCTGGCTGGGGATGATGAAGGATGTGGGTGGATCAGGGCACAGGGCCCTGTTGAAGATGCTTGTCTTTCTTTCTCTCTGTTGCTCCCTCTCATGAAATCAACTTTAAAAAAAAAAAAAATCACCAGGAGTCAATCATAGGGGCCTGCCCTAATCACTTAACAGCTCCCAAAGGCCCCACCTTTCTACGGTGCAAAAGTATTAAGTTTCCTCTTTTTTTTTTTTTTAGGGATTTTCACTGTAGGGCGTGTGCGCTCGCCAGACAGACAGAGAGAGACAGAGAGACAGAAAGCGAGAAATCACCCCCCAGGGGGGATGGTCACGCCGCAATCCCTTCTCCTCCATTCTCCTCTCGGGATCTTGGGCACGCACGCACACGCGCCCGGCGTGAGTTTTAAGCCACTGGGTCCGGGACACGAACCGCGGTCGACTACGTGGGAGTCCAGTGACACAGCCATTACGCTAACTGCTGGTTCCCTTAAGTTTCCTCTTAATACCTTCATGAGCAAATCTCAAAACATAAATTTTGGGGGGAGATGCAAACCAAAACACCAGGTAATAGTAGCAAGAATAATGGAGGATCAGATAAAATAAAATAGAATCTTTGACTATTTGTATGAAGCAGGAGACAGAAAAAAAAAAATGCCACTCAAAACATACAGGCTCTGTGACAAAGAAAGATAAGTTTCTATTCGTTTACTTGAAATTGCAGAGGGAGATCCTCCAAAGCTTCTAGTGAGAAAGGTTAGTGAAGGGAGTTTCATTTCATAGTGCTCATTATTACTAATAAAAGCATGAAAATGAAAACATAATTGACATCTTGAGGCTGGCAGGTGGCGCGGTGGTCAAGGGCATGGGACTCCCACGTGGCCAACTCCAATTCCTGGACCTGATAGCTTGCTTTCTTGTTTTCCCTCTCTCTCTTGCTCTGTCCCTCTCTAGTCAAATTAAAAATAAATAAACAAAGTTAAATAAAATAATTTTAAAAAGCCAACATAATTGACATCCTCCTTAGTGTCATCTTATATTGTTTCATTTTAGTGAATATAAAATTTTTAAACTTTATTTATTAAAATTTGACCAAAGAGGGACAGAGGGAGAGAGAGAGAGGGAAAAGGAAAGGGAAAGCAAGCCACCAGGTTCGGGACTTGAACCACAGCCGGCCATGTGGGAGTCCAGCGCCTTTAACCATCATGCCACCTGCAGGCCCCAATGTAAAATGTTTTAAGTTGGATTTTCATATAAAATGAATGGTCCAGACCTCTGTCTTTTACATCCATTTCCTCTATAAGAGTATAAGAATTTCATCTAGGAACCAGGTACTAATACTGTTCCTTTTTTATAAGATACCATCAGCCAGAACCAGCAGGTGGCATGGTGGTTGCGGCCTGGATTCCCATATGTCTGACCTCATTTAAGAGTTCCAGACCCCGTGGATTAAAAATCTTGCTGGGGACGTGTGCATGAGCGCCTCAAATCCTGGAAATAGAATGAAGGAGGGATTGTGGAATGGTCATCCCCTCTGGAGAGTGATTTCTCACTTTCCCTCTCATTGTTTCTGTCTTCAGGGAGCATATGCGCCCTATGGCAAAGACTTAAACAAAAAAAAGATACTACCAATTAAGGAAAGTGGAGGGTATTGGGCCTATGGTCTAAATGTCAAGGCAGCTGGCCCCTCTATGGTTAATCCGTGTCCATTCCGTACCTCTCTTTAACCCTTTCCTGTGCAGATACACTAAGTTGAGTGATACTCCTGCTCTACTTGAAAGAGTTTCAAATATTTCTTTATTAAAAAAAGAATTATTTATTTTTATTTATTTATTCATTTATTTTAATTTGACAAGAGAGAGAGAGAGAAAGTGAGAAGACACCAGGTCCAGGATTCAAATCCTTGTGGGCCATGTGGGAGTGTTCAGCGCCTTAACCCCATGCTACCTGTTGGCTCCCCAATATTTCTCTTTTTAATGAGAGATTTTTAGGGAACAGTGTAGTGGGCAAAACCCGAGTACTTACCCTGTTTTAGAGTGGCACCCGGTTTTGAGAAGGGAATAAGAAAGAGTTAAAACCAAGGACCTGAAATATAGGACCTAAGAGCTCTGCAGTAGAGTGCTTATCTGCAACCCTTTTATGGTCTGGGTTGTTTGTTCTCACTATTTGTAAACTTATCTTCCTCTCCGGTCTGTAAATTACTGACTGGGGGAAGGAGAGGGTGTGATTGTTTGTCAAGAGTTTAAAAAGTGACAAGAATTCAATTTTATTTGTTATGCATTGCTCAATCCCGTAATAACAACACTGGCAATCAACGCCAAATCTACAATCCTATCACTTGTTTCTATTTCCCTTCCCTTCCCTTACGCATCAAACACTATGCAAAAGCAGTTTGTCCTCTCAGTTCACCCGCGGCGCGGCGTGCACACATCCTAAATACAAATTTGCATTTTGCTTTTAATTCTTTTTTCCTTTTTTGCCTAGGTATTCCGGAGGCTGTAAAACATTCACAGCATGGCGTTAGGGCTTCCCAGTATTCCACCCGGGACATACACTTTAAGGAACTATGTCAATGCAGTAGCCAACATTTAGGCAGGGCCTGAAAGTCGGTCAAGGTTAGGCAGAAGGCTCGGGGCTGGCTACGAAGGGCACGTCCGCGAGCCAGAACGCCGACGCGGAAGCCGCTGCACCAATGGCGCGGCGCGTCCCGGCACCTGCTGTCTTGGCGCCTTTTCTCTCCCACCTCACTCGACCCACGCGCCCTTCGCCGCCGCCTCGGCGTTAGGATGCGCGCGCACCCCAGCCCCCGCGGGGCTCCGTTGAGCACCTCATTAGGTGTACGTGAGGCAGGAAGTGACGCAAGAGCGGGGGGGGGGATAAGAGAGGCGGGGCCGGACTATAAGCA
>NW_006160028.1:8060334-8098571 GCF_000334495.1 Tupaia belangeri chinensis
GGGGCGGGCGGGATGGAGGGGGCCCCCGGGTCTGCGGGGAAGGGGCTGCGGGAGCACCGGGAGGGGCTGCAGGTGCAGCGGGGTGGGGCTCTGCGGGGCGACGGGCGTCCCTTCCCTTCTCGGTCTAGGAGCGGCCAGTAGCCTCGCTCTTAGGACTAAGGGCAGCCAGAGGGATGCCACCCCTTGTCTCTCTGCGCCCTGCAGTTCAGGTTTCTGCGTCCCAGCCCCATCTCTGTCCCCTTCTAGCTCCTTCTTTAGCTCCCCTTTAACGCTGCAGGCCCCACAGGGTCGGCTCTAGATCGCAGGTTCCGGAGCGCAGCGGCAACCACGCTGCGGCAGCACTGGCCTGTCCCGCTGCGAGCACGTGGCTGATCCGGGAAGTCGCCCCAGGGAACGGCTGTCGGGGTTCGTGGGTGACCTTGGACTCATAACCTTTTGGTTCTTCTGGGTGCGGGCGGGCCTTGGTCTCCTCACCGAAAAGGTCCAAGCTATCCCGGTTTTGGTTACGCCTGTCTTGAGCTTTCCGTTCCTCTAAAATGTGCCTTTGAACTCAGGGACAACCCGGTCTTTCTTGCTGAGCGGTGCCTATTGACCTAGATTCCGTTTTCCCGAGGCAGGAGCCCCTTAAACGTTGTAAATGTTCACATTAAGAATATTGCTAGCAGTTTTACTGCAAGACGGGAGGCCACGGAAATAAGGCTAGCTGTAGTAAAAGCTATTTGGAAATTCAGCGGCATGGTCACAGGCCTGCCGGTGAGGGCAAGCACTGGCCGGAATGCCCGCCACGTCCGTTTCTGTTGGACAGCTCTCCGAGGTGGTAGTAGGGAGGACAAGGCATTTATTTTGTGACTTACCTCTTTTCGGTTAATATTTTCTCCTCTGCCCACTGCTTGTGACCTTGTGTATGTCTCTTATCTAAGGGACTTAATTGCCATTGCTTTTTCCTGCCTTTTTTTTTTTTGTCGTTGTTGTTAATAGGTTTGAAGTAGAAAATAGTCCTGTTTCAGAAGTATTTGCCCGGTACCTTTATTATAGGCTTAAATATGAGTTTGGAATACTAGATGCTGATTCAGTTGTCTCTTAACTGGGAAATTTGATCTCTTTGACATGACAGACATTTTAGTCTATTTCCAGAAGTGATCAACTGTGATAATTAAGTTTAGGCTACTCAAAGTACTTGTGGTCTCTGCCCCCCTCCCCAGTTTCTTACTATAATAAACTCAGTATGCTGCATAAGAAAATCGAGAGCTTAAAATTTTGTCACGGATGTCAAATGTTTTCCAAAGTGTTGTTTATGGCATAGCACCCCTAACTTTTCTTCAGTGGAGTGTTAGGGTCTAGTAATGGTAGCTTGTGACCCTCGCCTGTGCGGAAGGATCATTGGATGGAGCAGCTTGGCTCACTCCGCCCTAAGTGTGGCGCGTTAACTTGGCTGATAACGTACGTATCTGTAATGGTGCAGGATCTGGCAACAGATGCCCCTCAGCGGAGTTGTAGAACTCTTCTGTGCAAATAGTGCAATGATTTCAAGTCCTGATCTTCGAGTTGAGGCAATACTTTTTTTTTGGGGGGGGGTGGGTAGAGATTTTTGTCTTAGGGAATGTATGCTTGCCAGAGAGAAAACAAGAGTTGGTGAGAGGGAAAGTGAGAAATTACCCCTCCAGGGGGGATGAACGGGCCACAATCCCTTCCCCATTGTCCTCCAGAATCTTGGGCATGCATGCACAGGTGCTGGGGCCATGAGTTGACAGCCACCAGCTCCAGGACTTGACCCTTGGTCAGACATGTGGGAGTTCAGCAGTCAAACTGCCTGTAGCCATCTGCTAGCCCCTGAAGCAGTCCCCCCCCCTCAGAAAACTGTATGAGAATGACTATTCCACTTGTTTCTTTGGTTTCCTCCACTTCCCTTAAGTTGTAGGCTCATTCGGCCAGCTTCTTCAGGCTGGGATCTTTCCTTGACTACCTCTTGTCTGCTCATTCCACTGTACGAGTTCTGAGGACTCTGCAAAATATTTCATCTTTTTCATTAAGCAAATGCATGTTTATCTAGGGAAATAGTTTGCATAGCTACAGCTAGTTGCTTTAGATCTTGAAACCCTACCAGGTAAACCTTCAAGTTTTTCCAGTTAAAAAAGATTTTTTTTTAAATCTCCCTACTACCCAAGCTTTGCCCAGCGATTTCAGGATACATCGGAATAATGGCAGATAATTAGGTCCAAGGTTTTCATTATATTCTTATTCATACTATTTGGAGCCTCAAAAGCATCAAGCATGCTACAATACAGTTAAATAAAATCTCAGGAGCGGCAGATGGCATGGTGGTTAAGGCTCTGAACTCCCACATGGCTGACCGTGGTTTGAATCTTGGATTTGACCGTTTGGGATTCATGCCGGGCATGTGTGCATGCATGCCCAAGATCCCAAAAGGAGAATGGAGAGGAGCTTGCCATATGGGGAGTGGTTTCTCACTTTCTTTCTCACTGTCTCTGTCTCCAACAAGTGTGTGCACCCTATGGCAAAAATCGTTAAAAAAAAAAAAAAAAAGTAGAAATTCAAGGAAAAGGAGAATAATGTTAGTGGGTAAAGGCAGGCCTAGATTTTACCCCATTTTGGAGACTGTATAGGCCGTTGCAGTGACTAGGCACTGAAGGGCTCCAGAATGGAGCCTCAAAAGCAGCTAGAGGAATTTCATTTTATGTGAGATCCAAGGACTTGAAAAGTGGCCTGTTTTCTAAGTTGGAGTGGCAGTAATAACAAACAGCTTATTATTTCAAGAAAAGTAGAGAAGTGGCTTTGGGGTGTTAGACAGAGCTGAAAATGTATCTTGCTGTCTAACCCTTCCTTAGTTCTGTATGACACATAGATCTCCAGTTTTGAAACACTCGGAGTAGCTTAGGACCTCAAGATAATTTCTGTATTTTTAAAAATTAGCTCGAATTTGGCCAGTAGGTGGGGTGGAGGTTAGGGTGGCTGGAACCCACATAGCCAGTTGCACGGTTCAAGTCCCAGACCCGGGGCTTAAAATCATGCTGGACACGTGTGCATACAACCTGAGAGGAGAAGGGATTGTGACATGGCCATCCCCTCGGGGCGATTTCTCACTTTCTCTCTGTCTCTGTCTCTCTCCTGCAAGCACATGTACCCTATACTTTACAAAAGGGGGGGGAGGGAGTGTTGGCAGGTGGCGTGGTGGTTAAGGGTGCTGGACTTCCACATGGCTGATGGTAGTTTGAGTCCTGTACCTGCTGACTTGCTTTCTCCCTTTCCCCCTCACTCTCTCCCCTCGCCGGTCAAATTAAAATAAATAAATGAATAAAGTTATATAAAATTATTATTTAAAAAAAGATAGAATTTAATGCCATACTTTGAGAAAGTAGGAATAAAATCATTGAACTGTAAAGAACTGTGGGACTGTAGCTAGGATCTGCCTACCTAATGTCTTCCTTCTCGTGGCTCAATCAAAGACATTTCAGATTCTCTTTTCATTTTAGGATTCAAAAGTTCTCAGCTATATTTTACTTACCTTTGTTTTCATTATCTTTATGAGAAATTGAATAGTTTTTTCCAATCATTGAGAATACCAAAGGTATACAAGTAGCTAACATGAATAAAAATCAAAATGATGCTTGGTTTGCCTCTTGTGATAGATTATCAGTATTGATATTGACATTTTGGAATAAGTCAAATGAGAGTTGTTTGGCTTTAAAAGTGGCCTTTTAATGGAACTACCTCTTTATAGATAAAATGGTATTTATCATGACTTGTTTATGAAGTTTCTATCCCATGCTTTTAAAGCATATTAAGAATTATTTCACTTGGAAGAAAATTAATTAAGGGGTTCTTTTAAGTAGTAAGCCTTTTTATTTGCAAGAGGTCATTTTGGAAGAAGTATTCAAATTTGTTATATAAAACTTAAGAAGTAGGCCAGCAGGTTGTGTGGTGATTAAGGAACTGGACTCCCACATTGCGAACCAAGGTTCGAGTTTCAGACCTGGCAGCTTGCTTTCTCACTTTCTCTTTCTGTCTTTCTCTAGTGAGCATATGTGCCCTGTAGCAAATTTAAAAAATAATCATAATGATAAATTAAATTAAATAATTCTTTTAAAAAGCCAGAAGTAACTTTTGTGGATATCATAGATCTATGATGGTCTTCATGGGTATGGAATTAAATGAGATTAAAATGGAAATTACCTAGGTCACAATTTTTTTTCTCTGACTTGATTTTTCTTATGTTATCATTTTAATTTTGTGTTTGTTGAATAGAAATAGAAATAACATCTGTTTTCTCATTAAAAAAAAAATGTACAGGGCTGGCACATGGCGTGGTGGTTAAGGACACTGGACTCCCACCATGGCTGACCATGGTGTGAGTCCCGGATCTGGTAGCTTGCTTTCTCACTTTCCCTCTCTCTCTCTCTCTGTCCCTCTCTGGTCAAATTGAAATAAATAAATAAGTAAAATTTTTTTTAAAGTACTTAGATTTTTTATTACACATAATTATAATTGCATGTATCTACCTGCTTCTACAGATTCGTTGTCACTCAGTTCCTTTTATTTAAATCTTTTATTTAGAGCACTTGTTTAAATATACCACTTTAGTCTTGAAATTAACTTAGAACTAGAAAACTTGAGGACTAGCTGTTCGGAGCATTAAGCTTGGGAGCTATGTTTTCCTAGAAAAGGGCGATTAAAACTGGTTCGGGGTGAGGCCTTCTAGTTCTGGCTCTTGTGATTGGGTCTGTAGAGTTCTGGTGCAGTGACAGTGATAAGCTTTTTGTACCAGAAGGGGCAAGAGATTGTGCTGCTATGAATATAATCTACTCCTTATTGACTCTGCTCTTTAAAACTATGTATTGCAATTCAGAATTTTTTTTTTTTAAAGAATTATCTATTTATTTATTTATTTATTTAGATTTGGCCAGGTGGTGGGGTAGAATTGAGAAAGCAAGCTGCCAGGTCTGGAACTCAAACCATGGTCAGCTATGTAGGAGCCCAGCACCCTTAACCACCACGCCACCTGCTGGCCCCTGTAATTCAGGATCTTTAAGATAGAGAGCTCTCCCCTTCAAAGATGGGAAGAGATACACAATGGAAATAAAGATTTTATTACTTATAGGTAATACGTAGAATGCCTGGAGGTGACGCACATGGATGTCAGAGAACACAGTCAAGGAATAAGAGAAGAGAACAGAAGGGAACCCAGGGCATTGTCCAGACAGATTTCCCAGTGGGAATTTTGGTTTTTTTTTGTTTTGTTTTGTTATCTTTTTTTTTTTTGAGAGGTTTTTGCTATAGGATGCATGCGCTTGCCTGACAGAGACAGAGAGACAGAAAGTGAGAAATCACTCCCCAGGGGGGATGGCCACGCCGCAATCCCTTCTCCATTCTCCTCTCGGGATCTTGGGCACGCACGCACATGCGCCCGGCATGAGTTTTTTAAGCCACAGGGTCCAGGATGCGAACCGCGGTCGACTACGTGAGAGTCCAGCAACATAGCCATTACGCTAACTGCTGGTTCCTTCCCAGTGGGAATTTTAATTGGCAGATTTAAAACAAGCAGGCAATGACTGAAAGGTAGTCACCCAGCCGGTCCATGTTGGCTAGAAGGGCCAGCAGGGCCAGTTTCCCAGGCTCCGTCCGGCAGTCCTGTGGGGAAGTGGTGACCAGGATGCAGTTGTGGAAGGCAGGCAGCTGGATGCGCCCCATACTGGAAACTGTCGGGGTGACCAAACCCTGCTTCTAATGTGAGAAATTTGGACTTATATACCGATGCAACATAACATTTTTAGAATTCAGTATACTTGGGGATTAAAACTTTTTGTTGTTAATTGATTTTAGATAGGAGACTTTTTTTTTTAGAGGTTTTTGCTATAGGGCATGTGCTCTCACTGGAAAGAGACAGAGAGAAAGTGAGAAATCACCCCCTCCCCGTGGGGCCAGGGGCAGGATGGTCACGCTGCAGTCCCTTCTATTCTCCTCTCAGGATTTTGGGCATATATACACACAAGTTTCAAGCCTCTGGGTTCAGGTCTTGAACCACAGTACCACAGAAGGCCATGTGGGAGTCCAACAATGTAACCATCACACCATCAGCTGGTTCTGATAGGAAATTTTTTATATAATGTCCTTCATTTTGTAATCTGCATGAGCCTCACAGCTTGTTTTGTGCCATACAGGTGTGTGGTGTGTTGTAAGTGTACTTAAGATACAGGAAAAGCCTTAAAGTAAATAATGTGCAATAAATGTCCGTTTCGTAGATCTCAACATAATACCACCTTGAAGTAGTTAAACGCACTCAAACCAAATTAACCTATCACAGGACTCCAGTGATTACAGAACTGTGTTTACTATGAAAAAAAGATTAATTTCTTAAATTTTCGGAGATGAGAACACAATTTCTTTTTTCTTTTCTTTTTTTTTTTTTTTTTAGAGGTTTTTGCTATAGGGTGTGTGTGCTCTCCAGAAAGACAGAGGCAGAGGCAGAGAGACAGGATGGGCACACCGCAATCCCTTCTCCTCCATTCTCCTCTCAGTATCTTGGGCACGCACACACACGTGCCTGGCGTGAGTTTAAGCAACCGGGTCCAGAACTTGAACCATGGTCGACTACATGGGAATCCAGCGACAGCCATTACACTAACTGCTGGTCCCAGAGAACACAATTTCTGTAACCCAGTAACCCATTGAACTTTACTCTTTAGATGCTCAGTTTTCAGCCTTGAACAGAGCACTTAAATACTTGGATCATTAGCTTTTTCATCTGTAAAATAGCATAACCTTTCATTTATGTGTTTTTTATTATTATTACCAGAGGTCACATGTGAGTACTTATCAGAGAGGGTGCCTAAAGGGTGTAGCTGTGGTTCATTCATGAACCACAGTCAGGCATGTGGGATCTGGCTCCTTTAACCACTAGGCAATGGGGCCAATCATGTGTTTTTTGTCTTTATTTTTAGGTTCATTTGTTTGTTTTGTTTTGTTTTGCCATAGGTTGCATGTGCTTGGTAGAGCAACAGAGAAAGACAGTGAGAGGAAAAGTGAGAACTCTCCCTCCCCAGAGGGGCTGGCCATGCCACAACCCCTTCTCTATTCTCTTGGGATTTGGGGCATGCATGCACATGTGCTGGTGTGAGTTACAAGCAGCCAGATCCGGGACTCAGACCGTGGTCAGCCATGTGGGAGGCCAACAATTTACCACTGTGCCACCTGCTGGCCCCTATGTGTTGTGTTGTTTTGTTTTGTTTTCTGTCTTTCTTTCCTTTTTGTGCCAAGGATTTAGCAAATCATTTATAGGAGCTGTTCATTTAATCAGAAGGGTCTTTCTGTTGGAAGATGCCTTGTGGTCTTTGTAGCATCACCACTCTTGATTAATTTTTGTATTTGTCCCTTTTACAACTAAATTTGATTATTTAATCTACTGTCTTCCAATTGCTTCAATCTATTATCAGTGATGACATTCTAACTATTTTCCCCTAAATTTCAAGTTTGAAAAATTTAAAGCCTGTAGAAGAAATTGAAATAATAGTACAGTGACTATCCAACTGTTAACAGTGTGCTGTGTTTGCTTTATTTCATATAAATATACATACACACATACATACACACAAGTAATCTATTACAAATTAGTTATGGACATCATCATTGTTAAATTCTTCAGCGTTAATCTCCTGAGAATAAGGACATGATCCTGTCAAACCTCAGTGCCATCTGACACTGATAAAAGATGTTACCCAGTTTGTGGTCCATAGTAAGAGTTCTTACTCTTCCCCGTAATGTCCTTCATAGCTTCCCCCACCACTGCCCCTCCGCAATTCAGGATCCAGTCAAGGCTCACACTAAATTCGGTTGTCATATAAACTAATATTTTCTAGAACAGTAGTAATATACTTAAAGTAAATTTTTTTTTAAAGAATTATTTTATTGGAGCTAGCAGGTGGTGTGGTGATTAGGGGCACTGGATTCTCACATAACCGACCACAGTTCAAGTCCCAGAGCTGGTGGCTTGCTTTCTCACTTTCCCCCTCTCTCTCTCACTCTGTCCCTCTCTCTTTCACTCTGTTCCTCTCTGGTCAAATTCAAATGAATAAATAAATAAATAAAATTCAATAAAATTATTTTAATAAAGAATTATTTTATTGAAATTAATTTTAATCAGAGAGTGACCGAGTGAGAGAAGGGGTGAGGAGTGAGAAAGCAAGACACTAGGTCTGGAACTCAAACCATGGTCAGTCATGTGTGAGTCCAGCACCCCTAACCATCATACCACTGGCCGGCTCCTTAAAGTAAATTTGATATATAATAATTAATCTAGCCTGGTAATGAAGAGCCTTCATTCTGACTCAGAGGTATTTATTTATCTCATTGTATTAATTCTTTTTTCTAATACTAGGTTCTTCTGTGTGGCAGCTCAGAATGATGGATCAAGCCAGATCAGCATTCTCTAACTTGGTAAGATATTTCCAGTTGTGTTTCTTTTTTTAAAGAAATAAGTATTTAATTTTATTTATTCATCCATTTATTTTAATTTGACCAGAGAGAGACAGAGAGAGAGAGGGGAAGTGAGAAAACAAGCCACCAGGTCCAGGACTTGAACCGTGGTCAGCTATGTGGGAGTGTCCAGCGCCTTAACCACCATGCCACCCGCTGGTCCCTCCAGTATTTCTATGTCTGCAAACATGTGAACTCTAATTTTGACTTTCACCCAGCAAGAAAGAAATATTATGCAAAGTTATCATCATGTATTCATTTACATTTGAACTGGTAGTCTTTTTTTTTTCCTTTAAAGGTTTATTTGCCCATTTCTTCCATGAGTGAGAGAGACTGGGGGAGGGGGGTACAGCACCCCAGCAGCATCCCCCAACCTTTAGCTAGTCCTGGGTCGTGGGCACACACGTGCTCAGCACACTCTGGGAGGTCTCAGAACTTACCAGGAACCCTCTTACGTGGGGTTGTCTGTCAGGATCGTGTTTTTCCGTTCTGTGAACTGGTGATCCTGAGGCGTACCTGATCCTGCAGAGAAGGGGTGTACACACAGACGTGAGGGTTAGCTACAGAACATAGTGTGAGACGTGTCAGGGTGAACGGGATGGCCACGTAGGTACAATGAACTAAAGAAGATCACAATGTAAAGTAGGAGACATGCACACCGAAACCCTGCGAGAAAAAATCTGAGCGCGACGCAGGTGACCAGGGCACGATCTCGTCCTTACCTGTCTGACAGAACTGGGAAATGTGTTCATCTGGTAGGGGAACTTTTCCCTCAAGAATATACAGCTAGTCATAGTACAGATCCAGCAAGTCGAGTACTTGACAACTTTCAGTAACTGTTGCTATTCCCTTTCTTCTTCATAATGTCTTCTTTCCCCCCCTGAAAAATTGTAGTTTGGTGGAGAACCGTTGTCATATACCCGGTTCAGTCTTGCTCGACAAGTAGATGGCGACAACAGTCACGTGGAGATGAAGCTGGCTGCCGACGAAGAAGAAAATGCTGACAGTAACATGAGGGCCAATGTCCCCAGACGAAGAAAGTGTAATGGAAGTATCTGCTACGGGACTATTGCTGTAATCATCTTCTTCTTGATTGGTATGACAGTCATTTGAAGCTCGATAGTTTCTTATAACCAGCTTTGGGAAGTCTGTTATTTTGGCTCAGTATATATTTATTTTGCACCTTTTCTAGTGCAAAAGGCACTAGGAATGCAATGATGACAAGTCTGTGCCTGCCATTGAAGTCAGTCTGGTGAGAGAAGAGACACGTGAGCTATTTCAATATAATGTGCAAGTGTCATACTAGTATATTCCATATACTAGGAATACGCACAGGATATTTGCAGAAGCTCAGCCTTTGGTTGGAAGGAAGGCTTCTGAGAAGAAAAGTTATCTAAGCTTTGAACAGGTGACTGTTTAAAGTGCAGTTATTATATAATTTATTGTATTAAATGGTTTAAAACATGTAAAAACGAGATGCATTACTGACTTTCAGACTTCTTAGAATTTGATTAAAACTGGTAGTTTTAAAGCTTAGCTGAAAATATTAATAATTCCTATTGAGGTAGATGACAAATGAAGTCCTATGAGTTTACATCTGAATTTTTTTTGGAGAGGTTTTTGCTATAGGGTGTGTGTACTCCCCAGAAAGAGAGAGACAGAGAGACAGAAAGCAAGAAATCACCCCCAAGGGGGGATGGCCACACCGCAATCCCTTCTGCATTCTCTCGGGATCTTGGGCACACACGCACACACGCCTGACATGAGTTTAAGCCACCGGGTCTGGGACTCAAACTGCAGTCGACTACATGGGAGTCCAGCGACATAGCCATTACACTAACTACTGGTCCCTCCTCTGAAATTTTTTTATCTTTAGGATTTATGATTGGCTACTTGGGCTACTGTAAACGTGGAGAACCAAAAGCTAAGTGTGACAGGGAGGCAGAAGCAGAGTCTTCAGACGTGGAAGAGCCGGAAGAGAACTTTCCCGAAATACCTCGCTTATACTGGGCAGACCTCAAAACAATGTTGTCAAAGGAACTGGATGCCGCACAGTTCACCAGTACCATCGAGTAAGCGCGAGCTGTATCACAAGGTCACCATAATGTCTAGACGAATACTAAGAGATTACTGGGTACAGGGAAGCAAAAAAACAAGGATGATATCCTTAAGGAAAGGCATTTTAGAGAAGGGTCAGAAAATAATTGAAACTGAAACTATACTGGTAGGAAAAAGGCTAGAACTTTCCTGGGGATTCTTCCTCCTCTTCTTCCCCTTCTCCCTCCTCCCCTCTCCTCCTTCGCCGTGCCCCGTCTGTCAGCCCTGTGGGATCTAACCACTTTAACCACCGTGCCACCATCACACAGGCATCAGTAGCCTTATGGGAGTTAACTTTACTGCCCGACTGGGGGTATCTCTAGAATTTCTTGACTCCTGCTGATTCTCACTCGTTAATCCATACCCTAAGAAGTATCTTTAGGATTTCTGTCCTTAGATTTTTCCGTGGGCACAGATTTTATGTAAAGAACAAACTCATTTTTTACCTTTTGCTAGTTTCCTGCGGTTTCACTGGTACTGTAGTTTGTTTAGAGTCTTAAGTTAGAAATCAAGGCCGTATTTTACTTCCTCTAGTAAACATTGTGCATGTGCCGTATGCCAGTCTTTTACAGGTGAAGAGAGTATAGTTCACACCCACGTAGACGCATGAAGTCAAGGGACTAGTGCGCTGAGCATGTGTAGAAAGAGCCGGGGGGGGCGGTCGGCACAGGGAGGTGTTTTGCTCCCGAGGACCGAGTGCTTCGGCATAGGAAAATTCAAGCTGTGCACCCTGAGCTCACCAGTAGTATGCTGTCTTCCAGTCTGCATATAGCGGATCTCTTGGAAGCCACTTCTTTCCCTTAAAACAACCCTAAGCTAATGTATTAGGGTGTGGCTCTTGCAGGGCTGCTTTATGGTGAATAAAGAGGTTTTAGGAAGTTTAAAGTCTTTAAGTTACTTAAAAGTACTGCGCACAATTTTGTTTCTTCTAAGTTTGTGTCTACCTGACCAGTCTCAAAGTTTTGGGTCACAGTTCATTTACCTTCACTATAAGGGATAATGTCGAATGCTTTTAAGGTAGTCTGTTTGATCCTTAGGTGTTTATTTTAAATTAAACTTTAGTTCATTTAACAGATATTTTTCTTCCAGGTGGCTGAATGGAAATTCATATATCCCTCGTGAGGCTGGATCTGAAAAAGATGAAAATCTTGCGTTTGCTATTAAAAATCGATTCCGTGACTTTAAACTCAGCAAAGTCTGGCATGACGAACATTTTGTCAAAATTCAAGTCAAAGGCAGGTATGTTGAGATGGTAAACTTACTTTATGCACCAAGCTCCTTTCACCTGTACTAAATATTTAACAGAGACTTTCAAAATAAAAATCAAGGGTAAGGGAACTAGCACATGGTATAATGGTTGTGTTGTTGGACTCCCACATGGCAGACCACAGTTCGAATCCTGGACCTGGAGGCTTGAAACTCAGCTGGGCACGTGTACATGCATGCCCAAAATCCCAAAAGGAGAACAGAGGAGAAGAGGGATTGCAGCATGGCCATCCTCCCTGGGGGGTGATTTTTCTCTTTCTGTCTGTCTCTCTGGCAAGCACACATGCCCTATAACAAAAATCTCTTGGGACTAGCAGTTGGTGTAATGGCTTTGCCACTGGACTCCCGTGTAGTTGACTGCAATTCGAGTCCTGGACCTGGTGGCTTAAACTCAAAGCCCGGTGCATGGGTGTACGTGCCCAAGATCCTGAGGGGAGAATGGAGGAGAAGGGATTGCAGCATGGCCATTCCCCCTGGGGCATGATTTCTTGCCTTCTGTCTCTGTCTCTGTCTCTCTGGCAAGCACATGCACCCTACAGCAACAATCTATCTTAAAAAAAAAAAAAAAAAAGATTTATAGCTAAATTTCCTCAAGCCAAATAAGGGCAGCCAAACACTGAAATATATTAAAGCTGTTTAATTTTGTTTCAAAGGATGGCCTTAGCTTCACTTGACCTTGATCTTTCTTCACAGTGCTGCAAACTCGGTGAGCGTAGTGGGTCCGAGCAATGACACGATACACCTGGTGGAGAATCCTGGTGGCTATGTGGCATACAGTAAGGCGACCACAGTCACTGTAAGTAAGGCAATACGGCCCTAAGGAATTTTCCTGTCGGGTAGCTCAAAAACTCGGTTTCTTTACTATTCTTAGGAGTTACAGAATAAAGTTATTTATAAAGTGTAACCGATCATGAGATATTCTTGTTCGCCACCCTTCAGTGCCGAGTCAAAATGAAAGGCAAAGTCCTCGTCCGATCGGCGTGATCCTAAATCAGCAACTGCTCTCCTCTTCACTCTGCTCTGGCCACTCTGACCTTGCTGTTCAGATTCAAGCCTGCTTTCACCTCAAGCCTTTCCCTTCGCCTGAGCCACTCTGCCCCTCAATGTCAACATGGCTCATTCCTTTTTTTTGGTGCAAATCTCTTTTCCAACATTACCTCATTGGAGATTTCTTTGAACAGCAAAGGATATCAAAAATGTCCTTCTTGAGTCCCTTCCCCTTGCTTTATTTTTCTTCATACTCCTTATAGCATCCCCCATTATCTTTTCATTTGTTTCCCTGAGGATGTGACCTACATGGAGAGCTAGGGGTTGGTTTCACTTACTGCCGTGTCCCAGAACCTTGGAGAGCGCCTGGCACATGGGAGTGTGTGCTGAAGGACTGCATGTATCGCATCCTTCCTTAGGTGGGGACAGATCTCAGTACCTGTCTTGGCTGGGGTCTCGTCTTAACTGGGTTTTTAGCACTCGCTCTTTATTATTTAGGTAAATAATAGCCATACTCACACAGGAAACCACAAGAATATCATTTGAATGTCAGCAGGTGCCCTCTGAGCCGGATGAAGTTTATGGTTATTCCCTGCCTTCATGGTTGTCTATAAGCCAAGGGTTTGATGATGATAGGTTGTTGAGGGCTGTAGTCTACCTGCAAGCTTTCTGTAGTCAGCTGTTTGGTTGCTAATTCTGTTTCTAAAGTCTTTGCTTGCACTCTTAATAGAGTTTAGGGATGTTGGCTTATATAAATATCTAAAGTTGGCGTTTGCTTGTTACTTTACTGTAGCAGATGGTATTTATAATTTTTGGACATATTTATTATCAGACCTTTCAGTTAAAACCTGTTCCTGGGGCCAGCAGGTGGCATGGTGGTTAGGGGCACTGGACTCCCACATGGCCGACCCATGGTTCGAGTCCCAGACCTGGCAACTTGCTTGCTCTCTCGCTCTCTCTCCTGCTCTCATTCTGTCCCTCTCTGGTCAAATTTAAATAAATAAATAAAGTTAAATAAAATAATTCTTTTAAAAAATTTTTAAAATAATTGTTTATTTAATTTTATTTATTCATTCATTTATTTTAATTTGACCAGAGAGAAATACACACAGAGAGTGAGGGAAAGTGAGAAAGCAAGCCACCAGGTCCTGTACTCAAACCACGGTTGGCCATGTGGGAGTGTCCAGCACCTTAACCACCATGCCACCTGGTGGTCCCAATAATTCTTTAAAAACAAAACAAAACAAAACAAAAACCAACCTATTCCTGTGGGTAGCCTCAACTGCTTTGGGTTCAAGTGTGGGAACCTTCTGTAACAGGTGCTGCCACAAGCCCACATTCGCCTCTGTGTTTCATATATCTTTTTGCATCCTCAGAAATACCTGAAGCAATGTATGTACCAGCTAGATTAAAGGCAGCATGGGAAAATAGGAGGTGCAAATATAGAAGGCCACAGAAATCTTTCTTTTTTAAAAGAATTGCCGGGGGGGGGGTCGGTAAATGCTCACCAGAGACACACAGAAAGGGGGAGAAAGCACCCCCAAAGGGAGCATGGTCACAGTGCAGTTCCCTCTCCTCCATTTTTCCATCCTGTTGGAATTTTTGGCATGCATCCAGTGTGCTTTTCACGCCACGGGCACAAGGATTTGAACGGTGCAATTGGCCATGTGGGATCTGGCTCCCTTAACCACAAGGCTACAGGGCCAGCCTAAGGCTAGAAATCTTGAGTTTTATTCCTGATAACTTGTTTTAACTTTAGGATTTTTTTTTTTTGTAGTCCCCTTTTTTTCCCTTCTTGCTTTCTTCTCTTAGGTTCGATCTGTAAAACCCTTATATCTTGGATTCAATAGCTTGTCTGATACTGTAATGCTTACTAAATTGAATATCTTTTTTCTAGGGTAAACTGGTCCACGCTAATTTTGGTACTAAAAAAGACTTTGAGGATTTAAAATCTCCTGTGAATGGATCTTTAGTGATTGTTAGAGCAGGGAAAATCACTTTTGCAGAAAAGGTGAGTAGGGTTATTTTATATATTATATCATATTCAGCAGTATTTCTTGTGAATTTTCTTACATTCTGAAAATCAACAGTCTCAGACTTTACCTGGTGGTAGAATTTATGAATGTGCTTAACAAATCAAATCAGCTCCAATGATCTAGTGTCACAGGGTACTTCAAAGCTATGGCATATCCACCTGGAGTATTTATAGCCATTGTCTTGTGAAACTGACGTCATCGGAAGTGCTTAAGTGAAAGCAAGTTAAATGATGTCTGTGTAACCTGCTTTTATGTAAATGTAGATTTAATTATGTTTTATGAAGGAGAGTTAAAGGCCAAATTTATTCAAGCAAGTAGACAGGAAGACATCGAGAGACAGTGGATGGGTTGTCATTATTTTTCTTATCTTTCAACTCTCCTTAATGAATTTTGAGGGAAATTTTTCATAAATAGATCTGTTCTTTGCAACATTTGGGAGAATCAGTCTAATGTCATGGAACCATTTGTCCTTTAGCATAAAATCCAGTGTATGTTCTTGTTTTGTATGATCAGCTCTGCGTTTTCTGAGCTTTATGTTGTGTGTTTTTCTTTAGGTTGCAAATGCTGAAAGCTTTAATGCAATTGGTGTCCTGATATACATGGACAAGGCCAAGTTTCCCATTGTTATGGCAGACGTTCCAGTCTTTGGACATGTAAGTTCTTATTTTTTGAGTAAATGAGTTTTGGGGTTCTCCAAATTGTTACTGGATTCTATCTACATTAGTGGAAATAGAACTGTGCCTTCCTTAAATACTTTAATACTCTCCCCCACCCCAAGAGAATTTTTTATTTCTTTCTTTTTTTTGGGGGAGGTTTTTGCTATAGGGCGCGTGTGCTCACCAGACAGACATAGAGACAGAAAGCGAGAAATCACCCCCCAGTGGGGATGGCCACGCCACAATCCCTTCTCCTCCATTCTCCTCTTGGGATCTTGGGCACGCACGCACATGCTCCTGGCGGGAATTTAAGCCACGGGGTCCGGGATGTGAACCACGGTCTACTACATGGGAGTCCAGCGACATAGCCATTAGCTAACTGCTGATCCTGTCTTTCTTTTTCTTTTCTTTTTATAAGAGAAATTTTTGCTATAAGACACATGCGCTTGCTAGAGAGATAGAGACAGAAAGTAAGAAATCACCCCCTGGGGGGATGGTCATGCAACAATTCCTTCTCCTCCATTCTTCTCTCGGGAATTTTGGGCACACACACACACACACACACACACACACACACACGTGCCCTGTGTGAGTTTAAGCTGCTGGTTCCTGGACTCAAACTGCAGTTGACTCCATGGGAGTCCAATGGCATAACCATTGCACCATCTGCTGGTCCCCAGGAACTTCTTGAGTAACTGTCTGATAGAGCTCATTCTTCTGTCTCACTAGGCTCATCTAGGAACAGGTGACCCGTATACGCCTGGATTCCCTTCTTTCAATCACACTCAGTTTCCACCATCTCAGTCATCAGGACTGCCTAATATACCTGTTCAAACCATTTCCAGAGCTGGTGCCGAAGCGCTGTTTAAGTAAGTTCTTATTTGAAAGCTGTCTTGCAGGGTGAGGTTTTATGATTAGGGAAGAATGATAATGTATTTAAATTGATTTGATAAAATCTTAGAACAATTAGGTATAATTTTTCATGTTTGAGAACTTGAGGGATGACTAATTGAAATCTTATTTCTTGTAATACCCATTAGTTTTGGACTTTTTTGTTTTCCGCAGCAGTTTCCTTGTCTATAGCATAAATACTCAGTTCTGAGGACATTTTCAGATGCTTTATGGTTAGTCTTCTGGATGTCCTTTCTAGTGTATTAGTATCACTTTTTTTTTTAAGAATTATTTTATTTAACTTTATTTATTTATTTAAATTTGACCAGAGAGGGACAGAGTGAAGAGGGCGGGGAGTGAGAAAGCAAGCCACTAGGTCCAGGATTCAAATTGTGGTCAGCCATGTGGGAGTCCAGTGCCCTTGACCACCATGCCACCTGCCAGCATGCTGTTAGTATCACTCTTTATGACTAGAACCCAGTCTAATGAGAGTACATATCATTACTTTATCTTGGTGTGGACATATTTCTCACTTGGCATTGCTATAGGCTGAAGATGTAGTTTTAGGGCCTTCTGAGCATTTATTTACTGTGTGACAGATAGCAAGTTTACTCTAAGCACTTTGATAGGTCAGCTCAATTGGATAGTTAAAGAATATTCTACTTAATACAGTGGTTGGTCTCAAATGAAGAGCATCTGCCTGTAAAGGCTTTGTAAAATACCAGGTGACTATTTTATTTTTTTGGAGAGGTTTTTGCTGTAGGGCACATGTACTCCCCAGACAGACAGAGAGAGACATAGAGACAGAAAACGAGAAATCACCCCCCAGGGGGAATGGTCACGCTGCAGTCCCTTCTCCTCCATTCTCCTCTTGGGATCTTGGGCATGCACGCACACGCGCCCGGCGTGAGTTTTACACCACCGGGTCCGGGACGCGAACCGCGGTCGACTACGTGAGAGTCCGGCGACATAGCCATTACACTAACTGCTGGTTCCCCCAAGTGACTATTAATAATACTGTCTAAGAGGCGTTTGTAGTAGGCGATTTTTATTGACTCATACTAATAGAATCAGCTAATTCTACCCACCACCTGTAAGTCTTTCCCAGCCTGTAAAGCCAGCCCCGCATCTTCTCTCTGTGCGGTATGGGGTAACCATGTGTTGGCCTACATTTATGTAAGTAGTTCGCTTCGCAGCGTTGTTTGGATAACACATGAGGAGTTCCATAGGGGAAGAGATCTAACTACCAAAAGCACAGGGGTATTCTTTTATAACTGAGATAAGAATGTGTATTACTTTTGTTAGTGGAGAGAGTTGGGAAACATAACAATTTATTAATGGACTTTTATGTAAGACCTTCATTCTGAGGTTATCTGGTATGTATTTCAAATGGAAACTAGAGCTATTTTTCTGGAAGAAACACATTCATCATATGAGGATAGGTAGAGAAACTTTAAAAATAAAAACTTAAGGTGCATATACTCCCCAGAGAAAGAGAGAAAAAAATGAGAAAGCATCCCTCCCCGGGGGATGACCACATTGCAGTCCCTTCTCCTCGTGGGATTTTGGGTATATACATACATGTGCTCCTTAATTTTTTTAAGTCTCTAGGTCCAGGACTTGCAGTATAGTCGGCTATGTGGGGTCTAGCCACCTTAACCTCCATGCCATTTTTTTTTTTTTGGTTATTATTTATTTTATTTTATTTACTATTTTTAAGTTTGCTATAGGGCACATGTGCTTGCCAGAGAAAGACAGAGCAAGAGAAGGAAAGTAAGAATGCAAGCCACCATGTCTGGGACTCATATCATAGTCTGCCATGTGGGAGCCCAACACCTTAACCACCACGCCACCTGCTGGCCCTGGGGAACATTTTTAAAGCATTGTTTAAACCAAGAAGTAACTCCTGGTTTACTAATGACTGTCTACAGATCAGAGTAAGACACAAGTGTTTGACCAGTAACTAGAGAATAAATTTTTAATTTTATTTTTATTTTATGTAATTTCTTTTTTTTTTTTTTTCAAGAATTGTTTATTTAATTATATTTGTTCTTCCTTTTTTGAGAAATTTGGCCAGAGAGAGAACAGAGGAAAGTGAGAAAGCAAGCCACCAGGTCTGGGACTCAGATTGTGGTTGGCCATGTGGGAGTGTCCAGCACCTTAACTACCACGCCACCTGCTGGTTCATTTTATATAATTTCTTAGTTACATTTAATTGTACATTTTTGGGGTACAGTGTGGATTTTGAAAGTATGCAATAAATCAATATTACTATATTTATTGTTTTCAACATTGTGATGTGTACTTCAATTTTTGCTCTAGTAGTTTTTCTTTTCTTTCCTTTAAAAAAAAAATTTTTTTTTTGAGAGCTACCTATGGAAGATTAGCATCATCTCTTTTTTTCACTCTGTTGTGGTATACCATTCCACAACTCATTTTCCCCATCTACATGCATACCTGTGTCTGTAAATGCTTATTTTCCTGAGCCCCTCTTATTCCCCTCCCCAAATAAATTTTATGTTTTCTTAGAATGTCATTGGGGGGCTGGCAGGTGGCATGGTGGTTAAGGGCACTGGACTCCCCATGGCTGACTGCCATTCAAGTCCCAGACCTGGCAGCTTGCTTTCTTTCTCTCTCTCTCTCACTTTCTCACTGTGTCCCTCTCTGATCAAATTAAAATAAGTAAATAAATAAATAAGATAATTCTTTTTTAAGAAAAGAATGTTACTCGACAGAAAATAGGACTTTTTGTTTGAGGGGGTGAGCCGGGGAGAAGGGACAACACCTCAGAACCTGGTACCTGTTTTCTGTTTCTAGACATATGGAAGGAGAGTGTCCTTCTGGTTGGGAAATAGACCCTTCCTGCCGGCTGCAGTCCTCGGAGAATAAGAGAGTGAAGCTTACTGTGAACAATGTGCTGAAAGAGATGAGAATTATCAACACCTTCGGAGTTATTAAAGGCTTTGAAGAACCAGGTAAAGATCTTCGTTTCGTGGGGCCTTTGGTTTTGTTTTTCTGTTTGCCTTGCTGTTTGTAAGGACGTGGCCAGAGAAAGAGGGATTGCAGGAACACTGACGTGGCTTGGTTTTGTGATGTGCTAAATCTTGTTTGTCCTGAAGTGAACTGTTCAGGTGTCAGCTTTTTTGAGAGGGAATAGGCCCTAGGAAATTTACTTGTACAAAAAACTGATCATTATGACCAGAACGTCCATTTGTAGTCATTGACTAACCCAGTGGTAAGCAAGTTTCTTAAAGGGAAAGATAACATCTCGCAGGCTGTACAGTCTCGCAGCTATTCAGGTCTGTTGTAGCACACACATGGGCACAGGCACACATGAGGCATAACTAGCTGGTGGGTGTGCAGGCTGGCCGGTGGGTGGTGTGCAGGCTAGCTAGTGGGTGTTTGCCAGTCCCTGCAATAGTCAAAAATGCAATCCAATAGTCATCATTTACTAAGGAAAACCCTTGGACTTAGACTGTTTGTGAAACAGTTATTGAGCACAAATAAGTAGTCAACAAGTAAACATAATTGATAGCGATACTAATAAAGAAAGAAAAAAGGTTAGTATTGTCATTTGGATTTTTAATCCATGGAGTCCTAAGTCAGGTCCAAAGCAAGGATCTTTTATCCTTATTACATAAACCATATTTTTTCCCTTCTACTGATAGGCTTATCTTTGACTTCAATATTAGAAAGCAGCTTGAAAGCTGATTGTGTAATTTTGTCATTTTTCTTGTTTGTCTTTAAGATCGCTATATTGTAGTAGGGGCCCAGAGGGATGCCTGGGGTCCTGGAGCTGCCAAGTCCAGTGTCGGAACAGCTCTCCTGCTGGAACTTGCCCGGATATTCTCAAATATGGTCCTAAAAGGTAGAGTACACATTTGGAGACCTTTGAACATTTACGTGCTACGTATCCTTCTGCATGCTATCGTCTGCTTTGCTCATTTTTGCCTATATTTATATGATTCTTTCATGCTTGACCCTTAGTTCGAGGGCAAGGCAGAGTGTCTTTTGTTGTAGCTGTCTTTCAACTTTGAAACAGCATTTCTCTGAGGTGTCTTTGATGCACTAGAAATCAATTGATTTGAGACACCGAAAATGGTTATATTGAGACCTAAATCTTAGTTCGACATATATAGAATGACATGGCAAATCTGACATAATCCTTAAGGAATCTGTTTGAAAGTAGTGGTATACCTCTATCCTAATGTGCTAAGACCTAAAAACTATTAAAAATATGTCCTCTGGGACCAGCACATGGCTTAATGATTACATCACTGGAGTCCCACATAATCGACCGCAGTTTGAGTCTTGGACCCGGTGACTTGAAACTCATGCTGGGTGTGTGTGCATGTGTGCCCAAAATCCCAAGGGGAGAAGGGATTGTGGCGTAACCATCCACCCTGGGGGGTGATTTCTCACTTTCTCTCCAGCGGGTGCATGCACCCTATAGGAAAAATATCTTACATAGGGGGAGGGAGCAGCAGGAGACGTGGTGCGTAAGGGCACTGGACTCCCACATGGCTGACTTCAGTTCGAGGCCCAGACCCGGTAGCTTGCTTTCTCACTTTCCCCCTCTCTCTTTCTCAACTCTGTTCCTCTCTGGTCAAATTAAAATAAAATAAAGAAAGAAAGATAC
The DNA here is from genome assembly GCF_000334495.1 of Tupaia belangeri chinensis. NCBI lineage: Eukaryota > Metazoa > Chordata > Mammalia > Scandentia > Tupaiidae > Tupaia > Tupaia belangeri. Next base: position 8,081,394 of record NW_006160028.1, read on the forward strand.
AATAAAATAATTCTTTAAAAAGAATAAAAGTGTTCTGCTAACTTCTAAGCCCTTCTTTCATGGTACATACCATTCTTCCATCCCCACCCACACACTTCCAAACCCACATCACATTCTTGAATCTTTGGGTCATGGGTTAAGTTGCAGTGTTTAGCTTTTGCACAAAGTATATTAATGCAGAAAAATACATACCCAGGGAAGTGGGTGTGATGGGAGTAATGGTGCATGTGGTCCCAAAAGTAACTGTAACAGATGTAATTCCTTTGGAAACGCCTTATAACTTGAATATGTTCATTTTTGTTCAACTTTATACTAATTATGTTTAAAAAGAATCCAGTGTTTTAAGTGACTTACCTCTAGATTGTCCTCAAAGAAGATATGCATCATACTTACACTATGATTTCAAATATCTCTTTTTTTATTTGGAGAGGTTTTTGCTATAGAGTGTGTGTACTTGACAGAGAGACAGAAAGCAAGGAATCACGTCTCGGGGGAGGTGGGGTGGCCACACCACAATCCCTTCTCCTTCATTCTCCTCTTGGGATCTTGGGCACACACGCCCGGCATGAGTTTAAGCCACCGGGTCCGGGACTTGAACCGCAGTCAACTACATGGGAGTCCAGCGACATAGCCATTATGCTAGCTGCTGGTCCCAATCTCTTGACCCAGACATTAAGGGAGTCAAAGTATATTGTTGTAAAAGAATGATAATAAGCTGGTCCCTACTATGTACTTGAAGATGACTTTCTATCCCTTCTTTTTTTTTTTGGTAGATTATCTTAAAATTCTATTCCTGTTTTATTGTCCTTTCACTTGTGGCTCAGAAGGAAAAGGAACATTAAACGTGTCCTGGCTTTATTGATAGAGTGCATGCACATGAGAGCGAGGGGGGGAAGAGGAGCGCAGGCTCCAACGGGGTCTGCTGGCTGCAATTCCCTTCCTGCCCTTCAGATGGAGGCACATGTGTGTCTACCTGGCTGACTGGGCCTGGGGTTTGAACCAAAGTCACCTGGGCTCTGGCTTCTCTTGAGCAGTGCATTACCTCTGCACATGGAGCTGGCCCAGTAAATATTTTTGAGCTTGCTCTCTTCGATTAGAAGCTTCTGATTATTTGAAGTCAGTTGCCTGCCTTTAACTTTTCCCAGTAGTAACGCTAACTTTTTATTTCTTTCAGATGGATTTAAACCCAGCCGAAGCATTGTCTTTGCCAGCTGGAGTGCTGGCGACTTTGGAGCTATTGGTGCCACAGAGTGGCTCGAGGTAGGATTCTCGTACGTCATCCGTGCCCAGAACCGGCAGCTGACCTTGTATTGGCTTGAACTTCCCTCCAGCAGCTTACTCTTTCAGATCTGGTTATGCCGTTTTTGCCTTTGTATATTTATATTTAATCTCAGTAGCATCCAGATTTCAGAATGAATCCTTAATGATAGCCACTCTGATGAATAGGTTAATATGTTGCTATTATATTATTATTTTCTCTTCTAGGGATACCTTTCCTCCTTGCACTTAAAGGCTTTCACTTACATTAACCTGGATAAAGCTGTTCTTGGTAAGTGCCCTTTTCATTCCTTGTTTATGAATTCAGGTAAACTACTTGGAAAAAAAATGTCCAAAGGTATATGCTCTCTCCAGAAAGAGACAGAGAGAGGAGACAGCACAGTAGGGCATGCCACGCTGCAGTGCCTTCTCCTCCATTTCCCCATCCTGTCGGGGTTTGAGGCACTTACACATGGCACACGCGTGCCTGGCAGGTTTTTGAAGCCACCAGGGACAGGATTCAGACCACAGTTGGCTGTGTGGGGTCCAGCTCCATTGATCACTACACCATGGGGCCAGGCCAGTAGACTACTTCTTTTTTATTTGGAGAGGTTTTTGCTATAGGGCACATGCGCTCGCCAGACAGACGGAGAGAGACATAGAGACAGAAAGCGAGAAATCACCCCCCAGGGGGGATGGCCACACTGCAATTCCTTCTCCTCCTTTCTCCTCTCAGGATCTTGGGCATGCACACACATGTTCCCGGCGTGAGTTTTAAGCCACCGATCGGGTCCAGGACACGAACCATGGTCGACTACATGGGAATCCAGCGACATAGCCATTACTCTAACTGCTGGTCCCAGACTACTTCTAAAACAGTCAAAGAAAGCTTTCTTTAGTAGCTCTTTTGGGGCCGGGAGGTGGCTTGCTGGTTGAGTCACTGGGCTCGCACATGGCTGGCTGCTTGCTTTCTCACTTTCTCTCTCTCTCTGGTCAAATTGAAAAATAATAATTAAAACTTACTTTGGCCATAGCTATGAAGATTGATTTAGCTCTCTTAAGTAGTCCATCAGGTTACAGAATGGTTACAGATTGCCTTGTTTAGAGCAGTGATTATTTATTTATTTATTTATTTATTTATTGGAGAGGTTTTTGATATAGGGCGCATGCACTCTCCAGAAAGATAGAGAGACAGAAAGCGCGAAATCACCCCCTAGGGAGGGGTGGCCATGCCGCAGTCCCTTCTCTTCCATTCTCCTCTTGGGATCTTGGGCATGCCTGCACACGTGTCCGGCGTGCATTTAAGCCTCCGGGTCCGGGACTTGAACCATGGTCCACTATAGGGGAGTTCAGTCACATAGCCATTACGCTAACTGCTGGTCCCTAGAGTAATGATTCTTGATACAGTTCCCCAGGTCAGTAGCGTCAGGATCACCTGGGAACTGTTAGGAATGCAAATTTTTAGTCCCTACCTCAGGTCTTTTGAGTGAGGAACTGGAACATGGGTTCTGTGTTTTTGTTTTTTGTTTTTTGTTTTTTTAGGAGAGGTTTTTGCTATAGGGCCCATGCACTCGCTAGACAGACAGAGAGATAGAAAGCAAGAAATCACCCCCCAGGGGGGATATGGCCACGCCGCAATCCCTTCTTCTGGTCCTGAGCATGGGTTCTGTTAAGAAGCACTTCAGGTGATTCTGATGTGCTGAAGTTTAAAGCCAGTAGCCTGGACTATATGTGGATGGACTAACGAAAGGTAACTCTGAAAAACGTAAAGTCAAGGAGTAAGAGCCTTTGTGGAGTCAAAGTAGACTTAGCATAGTGGCTAAAGAACTTGATTCCTAAGTTACTTTCTTGTCTACTTTGTTAATAGGTTAGTTGTTGTTATGGGGCCACCGATCTAGTGCCATTTTCCTGTTTGTCAAGAACTTTTAGTTGTAGCAGCAGCAGTGTAAAAATTGTTTGACTGCGAGAAGGGGCAATGTTAAAGTAATTTCTTTGCAGGTATCAGCAACTTCAAGGTTTCTGCCAGCCCGCTGTTGTATAAACTTATTGAGAAAACAATGAAAGATGTGAGTATATACCTAATTGCAAAAATGTCTAACTTAACTTTTTTTGTCACATTCACAAAAGGAAAAACATATTGATATTTAAGCCATTATCAGTAACAAATCATTGGAATTTGTCATAGACTCAGTCCTGTAGTAGCAATACTTTAGTTATGCTCTGGACTTACTGTTCCCAGCCTGTTACATTGTGTATGGTGGGGGAGGTGACACATGGAGGCTTCAGCCTCAGAGGATATGTGGTCTGTTTAAGAATCTGTACTCAAAGGCTCCGAGGCCTGAGCTACACTCGATGTACCCACGGGACTTCGTCTACAGAGTCAGAATGCTAATGAAGGAGCATTTAAAGGACTTGAACTGTGCCTGTGGGTTACATAAAAGCCAGGTGCAGCATTGCATAAAGCAGATATACGCATGGCCACAGTTGTGAATGAGGGAGGAGCACATGAAAGAATATTTGCCTGGTGGGGCATAGACACGGGTTCTTTGAAGACTTCATGGAAAACACGTATTATGAAAAAATTATGCGTGGCTTTCACACATATTTCTGCACCGACATAGACTTGTTCTAGTCTACTCCACTGCTAATAACAGGAAGGAAATATGTTAACCAGGCAATTTATAACAATAGAGGCACCAAAGCCTACTCAGTTCACTTTTTAGACGTCCAGGGGCCTTGTCTGCTGGGTAGGGGGGCGTGTCTAGCAGTTACATCACAATATGGCAGCAAGAATTGTTCCGAGGGTCTCTGTATCATGCCCTCGTATAAACCACCGAGAGTCGGTCAGGAGGCCCTCCCTGGTGACCTTAATCCTAATCTCTTGCCCAGAGCCCCACCTTTCCACATCATAATTGGATCAAGTTTTTTACTCTTAATCTCACAACAGTGAAGACAAAGCATGAAATTTTGGGAGACATATTCAACTATAGCAAATTCATACTTTAGTTTCTGGGGTTTTCTTTTTTTTTTAATTTTTTACAGTCAATCATTATATATCATTACAGCATACTAAGTGAATTTTCCCATCATAAATACACTGTACATTGGTTCAGTCAAGATATTACCGTAGATCTTATCAACAGATAATTTTCCATTTGTGTGCCCCTTATTAATTCCAGTTTTTAAAAGTCCCCCCTTGTACCAGAGTGATTAAAGTTGGAGGGAAACAAAGGTCAGCAAGAGACCTTGACCTCGATCCCATGGGAACCTAGAGAACACTCTAGCGTCTCAGAACAGTAACGTATTTGCCAGTGGGACTGGCAGTGTAAAGTTAGATAGGCAGTAGGAAGGAGGAACAAGAGAGGCCTATCGTAAAGGCTGGGGAGGACTTTCAAGATTGTGGTAAACCACCTTCAAACTGTCAAGTGAGAAGGAAAACATTTTTCAGACTATAACTAAAGGAACTGACAGCCTAAGATGAGCGGTCGTTGTAACTGTCTTAAGGACATGTTTTTCAAGGAGATATAATAAAACTTTAGTATTTCTATAAATATTTATAGAGAGAAACGTGTTAGTGACTAGCTTGAGTAGCTGAAGTTCAGAAAGATTAGTTTCACGACATTACTTTCTTATTTTACAGGTGAAAAACCCCACTACTAAACGCCCCCTCTATGAGGACAGCAACTGGACCAACAAAGTGTAAGTAGAGAAGAGAAAATGATCAAGCCAATGGAAAGGCAGAATGGCCCGTAGCACCTGCTACGTGAAGCTGAGGTTTAAACCTGACCCTGCAGGGATCCTCCCTATCCTCACAGAGTCAGCTCTTTGAAAGAAGTTGGGCCTAGGTGTGGGATTGCATAGTCGCATGGTCTGTTCTTTAAAAAACTTCCTAAAGGCACGTTCTCACTTTCTTTGCAGTGAGAAACTTTCTTTCGACAATGCTGCTTTCCCTTTCCTTGCATATTCTGGAATCCCAGCAGTTTCTTTCTGTTTTTGTGAGGTAAGTCCAAAGAGTCCTAAAGCGTTCTATCTTAGATTTTCTTGTATCACCATTGAAAACAAGTTTCCTGGAGTGATAAAAATTAAATTATAAACATGTAGGCCCAGCCTCTGTCGTGCTGACAGTAGCATACCAGACTGCAGAACTGGAAGCCACCTGCTGACCACAGTTTGAGTCCCTGACCTGGTCAGCCAGAAAATACACTGGGCATGTGAGTGTGTGCCCAGGAACCCCAGGAATGAGGTGACTGGAGAGAGGGGGTTACTGTGTGACCAGTCCCCGTAGAGGGTCCCCACCGTGCCCCATGCACAGGCACACACTGTGTCATACGTGAGGACAAACGTTTTAAAATAATGTGATATACTCTCGTACTATAATCTTAAAATAGACTTGTTTCCTTAATTTTCCTTCGAGTTTATTCCTAAAACTTCTTTACTGAAGTATGATGAGGTTTTTTAAAATAAATTATTTCATTTCATTTGTCATCAACATATTTATTTATTTATTTAGAGACACTTTTGCTATAGGGTATATGTGCTCTCTGGAGAGACAGAGACAAATAGAAAGCAAGAAATCACCCCCAGTGGGAATGACCATGCCACCGTCCCTTCTCCTCCATTCCCCCTTGGGATCCTGGGCACACACACACATGCCACCTTCTGTGTTTTAAGCCTCCAGATCCAAGACTCGAACTTTGGTTAACCATGTGGGAGTCCAGTGTTTTAACCACTATGCCACCTGCTGGCCCCATTTTTAATTTTTTAAAAATTTGCTACAGCGTATATATGCTCACCAGAGAAAGAGAGAGAGAGAGAAAGGGAACATGAGGAAGCAAGCCACCAGGTCCAGGACTTGAACCACAGTTGGCCATGTGGTAGTCTAGCGCCTTAACCATCAAGCTACCTGCTGGCCCCAATATGATGAGATTTTTTTTTTGAGAGGTTTTTTTTTGTTTTTTTTTTTTGCTATAGGGCGCGTGCGCTAGCCAGACAGACAGACAGATAGAAAGCGAGAAATTACCCCCCAGAGGGGATGGCCACGCCGCAATCCCTTCTCCTCCATTCTCCTCTTGGGATCTTGGGCACGTACGCACATGCGACCGGTGTGAGTTTAAGCCTCTGGGTCCAGGACTCGAACCGCGGTCAACTACATGAGAGTCCAGCGACATAGCCGTTACGTTAACTGCTGGTCCCCCCAATATGATGAGTTTTAATAACAAGGCCTAATTTTTTTGAATGATTGAGTAGCTAGTGGCTACCCATTGGACAGTGTGAGTATAGAATATTTCCATCAAACAGAAAGTTCCATGGGGAATGGTGTTTTGAGGTACTTCTTGAAATATGGTTCTAGATCTTTCTTCAGAGATGTTAGCCCCTTAAGCAGGGATTATGGGTAAAAGAATTTAGAGCTGACCCAAGTTGTAGGAAAACAGATTGGCTTGGTCCAAGAGCTGAGTCGAAGGCCCTGAGGGCCAGGCGGAATGAACACTAGTCTGGAAGCAGCTATGCCCACTCGCCGCAACTGGGAAAACGGGCCCTGTAGTGGGGCTTCTGAGGCTCAGGAGATCCTCGAGTGAGTACACGGCGTCGGGTTGGAAGCCATTAACTTTAGCATCAAATTGTCAGTCTAATAGTAGAGGTCAGGTCCTTATTGGGTTTTTGATTTTTTGTTCATTTTTGGGTTTTGCCATACGATGTGTGTACTTGCCAGAGAGAGCCAGAGAGAGAGGGACAGTGAGAAGTCACCCCTTGGGGGAATGGCTATGCTGCAGTCCCTTCTCCTTCAGTCTCCTCTCAGGATTTTGGGCACATACACCCGTGGAACCTTGTGTCATTTTTTTTTTTCAAGCCTCCAGGTCTGAGATTCAAACCATGTTGGCTATGTGGAAGTCTAGCACCTTAACCACCGTACCACCTGCTGACTTTTTAATCACTGCTTTTTATCTAGAACTAGAAGGGGGTAAAGTCTAAGTTAAGGAGAGATCAAAGATCTGAATTTGGAGAGGAGCCTAGCTGGAATCCTCTTCAGTTTCAGCCCGAACAGCGGGATGAATGGTATTTAAATAGCTGGTCACGATGTGTGTTAGAAAGAACTGCCTCTCAGGTCCTGCAGATATGCATGGTTTTTGTTGACTTTCCGAAGTCATCTTTTCAAAACTTCTAATGTGGTTTTAGATTTCAAAATCTTGAGTTATAGCAGTAGGGACCAGCAGATGGCGTAATGGTTATGTTGCTGGACTCCCATGTAATTGACTGCAGTTTGAGTCCCAGACCCAGTGACTTAAAACTCACACCAGGTGTGTGTGTGTGTGTGTGTGTGTGTGTGTGCATATTTCCAAAATCCCGAAAGGGGAATGGAGGAGAAAAGATTGTGGTGTGGCCATCCCCCCGGAGGGTGATTTCTCTCTCTCTGTCTCTTTTTTTTTTGGAGAGGTTTTTGCTATAGGGCGCGTGCGCTCGCCAGACAGAGAGAGAGACATAGAGACAGAAAGCAAGAAATCACCCCCCAGGGGGGATGGTCTCTCTGCAGTCCCTTCTCCTCCATTCTCCTCTCGGGATCGTGGGCATGCACCCACGTGCACCCGGCGTGAGTTCTAAGCCACCGGGTCCGGGACACGAACCACAGTCGACTATGTGGGAGTCCAGCGACATAGCCATTATGCTAACTGCTGGTTCCCTCTCTCTCTCTGTTTTTGCCTGTCTCTCTGTCAAGTGCACATGCCCCTTTTCTCTGTCTCTTCATCTGGTGCGTGTGCCCTATAACAAAAGTTTACAGAAAAATAAAAACACAAAAAAGAGTTACAGCAATAGGTAAATGTATAGTGTAAAGTAATGAATCGAAGTCAATTCTTAATGAGATTGTCTCTAAGAACAATGGTAGGGAATAGAATTGAAGACAATTATTTGCCCAGTGGAGGGAAAGCATCAGACTTTATTAGAAAAGTAACGTGAATGGACCGAGTATTGCATAATTAGGAAGAAAGCAAATTTTAGTTTAAAGTTAATGCTTTATATTACATTTCATGTGACCTTTTCCCTTTCCCCGTTAATATGGGCCAAGCTTCCAGAAAGAAGAGAGCGAGAGACACAGACTTACACAATTTGGCTAAAAGTCTATTCAAGATATGTAATATGATAGGACAGGGGTGCTATAGAACCTGGAAGAAAATAGTCATTCTAGGAGTAGGTTAGAGTCGGAGGTAGCAAGAATAGCGTCTTCTTTTTTGTTTGTTTTTACCGTAGGGTGTGTGCGCTCACCAGAGATAGTGAGAAAGAAAAGGAGAAATTACCCCCTAAGGGGGGGATGACCATTCAATCCCTTCTCCTTCATTCTCCTCTCAGGATTTGGGGCACACACACAAACATACCTGGTGTGTTGCAAGCTGCCAAGTCCAGGACTCAAACCATGGTTGGCCATGTGGCATCCCAGCAACCACACCACCTGATGGCCCCCGAGTAGTGTCTGAAAGCATCGGCTATGGATAAAATTGAGGGGGGATATATTAGGAAGTGCAGGAGAGTTACAGTTACTATCACCCTGACAGTGAAAAAGGAACCTGAGGCTCCTGCACTTTTACCCCGAGTGAGTATAACATCCTAGTTCTCTTCTCCAGGACGCAGATTATCTGTATCTGGGTACGACCATGGATACCTATGATGCACTGGTTCGTGCCGTCCCTCAGTTGGACCAGATGGCACGCGCGGCAGCAGAAGTGGCTGGCCAGCTCATGATCAAACTCACCCACGAGATCGAGTTGAACCTGGACTATGAGATGTATAACAACGAAATTCTCTCCTTTGTGAGGGGTCTCAACCAATTCAGAGCCGACATAAAGGTGAGCACCGACTGAAATTAGATCCCTGTCGCTAAAGAAGCCAGCTGTTTGCAGTACCCTGTTTAGCTGCTTCTGAGGGGATAGATAACTGTCACCCTAAGAGTGCGCTAGAGTCAGGAAGTAGCAAGAGCAGTGATTGGTAGCCAAGTACATCTTAAAGGGAATGGAAGTGTAGTTTTGCTTAGAAGTCATTACTCATTTGAAAGAGAAGTGGATTGTAGATCTAGGGTAGACACGGGATTTCAGAACACAGAGCTATGTTAAGTTTTCTAGGCATCTCGTAAGTAGATAGGACCCAGAAAATACGAAGATCCCAACTCTGGGTCGGGCTTGCGTCTGATTTCAGGCATGACTTGGGAGGCAAGAAAACAGAGCCAGTAGTTCCGTCTTATTTAGTGTTGATCCTGTGTGTCTAGCATTCAGATGTTGAATTAGTGATTTCCAGCTGGTTTTACTAAGAGTTGACTTAACAGATTCCTTCACTGAAGTGAATCACTGAGAATTGAGAATAGCAAGATTCTGAAGTTCATCAAACCAAGATGTTTGAGGTTTTGTCCCTACAGAGAAATTGAACTGGAATCAATATATAGTACATATAGATTATATACTTTTTCTATGTTAATTATGTTGAATTTCTTGGTGAGCATGGTTTTCGTATGAGGCCATAGGCTATAGCCGAACTCAAGTATGAGTCTATTACAGTCATTTACCGGGCTCAGGACCTCCTGAACGGGATGCTTAAGTGTAGTTTCCTGAGTCTTCAGCTTCCTTTTATTGGAATTTTCTCAGTTGCCACATTGAAATGAAAAAGATATATAGAAAAAGATCCTTAGAAATACAACTTGTCATGGTGCTTCAATGACTTGCTGTTTCAGGAGATGGGCCTGAATCTGCAGTGGCTGTATTCTGCTCGTGGGGACTTTTTCCGAGCCACTTCCAGACTGACCACAGATTTCCACAATACCGAGATCACAAACAGATTTGTCATGAGGGAAATCAATGATCGTATCATGAAAGTAAGTGAACTCAAGGGGAAGGGAGAATTAAAGTATGTTAAGCATTTAATTGGTAAATCTTGTATTCTAAAGAGTAGAATAACTCTAGGAGCCTAGACTCCTTTGCTGCTTAAGAACTGAGTGTAGGTTTTAACTCAAAGCAAAATCTAAAACCAACATCCCTTAATCAGAAATACAAGAGGCATTTGAACTAGTCTTTTTTGTTTTTATTTTTCGGGCTTTAGAAATACATTTTAGAAGAGATCGTTAATGATTATTAACTGTCTTTTCCTTTCCCTTTTTTTAAAATAATTATTTTATTTAACTTTATTTATTTATTTATTTATTTTAATCTGACCAGAGAGGGACAGAGTGACAGAGACAGAGACAGAGGGAAAGTGAGAAAGCGAGCCACCAGGTCTGAGACTCAAACCGCAGTCAGCCGTGTGGGAGTCCAGTGCCCTCAACCACCACACCACATGCCGGCCCCGTATGAACGGTCACTTTCTATTTGTATTGTCTAATTCAGGCCTTACTCATGCCTGACCTGCTTTATCCTAGTCCGCTTGGAAGAAACCAAAGACTTGTTAACCTTCCATCTGTATGTGCCAATCCAAAACAAATAATAATAAATTCAAATAATTTTTATACAGTTTTGTATACAGTTTGCATTTTTTACAAGGGAATGGACATTTTGGCCTTGCTTTGGAATTTTAACAGTAAAAATAGTAACATTCTCAGTTTTTGTTTTGCTGTAGGGCGTGTGTGCTCACCAAAGAGAAATGGAGAGAGACAGTGGGGGGTGGCCACGCTGCAGTCTTCCCCTCCGTTCTCCTCCTAGGATCTTGGGCACACATGCACATATGCCTCACATGATTTTTAGGCCCCCAGATCCAAGACTCGAACCGTAGTTGGCCGTGTAGGAGTCCAGCACTTTAACTACCACACAACCTGTTTTTGTTGTTGTTGGTTCTTCTGTTTGTTTAGTTTTTAGTTTTTGCCAGAGAACGCATGTACTCACAGGAGAGAGACAGAAACAGAGAGGGAGGGAAAGTGAGAAAGCACTCCTCAGGGAGCATAATCACGCCCACGGTCCCTTCTTCATTTCTTCTTTGGGGTCTTGGGCACACATGCACATGCGCCCGGTGTGTTTTTCAGACTGTTGGGTCCCGTATTCCAACCTCATGGTCAGTCATGTGGGATCCAGCTACCATAACCACTCTGCCGTGGGCTGGTCCTCCACATTGTTAAACTCAGGGGACTTTCAACATTGGAGGTGAAGGGAGGACGGGTTTTAGTATGGCGGGAGCTGTCCTGTGTCAGCTGTCTTCTGTTTTGTCTTCATAGGTGGAATACCACTTCCTCTCGCCCTACGTATCTCCGAGAGAGTCTCCTTTCCGACACATCTTCTGGGGGTGTGGCTCTCACACTCTGTCAGCTTTACTAGACAACCTGAAGCTACGTCAGAGAAATAGCGGCGCTTTTAATGAGACGCTGCTGAGGAACCAGCTGGCCCTCGCCACTTGGACTATTCAGGGAGCTGCAAATGCCCTCTCTGGGGACGTCTGGGACGTCGACAATGAGTTTTAAATGCGATGCCGTAACTTCACGTAAGAACAGCGGGGTAGTCTGGTTTCTAGCCTTGTGCTGGTCATGCTAATTGTTCAGTAGGTCGACAAAACCTTATGTTAGAACTCTACCCAGTCACCTTGGTACTTCTAGATATATGTCTTTAGGTGGCAACTTTTACTACCGGGTAGGTACCTGCACTTCAAGTTAAAGTGAATAACCACTTAAAAAATGTTCATGATAGAATATTTCCTCTGATTATCTCTAGAATTTTAAGTGCTTTGTAATGGTAACTGCCTCTTTCCTGTTATAGTTATGGGAGTATCCACCAGTTACATGAACAGTCGCTCTAAATCCTGAGGGCACGAGCTGGTATCTTTTGAGGTGGGAGGAAGAAGGTGGTGTTTGCTGAAGGTTAAAAGTGGTGGCATAGTTTGATCCTCCAGCCTTCATTTGATGCTAGATAGGAGATACCAGGTTGTAAGACCTTATTCTCCAAACGCGATCGTATGCCTTTCCCGAGGATTTAGCTGGTTTCCATATCCCTGAATGAAACAGTTAAACTTTGAGAAGAGGGAGACTTGTTTTCCTGCCAGTGAGGGCTGAAAGAGAGGTCCTTCCACTGGATCAAATGAGGTTCAACTGTTTATTGCAGGAGTAAGGCCTTAATGTGTTTACCTTGATAATATTTATGAAAAGAGGAGACCAGAAGCCAAAGACGTCGTGTATTTTCTTTTCCTCTGACCCCTACCCTAAGAGTCTATGTTTAGTTCTTTGTCGTGATTTCTTCCAAAGTATTTTGAAAGAGAACCAGTTTCAGGTGTTTAATTTCAGGCTCAGTTTGTCAGACTTAAAGAACACATTGCCACACCTCGGGCATTGTTAGTCTTTGGGAAAAGCTTTCTATCATTTTGGCACTGAGATATTTATTGTTTATTTATCAGTGACAGAGTTCACTATAAATGGTGTTTTTTTATAGAAGATAATTATCGGAAGCAGTGCCTTCCATAATTATGACAGTTATACTGTCGTTTTTTTTGAATAAAAGCAGCATCTGCTAATAAAACCCAATAGATACTGGAACTTTTGCACTTATGGCCAACACTTCAGGGCTGTAGAAAACAGCCACGAGACAATTAAATCATACACTTTTTGGAGAAGCATTCAATTTAATTAGGGGTTGCTAATTGAGTTAAATTTCTACCTAGCAGACCACGTAAAAATGATCGTTCTCCTAAATGTAACGACTTGTGACCGAGTTATAAATACACGTCAGTAAAAGGCCGGGTAGCGCTTGTGTATGTAAAATTGTACAACTCGGTTTACCCAGGGTATTGCTTCAGTTCCAGCTTTGCAAAACTTCCAGTACCTTTGTCACAGAGCTAACTCACATTATCGGGAGCAGTGTCTTCCATAATGTATAAAGAACAAGGTAGTTTTTGCCTACCACAGTGTCTACATCGGAGACAGTGATCTCCATATGCTACACTAAGGGTGTACGTAATTATCGGGAACAGCGCTTCCCATAATTTTCTTCATGCAATGACATCTTCAGAGCTTGAAGATCGTTAGTATCTAACATGTATTCCCAACTCCCTGTACTTCACTTCTAGTTTTAGTTGCAGAGACATTTTGTGGTCATTAAGCATTTGGTGGGTAAATTCAACTACTGTAAAATAAAATGACTTCCTTCAAGATTTTGTTTTGTTTTGTTTTAAACTTCATGTGGGGATTTTGTTATCTTTGTGGTCTCTCCAGGTCTTCTATGTAGTGAGATAGTAGTGTAGCATTTGCTGTTGACAATGAATTTAACATTACCCCCTCATTTGCATGTTATTGCCTATAAACTTAGTTCAAGTAACTTCGAATCCAGAATTGACCTTTTTGGCTTAAAGCAGGAGGGAATTGTATAGGAGGTTTTGGGGGGTGGGGGTGGGCACGGAGTGAGGGGTGTGGGGAAGCAAAGCTTGCAAAAGAATCTTTGATCATGTCTACCTACCCACTAGTTTATGGCGGCTGTGAATTAAATGTAGATATGAACAACTACATTTGAGACTATGTGAGTCCAGACTGTATTTTCTAGTTAGCCATCATTATAGACCTGATGATCAGGTAGCCATTTATTCAGAACGGCCACCTATGAAAATGTCCACAAAGGGTCTTCATGTTCTTCGGCTTGGTGTCACTTACCTGTTATGGTAGACCTCGGTTATTGCAGCCTCACATTTCCTCACTGCGCACCGTCTCTAATCTTCACAGTGCTTTATTTTGGACCAATCCTTAGTTGAGTGAAAAGGTCACAGCTGGGGTTCCTGGTTTGGGTACCCTGCATACACACTTCAGTGACTTCAGGGCATAATAGGGATAAAGGGCATACATTTTATAGCAGTAAATCTCTTCAAAACTCCTTTCCTAGGGTTAGGTAGAGTTGTTTCCGATCAAATGAGCCAGTAAGTGGCAAGAGGCTTAATATTCCTGAACAAAATGTGTATCTGAGTAGTGACAACCTGCTAGACTTCATTTTTCTTTCTGGTTAAAGATACCATGTGCATCTTGAAGGTAAGGGATAAAATGAGTGAGTTCTGCCATGATTCACTATTTTAGAACTTGCATGACTTTTACTGTGTTTGCTCTTTGAATGTTGTGAAAATTTTAGACTTGTCAACCTGCTCAGCTATGTCTTTGTAAACAAGTGATATGCCCTTAAAATTGTATACAAGCTGGTATGAGCAACAATGTGGAGATTATTTGATTTAATAAAATGCTTGAACACTGCGTTGTGATTATCATTTTTTGTGCTTTTTTGTTTTATTGCTTAGTTTATTCATGAGAGAGGGCACATGTGTGTACACAAGAAAGAGAGAAAGGGCAGCCTTGGCAGGATTTTGTCACACCATGACCCCCTGACCCCAGCCCTCCAGCTCATCACGATTTGGGTGTGTATGAGCTCATCTGGTGTTTCAGGTCAGCGGGGATCTGAACCTGTGGCCTCCCTGTGGCTTCCAGCACTGCAGATCAGAATGCGACTGCCCAAGTCACCAAGGCTGGACTTTTTTTTTTTTTTTCTTTTAAAGAATTATTTTATCTATTATCATTATTATTATTTGTTTAATTTGACCAGAAAGAGACAGAGAAAGAAAGGAAAAGTAGGAAAGCAAGTCTCCAGGTCTGGGACTCAAACTGTGGTCTACCATGTGGGAGTCCAGTGCCTGAACCACCCTGCCACCTGCTGGCCCAGGCTGACTTATTTTTCTAGACCAGTTTTAGGTCAGCAAACTGAGCAGACCGTACAGAAAGGTCCAGATACCCCTGTCTCTGTCACGTGTATATCTTCCCCACTACCGACATCCCACACCAGAATGGTACATGTTTTACAATTGACCCTACGTTGGCATACCATTATCACCCTAAGTGCATCCATTTACATTATGGCTCTCTGTGCGCTCCCTGCTCACATTCTGTGGGTGTCCACAATGTGTAGTGACGTGTATCTATGGAGTACCACACAGAACAGTACTACTGCCCTACATTTCTGTGCTCTCCCATAACCCTTTAGAACCACTGATCTTTCTGCTGTCCTGTAATGGTCCAGGATGTCATAGTTGGAGTTATAGAGTACATAACCATTTTGGACTGGCTTCTTTTACGTAGTAGTGTGCCTTTATTCTTCAAGGCTCAACAGCTCATTTATTTACTTATTGCCAGAGAGGGAGAGGCAGAAAGCACCTCCAACGGGGTGTGGTTGTACCACAATCCCTCCATCTCCATCCCGTCAGGATTCGAGGCATGCACACAGGCCTGATGCATTTCTTTTTTTTTTTTTGGAGAGGTTTTTTTTTTTTTTCTGTTTTTTTTTTCTTTTTTTATTTTTTGCTATAGGGCGCGTGCGCTCGACAGACAGAGACAGAGAGACAGAAAGTGACAAATCACCCCCTAGGGGGGATGGCCATGCCGCAATCCCTTCTCCATTCTCCTCTCGAGATCTTGGGCACGCACGCACATGCCCCCGGCGTGAGTTTTAAGCCACCGGGTCCGGGACGCGAACTGTGGTCGAGTACATGGAAGTCCAGCGGCATAACCATTATGGTGACTGCTGGTCCCACAGGCTTGGTGTATTTCTTGATATACAAGGGCTGAGATTTGAACTGTGGTCAGCCATGTGGGATCCATCTCTCTTAACCACTAGGCTATAGGAATGGGCCAGTTATTTATTTATTTATTGAGAGGCTTTTACTATAGGGTGCATGCACTCACCAGAAAAACAGAGACAGAGAGACAGAAAGCAAGAAATCACCCCTCAGGAGGGATGGCCAGGCCTCCTCCATTCTCCTCCTGGGATCTTAGGCATGCACACGAATACCTGGTCCTCTCCAGTAATCCCTTCAGGTGCTTCCTCATTGCCTTTAGATAGTACTTGTAGGTCTTATTTCCAGCCTGTTTCTCCGGAGGAGTTCTTTTAATCTGGGGATTTATGGGGCTGGCAGGTGGCATGGTAGTAAAGGGCACTGAACTCCCACACTCAACTGCGGTTCAAATCCCAGACCTGGAGCATGCTTTCTCACTTTCTATCCTTCTCTGGTCAAATTAAAATAAATAAATAAATAAATAAATGGATAAATAAAGGTAAATAAAACAATTGTTTTTTTTAAAAAGGAAAGAAAATCTGGAGAGTTATAAGCGTGTTTTCTAGCATGCCTAGGAAGAGACCGGGCATGGCCATTCCATCTACAGACTCTGGTGCTTTAAATGGAGTGCCTTGCCCATTCTGGTGTGCCTGGAGTCTCACCCACAACCTTTCTGTTCCAACCCCTGGATGGTAATCTCCTGTCCTACGCTAGAAAAATGTAGGGAAGGGAAGGTGCAGATGGTGTGGTCATGATAAAGGCTTCCCACATATCCTGGATTTGGTCTTATTTCAGTTACCCCCACGTTGTTTATTGTTGTGTTAGTTTTGCTATAGGGTGCATGCACTCACTGGAGAGAGACAGGGGGAGTAAGAAATCTCCTCGGGGACCAGCAGGGTGGCATGATGGTTAAGGCGCTGGGTTCCCACATGGCTGACTGCAGTTCGAATCCTGGACCTGGCAGCCTGCTTTCTCATTCTCTCTCTGACTCTTCCTTTCTGGTCAAATTAAAATAAATAGATTGATTAATTTAAACAAAATAATTTTGGGGGGCGGCAGGTGGTATGGTGGTTAAGGCGCTGGACTCCCACCTGGCCAGTCACAGTTTGAGTCCTGGATTGGTTAGCTTGTTTTCTCACTTGCCCTCTCTCTCTCTCTGTCCCTCTCTGGTCAACTTAAAATAAATAAATAAATAAAGTTAAATTTTAAAAAAGAAAGAAATCTAGGGAGATGGCCACATCACAATCCTTTCTCCTCCATTCTCCTCTAGGGATTTTGGGCATGCACACACATGTGCCCAGCATGATTCTCAAGCTGCTTGGTCCAGGACTCGAACTGCACAGCCGGTCATGTGAGATCCAGTGCTGTCCCGACCCGGGCGGGGCAGGCGAACGGGTT
>NW_006160028.1:8098934-8108120 GCF_000334495.1 Tupaia belangeri chinensis
GTGGGCCCTGATTGGTTGTTAATGGTGGGTTATGATTGGTTGCTTTTGGACCAATCATGAGGTGCCGGATATGCAAATTTGAGGGATTCTAGTGGCCAATCAGAGCAAGGTTTCGAAGGTCAGGTTTTTGGAAGGGAACCAATCATGGTAATTGTTTGCTCTCTGAGAAACCTCGGCAGACTCGCTGGTGTGCAGCTTCCCACACAGTGCCTTAACCACCACACCACCTGCTGACCCCTTTTGTTGTCTAATGCTGTTAAAACCTTAGTGTGGCTAGTATTCAAGAAAAAGGTGTGTGCGTGTTTGTGCGCATGTCTTGGATGGTAATGGGAGGCCTAGCTGTCTAGACGGTCCCTGTGTTAGCTACCTGGTCCCTCCACTAATCCCTGCAGGTAGAGACTGTGCTAGGTACAATCCCTACAGACAAACCCCAGGATTCACTGAAACCTCTTTGCTGCCTTTTGTTTATCTTTGAGCTCAGCTGCGGCATGGTTTATATGTGTGTATCAGAAGGCTCAGGAAGCTGGGAAGAAAGACAGCAGAGGTGAGATGCCACCATGGCGTACGGAGGCCAGGGCCAGTAAGTGCAGGTGATGGTGCAGCCCACCAACCTCACCTTCAGACTCTTGCAGAATAGACCCGCATTCAGGCGTGACTCTATGAGCAACTGAATGTGCAGAGAGAAGGCTGCGTCATTGGTTTGGATGAGTATATGAACCACGTGTTATGCAGAGGAGAGTCATTCTAAAACAAAGTCAAGAAAACAACTGGTCGATCATGTTAGAAGGAGATAATAGAACTCTGCTACAAAGTGTCTTCAATTAGAAACGAGAAACGAGAACTTCGTGGAGAGTGTAGTTCTAACAATTTGTCCATATTGTTTGGATTCCCCTTATGTTATTACTAGTGGCAATAAATGCTGCGGATTGTTTTTATTTAAAAAGAAAAAGACAGCAGAGTAGGAGCCCTGGGTCTGTACGGCATGCCTCGGACATACTGCCTGTCCAGACCCAGACCACCACAATGAAGTAAAGGTAGCATCACGTTAATGCTGAGTCACAAAAACCTGGGGGTTTCTCAGTGCATATATGAAAGTTACATTGGGCAGGGTGTTGAGGACACTGGACTCCCACATGGCTGACCATGGTTCAAGTCCCAGACCTGGCGCCTTGCTTTCTCTCTTGCACTTTCTCTCTCTCTCTTGCTCTGTTCCTCTTTGGTCAAATTAAAAATAAATACATAAAAAGTTAAATAAAATAATTCTTAAAGTTATACTTACACTATACTACAGTCTATAAAGTGTGCAATAGCATCATGTCTAAAAACTATTATTTATCTTTTCAAATTATTTATTTAATTTTACTTATTCATTCATTTATCTTTATTTGATCAGAGACAGACACAGAGTGAGAGGTAGAGAGGGAAAGTAAGAAAGCAAGACACCAGGTCCGGGACTTGAACTGTGGTAGGTCATGTGGGAGTGTCCAGTGCCTTAACCACCATGCCACCTGCTGGTCCCCCAAAAAACTATATATATTTTATCTTAATTTAAAAGCCCTTTATTGGCGGGACCAGCGGTTAGCATAATGGCTATGTCGCTGGACTCCCAAGTAGTTGACTGTGGTTCGCGTCCTGGACCCGGCAGCTTAAATGCACGCCGGGCGTGTGTGTGCGCGTGCCCAAGATCCCGAGAGGAGAATGGAGGAGATGGGACTGCGGCGTGGCCATCCCCCCTGGGGGGTGATTTCTCGCTTTCTGTCTCTTTGTCTCTCTCTGTCTGTCTGGCGAGCGCACACGCCCTATAGCCCTATCAAAAACCTCTCAAAAAAAAAAAAAAAAACCAACCAAACAAACAAACAAACAAAACCCCTTTCTTGGCAAAAATGCAAACGCTCATCCCTTCAGGCAGTCGTGATGTTTTCGCGGGTGTAGGGCTTGCCTCGATGTTGACGTTGACGACTGCGGACTGACCAGGGTGGTGGTCACTGAAGGTCCGAGTGGCTGTGGCAATTTCATAAACCAAGGCAGCATGAAGCCGCTGTATTGACTGACTCTTCCTTCCGCGAAAGGCTTCTCTGAAGCATGTGATGTGTTGGACAGCATTTTACTCAGAGTAGAATATCCTTCAAAATCAGCCAGTCCTCTCAAAGCCTGATGCTGCCTTAGCAACTAAACTTAGGACGACTCTAAACCCTTTGTTGTTACTCCACCAGCGTCACAGCATCTCCACAGAGAAGAGCCGGTCTCAAGAAGCCACTTACTCTGCTGGTCCATCAGAAGCAATTCCTGGGGACCAGCAGGTGGCATGGTGGTTAAGACGCTGGACACTCCCACATGTCCGACCACAGTTCGAGTCCTGGACCAGGCGGCTTGCTTTCTCACATTCTCTTTCTCTCTCTGTGTCTCTCTCTGGTCAAATTAAAATAAATGAATGAATAAATAAAAATAAACAATTATTATTATTATTTTTTAAAAGAAGCAATTCCTAATCCACTTAAGTTTTATCGAGAGCTGGCAGGTGGCGTGGTGGTCAAAGGCGCTGGACTCCCACGTGGCTGACCGTGGCTTGAATTCTGGACCTGGTGGCTTGCTCTCTCTCTCTCTCTCTCTGTCTCTCTCTGGTCAAAATTGAAAAATAATGATAATAGATCAAGAATTCTTTAAAAAAAATTTTATCAGGAGGTTGCAGCAAATCAGTCACACCTTCAGGTCCCGCTTCTTCTTTTCTATTTTTTTTATTTATTATTTTTATATTTGGAAACATGTGCTCGCTGTGGAAGAGAGAGAGGAAAATGAGAAATCACCCCCCAGAGGGGATGGTGCACTTTAACCCTCACTCCACCTGCTGGCCTCCTGATTCCACTTCCAATTTTCTTGCTATTTCTACCACGTCTGCAGTTTCTTCCTATACTAAAGTCTTGAAATCAAAGTTGTCCGTGAATGTTGGGTGTAAACCAGGCCGTAAGCAGATGTGCTTTGTGGTTCTATTTATAGAGCTCAGGCAGAGGAGGTTTAGCATCACTCTTAGGGGTACTAGCATTTTTAGAACAGTAAATGAACATCAGCTTCAACTTAAAAGTCACCAGGTGCATTAGCCCCTAACAGGAAAGTCTGCCTTCAGAGCTTTGAAGACCTCTGGCAACAACGACAACAAAAAATCCAAACATACAAAAGCAAAACAAAACAAAACAAAAGTTTTTCATATGATTTTTAAAAAATTATTATTTATTTTATTCCATTTGTTATCATTTTACTTACTTATTTTTTGGAGAGGCTTTTGCTATTGGGTGTGTGCGCTCACCAGGAAGAGAGGGTTTAAGCCACCAGGTCCGAGACTCGAACCATTACGCCATCTGCTGGTCCCCATTTGTTATTATTATTGTTTAATTTGATCAGAAAGAGGCAGAGAGAAAGGGAAAGCGAGAAAGCAAGCCAGTTCAGGTCACATCACTGGCAGACGCTGGCTTCCAAGCTCAACTCCAGATGTCCACCAGAGGGCGCCAGCACTCCACAGCGTTCCGTTTCAGAATAGCCCATGGTGACCTCAGCGCTTGTAATCTCTTGGCTCATTTGGCTCTTATTCTACTTGACTGGAGGGAGCAGGCGTGTGGGAGCAGCTGGTAGTGCCTCCTCCCAATGCCCTAGTAAGGTTTTGAAAACTGAATTGCTTGGGAGCGTGTGAGCAGGGGGGTGGAGGTGGGCACGACAAGGCAGCTCCCTGGAGCTCAGACTTGGGCAATAGAGTGAAAGCAAAGTCTGTTCTTGGGCCTGGGAGGATGTGGCTGGGGTTGATAGAGACCCCCCAGGCCTAGGAATTCCTGCAGAAACCCCGCCTCTCACCTCCAGTAAGAGACCAATGGCCCCTTTCCACTTCTGGGTGCATGCTGGAATCACCCAGGGAGTTTTAAAAATTACAGATGCTCAGCTCCATCCTAGAGATTCCAATTTAGTGATGATTGTGCCAGCGTGGGGCCTAGTCATTAGCATTTTTAAAAAAGTTTTCTAAGTGATTCTTACATGCAGTAGTATTCAGAATCTGAGTCCAAGGCCTTGCCACTTTACTTCACCTGCTGCCTCCCACCTTTTTTTTTTTTTTTTCAGAGATTTTTTTGGTTTAGGGCATGTGTGGCTGCAGGAGATATACAGAGATGGAAAGCGAGAAATCACCCCCCATAGGGAGTGGCCAGCTCCAATCCCTTCTCCTCCATTCTTCTCTTGGGATTCTGGGCAGGCAAGCACACACACCCGGCCTGAGTTTCAAGCTGCTGGGCCTGGGACTTGAACCGCAGTCAACTACATGGGAGTCCAGTGACAGAACCATTATGCCATCTGCTGGTCCCGAGGCCCTGCCACTTTCACGGTGTGGTCTGTGGAGTACCCGAAAGCTTGGTACAAATGCCAAATCCCGGCGTGCCCCTCCTAACTTGCCGAATCAGTCTGCCTTGCGACCAGATTCCAGTCACAGGCTGCAGGCTGGAGAGCATATTGTTCTTCAGCCATGTTCGTCCCGCTGGCCTGAATCAGCGTGTCTCACTTTCTCGAGCTGTAGTAGTAACTCCGAATTTTTTGACTGTGACCTACGGAAAAAGATTATTACATCAAGATGTATAGCATGCATTTTTATACACGATGGAACAAAAATGCCACAAAAACAACGCTTTTACTACCTGCGAGGCACCCTCACGCATCAGCAGATATTTTTGGCATGTACTTTGTGCCCAGCATTGTTTTTGCTATCTGTGCCTAGAACAAAAATCTCTCTTGTTATGGAGTTTATCGTCTGGGGGGAGGGCAGAAAGCTAAAAATAAACCATGAGTGTGCATATTAACGCTAGAAGATTAATAAAATATATTATTTACAATATTTTTCCTTAAGAATTCTTTTATTTAACTTTATTTATTTTAATTTGACCAGAGAAGAACAGAAGGAGAGAGAGAAAGCAAGCTGCCAGGTCCCGGACTCAAACCACGGTTGCCATGTGGAAGTCCAGCACCCTTAACCACCATGCCATCTGCTGGCCCCAATAAAAGGTGTTGTTAAAAATACATTTGTATTTCGAGGGAGCAAAGAGTGGTGTAGTGCTAAAACACAATGCTCTTCAAGACAATCCCACACAGGAAGGTTTCCATGTCCAGTCTGGAGACCTCCTTGTATGCTGGACACACGTTGGCCCATGACCAGGGCCGCTGAGGCGGGAGGTGTGCTATAGCGTCAGGACCCCTTTGGAGGTGCTGTCTGTCTGTCTGTCTCTCTCTGTCCCTCTCACTCATGGATGAAATAAACATTTTTTAAAATTACAGTTTGGAAGCTGGCCCAAACTGCCTAGTGGTGAAGGGAACTGGATCTCACATAGTTGACTGTAATTCAAGGTCCAACCCTGGTAGCTTAAAAACACTCAGGGCAGGGACCAGCAGTCGGCATAACGGCTATGTCACTGGACTCCCATGTAGTCGACCACAGTTCGAGTCCTGGATCCGGTGGCTTAAACGCACGCTGGGTACATGTCTGTGCATGCTCAAGATCCCGAGAGGAGAATGGAGGAGAAGAGATTGCGGCGTGGCCATCCCCCCGGGGGCTTATTTCTCACTTTCTGTCTCTCTGTCTCTGTCTTTCTGGCAAGTGCACATGCCCTATAGCAAAAACCTCTCCAAAAAAACCCCAACAAACTCAGGGCACATGTGTAGTGTGCCCCAAGTCCCCACAGGATGAAGTGGAGAAGGGATTGCAGCGTGACCACATCTTATTGGGTGTGTTTACTCCCCGCCGCTGCCCCATACTCTAGTGAGTTTAAGTGTTCTTTGGCAATGAAAAAAAAATTACATTTTGATAGGGCCAGCAAGAGGCATGATGTTAAGGCTCTGGATTTTCACATGGTGGACCGAGGTTCGAGTCCTGGAACTGGTGGCTTGCTTTCTCACTTTCTCTCTCTCTCTGTCTCTCTGTGGTGAGTGCACATGCCCTATAGGAGATTTAAAGTGAGTGCACACGCCCTATAGGAGATTTAAAAATAAATATAATAAAATTAAATAATTCTTTAAAAAAAAAAAAACACTAGATTCAGTTTATCCTGTACTGGCAATTCCAAGAGCAGTTTTAAAAACTTAGCTCTATTTGGGAATGGCAGGTGGCATGGTGGTTAAAGGTACTAGATTCCCACAGGCTGACCGTGGTTCGAGTCCTAGACCTGTTGACTTGTTTCTCACTTTCTCTCTGGTTGAATTAAAAAAAAAAATGGAGTCAAATAAATAAGTCTTAAAAAAATATAGTTCTATTTTTAAAAAATCAGAATGAAAAAAGCTTCAGTCCACCAGCAGCACCACCACGCTCGGCTGTGCACCTGTCTTCAGGTGTGAGGCCACGGGTCTTCACCCTGCGGTCGCCTTCCTTGCCCTGTGGCTTCCCCTATAGTACAGCCATCTCAGGGCACTCCCAAGAGCCTCCCTTGAGCAGCATGGCCACCTCTGCTTCACGCGAGACCTGACGAGCCCTTCCCCTTGCAGAGTCACTGTGCGGTGGGCGGCGCTCCTAAAGTTCCAGATCTGGGAAGAGACTGGCTGTGGCACATTGGAGCTGGCCTTTCCCCTGCAGCCGTGTCCCGGATTTCCTGAGCTTTATGCTTCTAGTCCGGATTCTTTACTTTTCAAGGTATTTGTCTTAGGGTGCATGTGCTCATCTGAGAGAGAGAGACAGACAGAGACAGAGGGAAAGTGAGAAATCACCCCTGGGCGGGGGGGATGGCCACACCACAATCCCTTCTCCTCCATTCTCTTCCGGGGACCTTGGGCACGCACGCACACACGAGCCTGGCATGAGTTTCAAGCCACCGGTTCAGGACTCGGTGGCGATGAGCCGCGTGGAGTCCAGCAACGGAGCCGCCATGCTATCTGCTGGCCCCTAGACTGGACTCTTCTCTTCCGTTATGCTCTTAACTTCCTGGTGGCAGGGCAGTCTTCCTTGGTGTCTCTCCAGCCAATGGCTTCGGAGTCACAGAACGATGTGGAGATAAACACAGCCTCAGAGACGACTCCCAGAGCGGCCCCAGTGTTCAACGTGATGGTGGGACGGTTGAGCAGCTGGGGAGGAACAGGGCAGGACAGAGGAAGTGGGAGACCTTCCTGTCCCTGAGTCTAAAGCTCCAGAAACCTTACAAGGGGTGTGGCTCTAGTAGGTGAGGGAACCGGGAGGGGGGGGGAGGTGCTGGGCTCGCCTAAAAGAATCACCCAGCAGGGACTGGATGGGCAGGTGGAGGTGCTTCACCCCTGACTTTGTTTGATTTAGAACTTGATTTACTGGCAGGGAATTTTGATCCAAATCAGTTTGTTTGCTTTTATTGACCACTAAACCCTCACTTGTCCTGACACTTCCGGAACCAAGGCTTCTGGGTTTGGTGCAGCTTTATTGAGCCTTAGTGGGTCAGAGCACTGCTTCAGAGTCAGAAAACTGATTTCAAATCCTGGCTTCACTACTGCCTGCCACGTGACCCCGAAGGAGTCATTTAACCACGTAGAGCCTCAGTTCTAGCATCTGGAAAGTGGGGATGGTGACGTGGACCTCCCTGGGTTGTTGAGGGGGTGGGATGGAGAGTAAATGCAAGGCTCTGTTAACTTGAGCAACTGTCACTGCCGCGGTAGTGTCAGGGAGGCTGGGAGAGAACCCTTCTCAGGGTCTTGCCCCCAAATCTTTTGTCCTCCAGACCTTCTCCCCCTAGGCCAGGCAATAGCAGGGGCTGGGCTGGCTAAGCTCAGAGGCGGGGTCAGGTCCTCCTGCCAGACCATCTCTGGGCTGAGGTAGGGTCGCTCCTTGGGGCAGGGCGGTTGTCACATACTAAATCATTTGTTAGTAGGCAGCCCCCGCACGCCTCACAGGGCAAGGCACTGTGCCCCAAACCCAGCCAGACTAGGCTCTGCTTCGGTGTCTGAAACTCATCCTCTTTCCAGGGCAGCATAAATGCAGAAAGAGCCATTCGGATGGCTGATTGCCCTGATGTCTGAGCCTTAATTCAATCCAGAGTGGTTTTATTATTTTATCCATTTTATGGGGGAGACAGGGTGAGTAAAAGCCTTTGGGCTCTAAGCTCCGATGCTCAGGGCTGTGTCTACCCAGATTGGGATCTGCTTGGCCGGCTGCAAAGGGAATCGAAGCTCCGAGCTCGCGCCTTCTTGGGGGGTGTGGGAAGGAGCCTGTCTTAGTCCATCGTTTTGCAGCTTACAGAAATACTGGAGCTGAGTAATTTATAAAGAAGTACAGGGTTATTAACTCCTGATGCTGGTGGCTGGGAAGTCCAAAGGCATCTGAACACAGCAGGAAACTGAACTTGGAGCAGAGTGGAGCATGGTCGGTATCCACAAGTTTCTCTCTCTTGTTCTGGTCTCATTCCTGATGCTTATAAGCCCATCAGAGCTCAGTCATGGGGTCCCAACCAGTGACCTCATCACAGCCAAAGGTCTCACCCTGGGACATCATGGAGGGATGAAGCTTTTGCTTAACACCTTTAGGACACAACCAAGTCCCAGCCTGTGAATTTTGGAGGGGACAAACAAAGGATAGCAAGGCCCAAAAGGGCGCAGTGCAGGGAGGCGGAGGGCCTTTGCCTGGGGCAGGTTCTGGGGTTCCGCTTGAGTCCTCAGGGGGAAGCACCACAGGCGGGAGACAAACTCTTCTCTCCTTTGGCCTTAGGGAGAGGATGGCCCAGGTCCCTAGGCTTCTGGGTTGCTGCAGAGAATGAGAATCCGAGCCCCACTCTCAGTGGAGTGTGTTCTTGGAAGCCTTCCAATTCAAGCTCCTCATAGAGCCCCTGCAACCGAGGCCAGGCGTAAGTAGCTTTTTACGCTCAGTGCACCAGCAGCAGCTGATCTGTTACTTAGAATTAGACTCTCATTCCAGTGCTCATGGCCCGGCCCACGTCTGTTCGGTGGGACCTACCACTTTCTCCTTGGCACCACCAGGAAGGCACAAGCCAGGCCTCCGGTGTAGGGGTCATCAGGGAATGGGCCAGAGGCGGAGGGGAGGCGAACGGGAGGCGAAGGGGGAGGAGTAATAGGACCGGACCCTTTAAGGGGGCGGGCCAACGCCGCTGGGCCCCGCCCGGCCGCTGGGCGCCGCCCCCTGGGGCGGCGCAGGCGCACGCGAGCTCTGGGAACCCAGGAGGGAGGGCGGGCGCTCGCTGGCTCGCGGCCGGCGCGCGG
>NW_006160028.1:8109923-8115109 GCF_000334495.1 Tupaia belangeri chinensis
GAGGCAGCCCCGCAGTGCAGGAGCGGGGCGAGGCCCGCGCTGGGGTGCAGGAGTTGGGGGAGGGGAGCCCACGCCGGCTGCTGCAGCAGCCTGAGCCGCTGCCCGAGTTCGGGGACGGCTCCCGCGAGCGCGGGGAAGAGCTCGAAAGTTCCGGCGAGCGGGGGGAGCGGAGTTGGGAGAGCTGCGGGCACCTCGGACGGGAGGCGGTGGTCCTGGGAGCCGCCCCAGCACGCCGAGAACGACGTGAGCTGCTGGGGAGGGCCCGGCCGGTGGGGCCCCGGGGGCCGGAAGGGGAAGGGCGCCTAGGGGTGCAGGAAGCGAACTGGCTTCCAGGGGTTCAAGAAGGACAAGTGGTGCAAGCTGTCCAGGAAACGTACTTGAACGGGAAGGGAGCCCAAGAGGGAGAGGGACACCCCGAGGGGCCTAGGACCCGGAGGCGCAGGCGGAGGAGGAGGTGGTAACCCTGCCTGGCACCAGGATCCCTCCAGGGCCAAAGAGTGCAAGATGTAGGGGTTTGCTGAGTGGGGAGCAACAGAGCGCTGTGAACCGGGAGCTTTGGATTCCTCTGCCCGAGGGCAGGTAACGGCCTGCAGGATCCTCTTCTGCTACCTCAGCCTGGACATCCTCTAAGCTGTGTCTTAGGGAGGCAGCAAAAGGCGGCAGGTAAGGAAGCCCAGTTCTGTTCTCAGCAGGAGTTGTGTTTGGGTGCAAGAGGCTTTGGTTACCCGGAGAAGGTGATCTCCAAGTTGCCCTGGTTCTTGAGCCGGGGAGGGAGGGAGCAGAGCAGTTTTCAATCCCAAGGCAGGACGCGGCTCCCTTCTGTATATGGCTCCTGGAGTGATGGGGCGTCTCCTTCAAGCTAGTCTAGACTGGAGGTGAGACCATCTGGGTGGCTGCCAGGTCTGGGCAGAGGGAAGAGAGGGGTAGCCTCAGGGCTGAAGTTGCAGGGTAGGTAGTCACCCCTCCACCTCTCCTGGTGGAGATGGGGTGTCTGTGTAGCTGGGATGGTGCAATCAGCACAGGTTTCCTCAAGTCCTCAAAACACATTCCAGAAAAGGAAAGAGCAGCGTTGCAGCAGAACCTTATCTTGTAACCCTGTTGGCCATGTGAGCTGAGCAGTGAGTGCAGCAGGCCCAGGAGCCTGACCTGCTCCCTCCATGCCTCTTGTCACAGTTGATTTACACTGAGGGCCCAGAGCCAAGGATGGATAGTAGAGGCAGAAAGGTGGAGCAACTGGTGAGGTGACGTCTGTCCCCCTGTGGGGCCTTGGGACCCCATCCTGAACAGGGTGGGCAGGGAAGTGTACCTGCCTTGCTGAGCTGGTCCACTTCTGTGGGTCAGATCTTGGCCCCTCTTGTGAAGATTGGTAGATGGGCACTGTGGCAGCATGGTCTCTACACCCCCAGAGGGCTAGCTCCCAGCCAAGCCTCCAGGAAGGGACTGCAGGGGCCAGGAGTGGGCTAGGCTTGCCTCCTTGTTGCCTCTCATGGTCTGGATGCTGGGCCTTTGGGCTACTGGCCTGGGTGGGCTGGTTGGCCAGCTTGTGGACTTCTAGGGCTGTTCACCTCTTACCTGGCACTGTCAGAGTCCTTGCATCCCTGGCCCGCTGCTGGGGGGGGGGTGTAGAGTTGGGGCTTCCTCAGCCTTTGCTAGAAGCCATCTCTGCCCCAGCCCAAGGTGTGACTGAGTCAGATGAACCCCAGACCCCTGTCCTAAAGCAGACTGGGTGGAGATAGAGCTTTCCTGTGGGGGCAGAGGGAGTGGTGGTGGCGGCGGCTGGGACTGCCAGAGGAGCCGGTTAGCCTGCTCCCTTGCAAACCCAAACCCGTCCGGCAGCTTCATCCCATGCCTGTCACACTGCCACCCTAAATATCATGCACCAGAAGTTCAACTGCTGTGTCCGTGGTGCCTGGCTCTTCTGGAATGGCTAGCGTGGTTCTGGCTCTGGTTTCAGAGAAAAGAATCGTCTCTTCTGAATACATGCACATAAGCACACATCTGCAACCTTTTATTACAGGTTGACCTTTTTGAACTTGTGGTTTCCATCTGGCTAATAATCTCTTATTAACCTCCTGGGACGAGATAACCTCTCCGGGCTTTGGTTTTCCTGTCTGTGCGGTTGGGACAAAAAAAAACTGACTGCAGGGGACTCAGCCCCATCTCTGCCAGCCTGGTACCCACCTCCTCAGGAGCCCTGGCTCGTAGCTGTTGGGGGAGCAGGGTCATTGTTTCCAGAACTATTTCCTCTGGCTATACCCGAGATTATCCCCCTGCTCCATGCTTATTCTGGATGATGATTTGTTTTTTTAATAACAGCTTGTGATATGATGACATACAGTAAACAGTATATATAAAGCGTAAGTCTTAACGTTTGCACATACCTGTGAAACCACCGCCAGGAACAAGAGAGTGAACACACTCCTTACTCGCAGACCTCCCAAGGTGTTCTTCCCCTTGGGAATTCTTCCATGTCACCGTTCTCTGTCATACCCCTTCCCAAGGTAACTGATCTGCTTTCTGTCACTGTACGTGACTTTGCAGTACCTAGGATTTCATTTTAATTGATAGAGCATTTGCACTTGCCAGAGAGAGATCACACCCCACGTTGCAGTCCTTTTTCCTCCGTATCTTCATCCTGTCAGTATTTGGAGAATTCACACACACATACCCAGCATGCCTTTCAAGCTACCGGGATGGGAATGTAAACCAAGGTTGGCTGTGTGGGGTCCAGCTCCCTCTGCACAGTACTTAACTGCTACACTATGGGGCTGGCCCCTTAGAATTTTATCTAAATAGAATGAAATAGTATGTATTATTTTTTTGGGGGGGGTCCTGGGTTTTCATTAAGTGTACTTTGAAATTCATCCACCTGGCTGCACATATGAATGGTTTGTTTCTTTTTCATTGCTGAGCAGTCTGTTGCATGCATATGCCATCATCTTTATCCATTTACCTGCTGATGGGTTGTGTTCGGTTTTGGGTTATTACAGATAAAGCTGCCATGAATGTTCATGTTGGTCTTTGTATGGGAATATGCTTTTATTTTTCTTGGGAAGGCTATGAATCATGACAGGTGTACATTAACTTTCAAGAAACGGACTGTTTTCAAAAGTCATTGTACAATTTTTTATACCCACCTCCTGTGTGTAAGAGTCCTAGATTATCCATATCTTTGTCAGCCCTTGGTCATTCTTGATTTTGGATGTTCTAATGTGCATGGAGTGGTATCATTATGGTTTTAATTTGCATTTCCCTAGTGACTAATTCTGCAGCGCATCTTTTCATGTGCTCATTTACCATACATCTGTCTCTGGTGATGTGTCTGTTCAGGTTGTTTACTCATTTTTAATTGTGTGGGATTTTTTTCATGTTGAGTTTGAAGAGTTCTTTACATATTCCGAATATAAGCCCTTTATCAAATACATGGTTTGTCCATCTTTTTCTTATAGTCTATGGCTTGCATTTTAATCCTTAGCAGTATTTTTGAAGACACATTTAAAAAATTTTAAACACTTCTTTAGGCCTATTAATTCTTCTATGAGAGAAACAGAAAAAAAACCAAAAAAAACCAAAAAGATTAGCACCCTCAACAGGGTCCCCATGCTGTGATCTGCTCCCAGTCTCAGCTGGCCCAGGTCATGGGCACGCAAATGTGCCGGCCCGGCCATGCACATGTGCCAGGCATGCTCAGGGACGTCTTTGGATGTGAAGCGAGAACCTTTCCCATACGGGTTTGGTTGCATTTTGCTACACCACTGCTGTTCTACTGCCTGGTCCCAAAAAGTTTTAAATTTTAAAAAAAGAATTAATTTTATTGATTATTATTATTTAATTTGCCATAAGGCATGTGCACTCACCAGGGAGAGGGAAAGTGAGAAAGCAAGCTGCCAGGTCCAGGACTCAAACTGCAGTTGGCCATGTGGGAGTCCAGCGCCTCAATCACCTGTTTGTACAAGTTTTAAATTTTAATGAAATTTCATTTACCAATTTATTCTTTTTTTCCTCCTCCTTTTTAAAAAATTTGTTATAGGGCATGTGTGCTTGCCAGAGAGAGAGAGAAGGAAAGCAAGAAATCTGCCCTCCCCTAGTCCCCACCCCCCGGAGGTGGGGGTGATGGCCATGCTGCAGTCCCTTCTCCACTGTCCTCTCAGGACTTTGGGCACACACACATGCTCAGTGTGTTTCTCAGTCCGCTGAGTCGAGGGTTCAAACCACGCATTCAACCATGTGGGATCTAGCCACCTTAACCACCGCCACCACCTCTCCCCCAGTTTGTTCTTATATAGAACAGGGTTTCAGTGTCATAGCTAAGAAATCTTTGCCTAACTTCAAGTCATTTGGTTTTCTTCTGTGTTTTTTGTAGAAGTTTTATAGTTTCGGGTGTTACAGTTAGGTCTAGGATTCATCTGGGTTAATATTCGTGTATGGTGCAAGGTATGGATTGAAGTTGAGCTTGTTGCATGTGGAGACTATTTGTGAGCTGCCTCGTCTCTCCACTGACTTGCCATTGAATATTTGTCAAAAATCCATAGTGTATGTGTGGGTCTACTTTTGGGATCTGTTTTTTTTCTATTGGTCTATTTGTCTTCATTTCACTATCACACCATTTTGATGATTATGGTCTATCTTGAAATCCAGGATTAGATTTGAAACTTTGGGTTTATGTTGGAATCAGGGTTAGATTTGAAACTTTGTTTTTCCTTTTCTAAATTGCTTTAGCTATTCCAGATTCTTTGCTCTTACATATATGCCTTTTCAAATTAGTTACTATTAAAAAGCATGCCAGGATTTTGATTGAGATTGCAATCAATTTGGGAAGAATTGAAATCGTAGCAATATTGAACCTTCTGACTCTTGAACAGTATGTCTTTGTATGTATTTTATTATTTTAAATAATTATTTTTATTTAATTTTCTTCATTATCATTTTTATTTATTTATTTTTTTGAAGTTGACCAGAGAGAGAGACAGACAGAGAGAGAGAAGGAAAGTGAGAAAGCAAGCTGCCAGGTCCAGGACTCAAACTGCAGTCAGCCATGTGGGAGTCCAGCTGGCTTAACCACCATGCTACCTGCCGGCCCCCTTTGTATGTATTTAAGTTTTAATTTTTTTTTTTTTTTGGTAGAGGTTTTTGTTATAGGGCGTGTGTGCTCGCCAGACAGGCAGAGAGAGACAGAGAGATAGAAA
>NW_006160028.1:8115251-8134068 GCF_000334495.1 Tupaia belangeri chinensis
TTTGGCAACCTGTGGGTCCTTTCCTTTTTTTTTTTTTTTTTTTTTTTTAAGTTTTTTGCCATAGGGTACATGCACTCATTGGAGAGACAGAGAGAGAGAGACAGTGAGAGGGAAAGTGAGAAATCATGCCCCAGAGTGGGTGGCCACACTGCTATCCCTTCTCCATTTTCCTCCTGGGATTTTGGACACACACGCATGCGCACGTGGTATGAGTTTGAAACCCTCAGGTCCAGGACTCGAACTGCAGTCAGCCATATGAGAGTCCAGCACCTTCACCACTACCCCACCTGCTGGCCTATTAAATTTTAATTTCTCTCAGCAGTGGTTTGTAGTCTTTAGTATATAGGTCTTTTCCTGTACACTAATTTTTTTTTTTTGTCAGACATGTCCTTAAATATTATAGATTTTTTTGATGCTCTTGTAAGTGATAGAGTTTTTTAAAAAATGTTTTTACTTTAATTTTTAAAAACTGTTTTAATTGTGGTAAAATATATAACAGGCAGCAGGTGGCATGGAGGTTAAGGTTAAGGCAGCTAGATCTTACATGCACTTCGAGTCCTGGACCCAGCACCTTGAAAATCACACTGGACACGGTGTGTGCATGCCCACTAGCCCAGGTCCACAACCCAGCACAAGCTCAATAAATATGTGTTACTATAAAATGAGCTATGTATGTCTGTGGGGACAGGGGTGGTTGGTAGTTATATAATGACAAGAGTAAGAAGTGACTGTCACTAAGCTGATAGTGTGAAGGAAAACAAGATATGTGAAAGCAAATTCAACATTATATCACACAGAGTAGAATGGGATTATTAATGTAGGGGGACACTACCGTCCACAACTATTGTCACAGATTTTACAATAATACAAATGAGGTTCCTAACGATAACTGTGGATGAGCAAATCATCAGCTTGTGGTCAATATACTATTTTTGACAATGCAGGTAAGAAGAATGACTCTTGGGATTGTTTTCTATAGAATATGATTAGAATGAATTTTGTCATTTAAAAGTATAAACATCCAGTTATGCATAAAGTTTTCTCTGATCATTTTTGAGTAAATGTGATTTGCAAATATGCACACATAGGCAGACACCCATATTAATTTTTTTTTTGAGAGAGATTTTTGCTATAGGATGTGTGCACTTGACAGACTGTAAACAGAGAGAGACAGAAAGTGAGAAATCACTGCCCAGGAGGGATAGCCATACTACAAACCTTCTCCTCCATTCTCCTCTTGGGATTTTGGGTACATAAGCACACACGCCCAGCATGTTTCAGCCATTGGGTCCAGGACTAGAACCGCCTTTGGCCACATGGGAGTCCAGCACCTTAACCACCACACCACCTACTGCCCCCTATACACACTATCTAAAGATCAGGTAGTCAAGAAACACTAGCTATTTGAAATGGCTATGTGTTCTTGCACAGGTCACTTAACTTCATTGGACTTAAATTTCACATCTGAGAGAAATTGCATGTCTATCTTTAAAATCTCTAGTCCACATGGTGGTGTAAAAAAATAGATTCACAAATTCATTGATACTTTTCCTATAGGAGGTGTAATTCAAGTCCCTTTCTTATGGATGTGGACTGGATTTAGTGAGTCACTTTTTTTTTAAGTTTTTTGCCATAGGGTACATGCACTCATTGGAGAGACAGAGAGAGAGAGACAGTGAGAGGGAAAGTGAGAAATCATGCCCCAGAGTGGGTGGCCACACTGCTATCCCTTCTCCATTTTCCTCCTGGGATTTTGGACACACACGCATGCGCACGTGGTATGAGTTTGAAACCCTCAGGTCCAGGACTCGAACTGCAGTCAGCCATATGAGAGTCCAGCACCTTCACCACTACCCCACCTGCTGGCCTATTAAATTTTAATTTCTCTCAGCAGTGGTTTGTAGTCTTTAGTATATAGGTCTTTTCCTGTACACTAATTTTTTTTTTTTGTCAGACATGTCCTTAAATATTATAGATTTTTTTGATGCTCTTGTAAGTGATAGAGTTTTTTAAAAAATGTTTTTACTTTAATTTTTAAAAACTGTTTTAATTGTGGTAAAATATATAACAGGCAGCAGGTGGCATGGAGGTTAAGGTTAAGGCAGCTAGATCTTACATGCACTTCGAGTCCTGGACCCAGCACCTTGAAAATCACACTGGACACGGTGTGTGCATGCCCATCCCACAAGGAGAATGGAGGAGAAAGGATTTCTATGTGACTATCCCTCCTGGGGGCTGTGATTCCTCACGCATACAGACATACCCCATTTCTCTCCCAGGAGTGCGCACACTCTATGGGAAAACTAAAAAAAATATATAAAACATAAATTCACTATTTTAACTTTTTGCTCGTGTAGTTCAGTTATATTAAACAATGTTGTAATGTTGTGCAAGCCTCCATCTCCAGAACTTATATCTTGCAAAACTGAAACGCTCTACCCATTAAGGAACACCTTCATTTCTCCTCCCCCAGTTCTCGGTAACCACCATTTTGCTTTCTGTTTCTATGAATTTCACAACTCTAGGGGTCTCAGAGAAATAGAATCATATAATAGTTGTCCTTTTGTGACTAGTTTATTTCTGTCAGCATGATATACTCAAGCTTCGTGATGTAGCATGTATTAGAATTTTCCTTATTTAAGGCCGAATGATAGTTTATTGTATAGACATACCAGATTTTTTTTCATTCATTTATTCACGGATATTTGAGTTGATTCCATCTTTGGATTTTGTTAATACTATTCCTTGTAGGAACCAGCAGGTGGCGGGGTGGTTCTAGTGCTGGATTCCCACATGGTCAAGCACAGTTTGAGTCCTAGATCTGGTGGCTTGGGAATCCCAACAGGCGTGTGTGTGTGTGTGTGTGTGTGTGTGTGTGTGTGTGTGTGCATGTTCCCAAAATGTCAAGAGGAGAATAGAGAAGAGATTGTGGCATGGCCATCTGCCCTGGGGGTGATTTCTCACTTTGTGTCTCTGTCTTTCTCTGGCAGGCATACATGCCCTGTGGCAAAAGCCTTAAATAAATAAATAAAAACTCCTACAGCATGATTTTTTAAAAGAATTATTTAATTTTATTTATTATTATTTTTTAATTTGACCATAGAGAAAGTGAGAAAGCAAACTGCCAGGTTCAGGACTCAAACCATGGTTG
This sequence comes from Tupaia belangeri chinensis, assembly GCF_000334495.1. NCBI lineage: Eukaryota > Metazoa > Chordata > Mammalia > Scandentia > Tupaiidae > Tupaia > Tupaia belangeri. Next base: position 8,118,403 of record NW_006160028.1, read on the forward strand.
GCCATGTGGGTGTCCAGCACCTTAACCACCACATCACCTGCCAGCCCCAGATGGTATTTTTAAAATTTCAATTTCCAGTTTTTTTACTGGTCTTCAAAAAGTTTATGAAAAATGCGTATTGTGAAAAAACTATCCATTGGCTTCAAATTTTTCAGCACCAAATAAACCCATGCTTTAATTTCATTTTTTCATGACCTTTTTGAAGTCTCCTCATATATAAGTAATAGTTACCTTATATATCGAGCCTTAACTTTGTACCCTTATTGAATTATCTTATTAATTCCAGTAGTTTTTTTTTTTTCTTCTAGTTTTTGCTATAGGACACATGCACTCCCCATGGAAAGAGAGTGAGAAAGGGAGAAATCATCATGCAGGGGGGGAATGAATACACTGTGGTCCCTCTTCTTTATTCTCCTCCTGGGATTCTGGGCATGCACACACACATTCCTGGTGTGTTTTTGAAGCCACCAGGTTTGGGATCTGAACTGCCCGACTGCTCTGACCTCCATGCCACTGACTGGCTCCTGGTAGCTTCCATTTTGTAACTTCCATTGGATTTTCTAAATGGACTGTCATGTCATCTGCCAGTAAAGACAGTTCTTCTCCTTTCTGATCTTTATGCCTGCTATGTCTTGTGTGGTTGCACTGGCTAGATCCTATGGCATAATGTTGAATAGAAGCATAGGTAACCTGACCCTGTGGGGAAGACATTCAGTCTTTCACTATGAAGCACAATGTTGTAAGTTGGTTGTTTTTTGTTTTGTTTTGTTTTTTTTTAAGGGGGTTTTGCTATAGGGCACTTATGCTCTCCAGAAAGAAAGAGACAGACAGAAAGCGAGAAATTACCCCCCGCCCCCAGTGGGGGATGGCCACACCACAATCCTTTCTCCTCCATTCTCTTCTTGGGATCTTGGGCATGCACGCAAACGCGCCCAGTGTGAATTTAAGCCACTGGATCTGGGACTCAAACTGCAGTCAGCTACATAGGAAACAAGCGACATAGCCATTACGCCAACCGCTGGTCCCAGTTGTAAGGTTTTCATATGTTATCTTTTGTAGGTTGACGAGATTCCCCTTTTGTTTTCTTTCTTTTCTTTTCTTTTCTTTTTTGAGAGGTTTTCGCTACAGGGCATGTGCGCTTGCCAGATAGAGAGAGACATAGAGACAGAAAGTGAGAAATCACTCCCAAGAGGGGATGGTCACACCGCAATCCCTTCTCCTCCATTCTCTTCTCGGGATCTTGGGCATGCACGCACACGCCCCCGGCGTGTGAGTTTTAATCCACCGGGTCCGGGACGCGAACCGCGGTCGACTACATGGGAATCCAGCGATATAGCCATTACACTAACTGCTGGTTCCCTCCCCTTTTTTTTCTTAAAGAATTATTCATTTTAATTTTATTTATTATTGTATTCTAATTTGATCAGAGAGCGACCAAGACACACAGAGAGAAAGTGAGAAAGCAAGCCACCAGATCCAGGACTTGAGCTGCAATTGGCCAAGTGGGAGTCCAGTACTTCAGCCACCACGCCACCTGCCAGCCCCTCCCTTTCTAGTTTTTATTTTTAAGAATTATTTCATTTAATTTTTTTTATTCATTCATGTATTTTAATTTGACCAGAGAGAAACAGAGAGAGAGAAAGTGAGAAAGCAAGCCACCAGGTCTGGGACTCAAACTGGTCAGCCATGTGGGAGTGTCCAGCGCCTTAATTACCACACCACCCGCTGGTCCTTCCCCTTTCTATTTCTACTTTGCTGAGCATTTTGATCAGAAAGGGATGTTGGGTTTTGTCACATGCTTTTCTTCTGTCTACAGAAATGATCATTAGAGTTCCACTTTTAGTTTGTTAACATGGTGAATTACATTGATTGATTTTCAGATGTGGAAACAACCTCCCATTCCTGGGACAAACCACATTTGGTTGTGATGTATTTTTCTTTATGTGTATTGTTAGATTCTATTTGCTAAGGACTTTGTGAAGATTTTTTAAAATTAATTAATTTATTTTGATTTGACCAGAGAGGGGCAGAGCGAGAGAGAGAGAGAAGAGGAAAGTGAGAAAGCAAGCCATCCGGTCTGGGACTTGAGCCACAGTTGACCATGTGGGAGTCCAGTGCCATGCCACCTTCTGACCACCTACTCGCCCTGTGAAGAATTTTTGTATCTCTGCTCATAAAGGTTTTTTTTTTGGAGAGATTTTCACTATAGGGCGCGTGCGCTTGCCAGACAGACAGACAGAGACACAGAGACAGAAAGCGAGAAATCAGCCCCCAGGGGGGATGGTCACGCCGCAATCCCTTCTCCTCCATTCTCCTCTTGGGATCTTGGGCACACACGCACACGTGCCCGGCGTGAGTTTTAAGCCACCGGGTCCGGGACGCGAACCGCGGTCGACTACGTGGGAGTCCAGCGACAAAGCCATTAGGCTAACTGCTGGTCCCCAAGGTTTTTTTTTTTTTTTTTGGTGATGTCTATATGATTTTTTAAAAATACTTTTTAAAAGACTTATTTATTTTCTTTCGTTATTATTTTTTAATTTAACCAGTGAGAGAAAGGGAAAGCAAGAAATCAAGCTGCCTGATGCTTCCTAACTCCTGGCTCTGTGATCTTATCTCGGAGTCTGCAGTGTTCATCTGGGTTCTCTTCTCTGTACAGCCTGTTACTCCATTGTAGGGTTCACTGTCTTTTTTTAAGAGAGATTTTGCTATAGGGCACGTGCACTTGCTGGAGAGACAGAGAGACAGAGTGAGAAATCAGCCCCCAGGGGTGATGGCCATGCCGTAGTTCCTTCTCCTCCATTCTCCTCTTGGGATTTGGGGCACGCTTGCGCACATATGTGGAATGAGTTTAAGCCACCAGGTCTGGGACTCGAACCTCAGTTGACTACGTGGGAGTTCAGCAATGTAACCATTATGCCATCTGCTGGTCCTGGTCGCTGTCTTTTATTTTCTGATATCTGGTGTCTTGAAAACTGCTTTGTGTATTTTGTCCTTTTTTGTTGTTTCAATCAGGAGAGAAAAACTAGTCCCTATTATTCCCTCTTGGCCAAGATGAGGATGTGACTTTCATTCTCCTGTCCCCACCCTTCTGGTCTTGAGTTCATTCACTCTAAATGTGTCTTATTCATTCTGTGACCCGTGTTTTCGTTGTTACCATGTAGGAAACTATGATGCCTTTTTCTTTTTTTTAAGAGAGATTTTTGCTATCAGGCACATGCGTGAAACAGAGAGACAGAAAGCAAGATATCACCCCCCACCCCCACCCCCATATGGCCATGCTGCAGTCCCTTCTCCTCCATTCTCTTCTCAGGATTTTGGGCATGCACACACACGTTCCCAGCGTGATTTTCAAGCCACTGGGTCTGGGATTCAAACCGTGCAGTCAGACTGTGAGATCCAGCACCTTAACTTCCATGCTACCTACAGGCCCTGGAGTTGCTTTTATTTTTTGCTTGCCTAATGCCTTTTAATTAGTGGAACCCTCCAGTAACCGTCTAACTTTCTCAGAAGGCCACATCCATTAGGGTTCTGTCACCTTCCTCTTTCTGAAGGCCCATCTCGCATAGCCTCTGCCTTGCAGCAGCGTGGACCTGCTGCTCTCTGCCACTGCTGCGATGCTGCCTCCTGGGATCTCCCTCCGGCATCCTGGGCATTTCCTTCACTGCCCTTTGTTGGTGCTCCTGTTTGCTGTATCTTCCCCTTTGTGGATTCACTCTCTCATTTTTGTAGAGCATCTCCTTCATGATTTCCTGATAGAGGAATGTGTGTCGGTGGCAGGTTTTGAGGCCGTGCCGGCCTGACACTCCATCACTCCATGCGGGTTAGCTGAATATAGAGATCTAGGTTGGAAATTATTTTCCTTCATTATCTTTTTTAAATTACTTACTTAAACTTTTTTTTTTAAATATATAGTTTACTATAGATCACATGTACTTACCAGACAGAGACAGAGACAGAGAGAGAGGGAGAGTGAGAGAGGGAGAGAGGGAGAGTGAGAAAGCAAGTCACCAGGTCTGGGACTCAAACCGTGGTTGGCCACGTGGGAGTCAGCACCTTAACCACCACACTACCTGCTGGCCCCACTTCATAATCTTGAGGATGTTTCCCTTTTGCCTTCTTAGGCTTCAGAGTTAATGTTGTAGCCTTAAATTATTCCAAGTCCTTTGTGTGGGATGGTTGAGCTGTGGATGCTGTTTTATCCCATGTGTGACCTGGATGGGATAATTCACATCTCACTGGGGGAGAAAAAAAAACCAAACAACTTTTCGGCCTGCAGGTTTTATGGAGGTTAGGGTACTGGGTCCCACATGGCCAGCTTCATGGTTCGAGTCCTGAACCTGACAGCTTGAGAATCATGCAGGGATTGTGTGTATGTGTGCCCCAAATCCCAAGAGGATGGTGGAGGAGGAAGGATAGTGACGTGACCATCCTCTCCTTGGGGCGATTTTTTACTTTCCCTCCCTCCCTCTCTCTTTTTGTCTTCTTCTGGTGAACACTTGTGCTCTGTAGCAACAACTTACAACAGCAACAAAGAAACCTCCCAGAAAGGCTTGACTTGCTAAAGTGTTGAGGTCTAGATTTTAGTTTAGTTTTTGTTACAGTGTGTGTGTGCTCACCAGAGTGGAGGGGGAGTGAGACATCACGCCCTTGGGGGGATGGCCATGCAACAATCCCTTGTCCTCTAGTCTCTTCTTGGGATTTTGGGCATGCATTCTCAAGTGTCTGACATGATTTTTCTTTTTCTTTTCTTTTTTTTTTAAAAAGAATTATGTATTCAATTTTATTCATTTTTAATTTGACAGAGAGAGTGGAAATGAGAAAGCAAGCCACCAGGTCTTGGACTTGAACCGTTGTCATCTATGTGGGAGTGTCTAGTGCCTTAACCACCAAGCCATGTGCTGGTCCCTGACAAAATTTTTTAAGCTGCCAGGTTTGAGACTCAAAACTGTGCACCTGTCCACATGAGATCTAGCTCCTTAACTTCTGTGTCACTTGCTGGCCCTAAGGTCCAGATTTTTTTCTTTTCTTAATGTTAAGGTAGCTGGTCCTCACATGGCCAAATTTGTGGTTCAAGTCCCAGATCCAGCAGCTGGAGAAATGTGTTGATGTGTGTGCATCAAAAATCCCAAAAGGAGGGAGAAGTGGAGAATGGATTGTAGTATGACCGTCCCCCACAGGGAGTGCTTTCTCACTTTCATTGTCTCTTTGTGGCGTGTTTACATGCCCTCTGGCAAATAAAAAAATAATAATAATAAGGTAAGTGTGAGAATCTAGTAAGGAAAAAAGTTCTCCGAATGAGTTTCTTGGAGGATTGGTATAATGGTTTTTCTATCCATGGACAGCTTTGAAAAGTGTCACTGTGTGCTATCAGTACGTATGCCCATAAGCCGATGCCCGTGGCCATGATGTGAGTGGAGTCCTGAGTGCGTGGTCTATGTCAGCAGTGGAGCAGATATTTGAAAACACAACTGTTCCAGCCAGGACAGATGATTGGCACGGTCCCGGGCTTTCTCCAGAGCAGTGGTTCTCGGCCCTAGTTTGGTGCTATCTGAATAGAGTTCAAGGATGATGCCCAAGTCTCACCTAGAACAACTTGATTAGAATCTTGGGATTCTTAGGGTCCAAACATCGACACTTCCATGGCTTTTCTTTTTTTCTTTTCTTTTCTTTTTTTTTTTTTTGTTCCGTAGGGTGTGTGTTTTTTTTTTTTTTTTTTTTTTTGTTCCGTAGGGTGTGTGTGTGTGCTCACTGGAGAGAGACAGAAAGGCAGTGAGAGGGGAAGCGACAGGTCACCTCCCATGGGGGATGGCCACTCTGCAGTTCTTTGTCCTTCTGGAATTTTGGGCACACATATACACCAAGTTGGTGGGTCTGGGACTTGAACACATTTGGGGCCCTGTGGAAGTCCAACATTTTAACCCATCACCACCCCCCTTGTTGGCCCCATTCCCAGGTGCTTTTAGTACACAGCAGAGCAAAGAACCACAACCCCAGAGCTCAGCGAGGTCTCGTTTCTCAGATTATGGTCTGTGGATCAGTGTCATCAGTAGAGAGCTGGTTAGAAATTCAGACTCCCGGGTCCTTCCCCGTGTCTGTGGGTTCAAGGCCTACAGTTCCGTAAGATCCACGGGTGATTCATATTACATTAAGGTTCATATCACATAAAGCAGTGATCTGTGCCTCCCTTATCTAGTAGCAAGTATTTCTGAGCACCTGCTGTTGACTGTGTAGGGTGGTGTGGGAGTAGTTCTCTTGAATTTTTTTATTTCAAATAATTATTTTATTTGTTGTTATTATTATTTTTAATTTGACCAGAGAGGGAGAGAGAGAGAGACAGAGAAAAAGGGAAAGTGAGAAAGCAGCTGCCAGGTCCAGGATTCGAACCACGGTTGGCCATGTGGGAGTCCTCACCTTAACCACTGTGCCACCTGCCAGCCCCAATTTTGTTGAATTTTTTGTGTCTGTTGTCTTGTTGTGTTGTCTTCTGTGTCTGTAATTTCTTGTTCCCCCAGTTAAAAAAAATATCTTGGGACCAGCAGATTTCATAATGGTTACGTTGCTGGGCTCCCACGTAGTCACCCTGGTTCAAGTCTTGGATCCAGCAGCTTAAAACTCACGTAGGGTATGTGTACATGTGTGCCCAAGATCCCGAGAGAGGAATGGAGGAGAAGGGATTGTGGTATGGCCATCCCCCCGAGGGGTGATTTTTCACTTTCTGCATCTCTGTTTCTGTGTCTCTCCAGCGAGTGCATACGTCCTATAGCAAATATCTCTCTCTCTTAAAAAAAAAAAAAAAAGAGCTCTTATTTTGTGGCTATATTTTATCTTTCTGAGAATGTTAATGAGAATTTTCTGTCTAAAATTTTCTTCTTCAGAGTCTTATTTCCTCTCAGTTGCTTTTTCTGCATGTTTTACTCTCTCTCTCTCATGTTATAGGCTTTCCTGGGGTATTTGGCAATTTTTTGGTTGTCTGTTTTTGATTTAGGGAGGGAGGACTGCAGCGCCACGTGGTCTTGTTGACTGGGCTTTGTATAATAACCTCAGTGGGCCTTCTTGGGGAAGCCCCCAGTATTAATATCTTTATGTTCTTGGCCTGGTCAGAGTCCTCAGAGAAGATAACTCGTTTCCAGCCAGGCTGTGGAGGCCAGGCTGTGTGTTCCAAGAGCAGGTAGGGAAGGGGACTAGGTTCTTGACATCTATAGTGCATGGTTTCCTGGCTTGGAATGTGGCACCCCTGTTCTCAGCCAGGCCTGTGTGCCACTAGACAGAGGCCTTCAGTTTATTCTCTCTTGGGAGATCTCTAACTTTCACAGGGTAGTGGGGGCCAGTTACATGGTGGCTGTGTGTGGGGAAGGAGTCTTGTGGTCCTACTGTTTCCTTTTTTCCTTTAATTATTTAATTTTTTTTTATTATTATCATTATTCAATTTGAGCAGAGAGAGAGAGAAAATGAGAAAGCAAGTTGCCATGTCCGGGACTCGAACCATGGTCAGAGATATGGAAGTCTAGCATCTCAAGCAGCACACTACCTGCCAGCCCCCCCTACTGTTTCTTAATGACTTTAAACTAATCCTCTGTATTTAGTATTGTAAGTAGTTCTCTTTTGACACCTCACTTTTTCCAGAAGTTTCTACTACTGCCAGTTCCTAGGCCTTTTGAAGATTATGTGAGGTCAGCCAGGTACGTCCCACCTTGGAATCTGTGGTTTTCTCAGGTTTGTTGTCATTTCCCACTGGCCCATCTCCTGTCCAGCTCCCATAGTCTTGAGGCTGTCTCCCCTGCCATTCTCCTCACCCTCAGGGACTTATGTCATTCAAAAATGAAAAGAGCTCTCTTTCTTTTTTCTTTATTCATGATAGAGTGTGTGCACACAAGTGTGAGAAGGAGAGACAGACAAGTACCCTCGGTCTGATCACACCTTGATCCCTTTCCGGTCAGATCCTGGGTACTTGTGAATGTGCCTGGCATGTTTCAGGCCAACAAGGCTGGGGATTTGAACCCTTATCACATGTGGGACCTGGCTTCTGTTGAACGGTGCTTTACTGCTATGTTGTGGAGTTGGCCCAACTTCCTTTTCTTTCCATTGTCGTTTTGGTAGATTCAGGAAGGAGTGAAGTTATGTGTGTATGTGCAGTCCGCTGACTTTCCCTAGAATCTCTGTCCCCTCTCTAATGCCCCCTCGAAATCCATGAATCCATTGTCAGTGAGTGGCATGGTGCATGTGCACCAAATCTGATAGGAGATAATGACTCCAGCTCTGCCCTCTAGGGACCCATGTCCTAGAGCCAACCAGTTTAGCGTACAGTCAGATATGGGCTCAGTCCTGCTTTACGTTTTCCTCTCAGGGTGACCCTGGTTACCTTTCCAGAGCCTATAAAATGGGAGTCATTTTAGGGGGGTAAGGAGGGTTTTTAATCAGACAATGAAAAACAAAGCTTTTAGTAAAGAGCTTGTACACAGTACCGTCTTGAGAACCCAGACTGAGCGTGACATCCGCCGCTTATTTCTGCAGATACCTCGTACAGGGGCCAGCCCTTAGTAGCTCCATGGTGAGTGAGTGGAGAGAGAGGAGGGGAGACAGGTTGGCCGGTCTCTTTAACAGGAGCCCCAGCTGGATGTGACAACACTGGGATTTTCTCATCTCACTCTGTCTACTCTGTGCCGTGTTTCTGGCTAAGTCTGCTGACCTTCACCAGCCCCTGTCTGTCAAGGCTGCCCCTCAGTGGCCGGAGGAGAATCACCATTCTTTTCAGCATTTGTTCTCCCCTTACTCCTGAGAATCCATTTCTACAACAGCTTTAGTGCCTTAGACCAGGCAAGCCCCTTCCCCTTCCAGGGTCTCAGTTTTTCCATCGGTCATATGGGTAGGCAGGGTAAAGTAGGATTTATGGCATCTATCTAGAAGACCCTGCAGTTGGAGATTTGTCTCTATCCCAAATTCTCCTGGGCTCTTCAGCCTTCCCTAGACTTCATCCTCCCAACTCCTGGAATTTTGGCAGAGACATGGCCCCAAGGGGATGAGTGACACTAGCCAAGTAAATGTCCTGCAGCTTACAGCTCTGGCTTCCCCTCACCACTATTCCTTCCCTTGCCCCGCCCACCTCCAGGGCCCAACAATAGGCCTCTTGAGCTCTGGGATCTTGCTGGGGGGATGGGCTGGGAGAGGCCTGAGCTGGCAGTGGCAGGGCCACCAGCTGGGCAGCCATTGCTCAGCCCTGGAAGAGCCCTGGGAGTGGCTGGCTGCTGGGAGCCAGGCCGCATCCTTCTCCCCACCTGTCGTCATCCTTTTCCCGTGGGGAATGGTACTGGGCCCTGGTGCTGTGATGACACCCAGGCAGGACAGTGGGTGACAGGCAGCTCCCCATGTACTCAGCATCCCAGCCCTGCACCTGGTATCATGGTGTGCATGGGCACGGGACCCGGACAGCAGCAGGGACCTATGCTCTGTCACATGCTTCTGCGTTTGTGTTTGGGATCTCAGTGGCCTTGTCTCTGGGTGTCAGGCTGCCTGCTGGCCTGGAGCTGGTGGAGTGCAAAGCAGCATCACAGTACTCAAGACCAACTTGGTACGGGGCAGGCTCTGTGGGCTGTGTTGTGTTGGTTAGGCATATCCTTTTCCTTCCTCTCTAGAAGGTACACTTTCTTCATTGGAGTAGGAGATGAGGCAGCAGAGTCCTTGCGTCTGATGTATCTGCCCCACTTCTGCACCCTGCCTTCCCAACCTGGCAGTCATGCGCCCCCACCTGTCTCTAAGGGAGGCTGGGACATCGCACAAACCCAGGCCTGTGCCATCAGCTGTGTGGTCTCCTATGCTCCAGCTCTCCTGCAGGCTGCTGAAAAAGGCCTTTCGAGAAGGCTGATTCAGGCCACTCTTGTCTGCCCGTGGGACTGGCCGAGTTGTCCCTGGGTCTGAATTAGTTTTGTGGAAGCAAAGTAGCTTAGTGGGTCTGGGACAGGAGTGGCTGTAATGAGATCGACTCCCCTTGGAGATGGATTTCCCTGGACTACAAACAATGGGAGGGGCAAAGCTGGGTGGGGTTGGGGTGAGGGGGCAGGGCATCCAGGCCTATTCTGGTATCCCTGGGGGAGTTGGGCACCTGCAGCTCCTGAGAGGAGGCAGATGACCTTCCTCAACTGTTCATCAACTGAATCCCTTCTAGTCAACGCATTTCAACCAGCTTCCTTGCCACTTCTGCCTTCAAGGTGACAGATGTGCAGCACCGTTACGTGCTGTGCACAGAAAGCTGATCGCCCACCATGGTTCGAACTCTGGCCCAGGCTACTGGGGGAAAACACATTGGGGGATCAGCAGACGGCGTGATGGTTACATCGTTGGACTCCCATGTAGTTGACTGCGATTCGAGTCCTGGACCCAGTGGCTTGAAACTCAACGCTGGGTTGCATGTGCATGCGTGCCCAAGATCCCAGGAAGAGAAGGGATTGTGGTGTGGCCATCCCCCCATGAGGTGATTTCTCGCTTTCTGTGTCTCTGGTGAGCACATGTGTCCTATAGCAAAAAGAAAAAAAAAAATCTCAAAAAAAAAAATAAAAAGGAAAGGAAAGCACATTGGGTGTATGTGTGCGCATGTACATGTGCACACACAATCCCAGCAGGACAAGGTAATGGGGAAGGGATTGTGGCCTGACCACACCCTGTTGGGAGGAGCTCTCCCTTTCTGCTTGGCAAGGGGTATACTTGGTAATTAACAGAGAACAAAAGAGGTGACAGTTGTGACTACACCTCCTTTACTACCTGCAGAACACAGTAGATGTGGTAGGCATGCGTGGAGAGGGCTCCTTCCATAGAATCACATACTAGTACGGAAGGCTATGGGGTAAGGCTCCTTTAACACATTCATACACTTTTTATTTAAGATTTAGACATTCTATACATTCTGCTGTTCTCTACATGGACTACTATGTGTTTATACTATTGTTTTTAAGTATTCCTTCAACAAAACAAACTGGGAGCTTGGCAACAATAACTGGGAGTAGGAAATGGGAATTTACAGAAGAGACAGCATTTGGTTTGGGTCTTGAGGGCTACGTGGGGTTCACCATATAGACAAAGGCATGTCAAGAGCAATAGCTCAGAAATGCTAAAATTAAAGAGCACGGCGTGCCCTGTTTCACCTTTGATTTGGGTGGGACTTGGAAATGTTTGAAGAGAATGGTTAAGAGCTGGAGGTGTAGAAATGCAAGGAGTAGATCCTGAGGGGTCTTGTGTGCCTGCAGGGTGGGACATCGTCTGTGTGCAGGCGACAGTAATAGGCAACCATGTGCTGCTTGCGTGCTGAGTGTGCAGGTCACGGCTCATGGTAGCAGCTCTGTGAAGGGGGGTTCTGTTTAGCCCCACTGCACAGGTGAGGAGATGGAGACCTAGAAGTTAGGAGATTGGCCCTAAAGTTGCCCACCTAGCAAGTGACAGAGCTGAGATTTCAGGCCCGCTTTGTGATGGGTGATGCTGATGCATTGATAGGAGGAATGCCAAGGAGGTTGGAGCAACATGGTTCGTGGCGTGCCTGGTGGGAGGGGGAGGAGAGAGGAGGAGTCATGGCTGGGGCCTCTAGCCTGGTGGCTGGCGTGGGTGGTGGTTTCAGGCTGGGCGCGGGAGCATGTTACAGGGTTCAGCTGCGCCTGGATTAAGGTAGCTCTGTGCCTCCTGTGCTGCCTCCCGGCGGAGCTGCCCTGTAAACGTCTGAAATGTGGGTCTAGAGCTGCAGTTCGAGTGGTAGTCATGGGAGCCCTGGGAGGAAAGGAGATAGCCCCCTTTGAGAAGAGAAATTAGGGTGAAGTCAAAGGTCTTAGGAAATGCCTACCAACAGTTAAGAAGGGTGAAGAGGCATCAGGGCTGGACTGGGCCCCTGGGCCCAGAACTGCTGACCGACACACAGCCCCAGCCTTGCCTGCTTTCAGGACCTCAGCTGTCAAGCCCCCCTGGAAGGAGACGAGCCCCTGTGCCTGGGGGATGGAGAGGGCGTGGACAGTCGTGGTGTGTGTCTGAATCACTCCCTTCTCTTCCTGGCCCCTGGCCAGCCTCTTCCCCAACCAGTGTGCTGTCAGACCCAGGCTGACCTGAAGCTGTCGGGGTGCCTATGCAGTTCCCTCTGGAATGAGGTCTCAAGGAGAAGCAGCCTGTCCTTGGTCTGGAAGCTGGGGCTCTGCACACAGAGGGGTGAGTTGAGGCTGACCAGACTCAGAGGGCTGACATGGGGAGGTGAGAGAATCCCTTGGCTAGGGAGAAGCTGTCAGACTCTCTCCCCCTCTGTTGTTTTCGCTCCGCTCCGGGTGGGAAGAGGACCAGCTTGGAGGTGGGTTGGCACATATTCCCAAAAATACGGTAGCTTGTTTTGGAAAAATCCTCTCCGCCGGAAATTGCATGTCACTCTGCCTGCTCCTCCGTGTGGATCTGTCACTGCACCCATGCTATTGGAGAGGCTGGGGAGAGGGGAGTGGACTGGAAGGTGGGCTGACCCCAGCCACCGGGGCTCCCTTCAGCTCTGTGGTGTGGAGAGATCAAAGGGGCGAGTGCAGACCAGCTGGCGTGTGTGTCATGTGGGGTGGAGTTCCCACATCCTAGGGGTAGTTTGGGTCTTGTCCTACAGTAGGGTGGAGTCTAGAGACCGGATTTGTGGGGGGCGCGGCAGGGAGAAAGTCGGAAGGAGGCATGCTTGGATAAGACTGTCCACCCAGGGCTGGAACGGATCAGCCTGGCATTTTCAGTCTTGCTTTTCCACAGCCGCCAGACTTGGTGTTTTTGTAGCTTTTCCCAAGACTAGTTCTGTCTGAGGAGCTGCTCTACTTAGGATCGGGCCAGGCATCCCGCGCCCTGTACCACAGCTGCTTCAAGGTGGGAGAGGGCTGCACAGGAGTGAGCCTCCTAGGAGCCCTCCCAGGTCTCTTCCTCAGCTTGAAGCTGAGTGGGGAGGGGGTGTCCCAGCATCTCTCCCTGCCCTGCCCCAACCCAGGGAGGAGGAGGGTGCCCAGAGCTCAGCCCTAAATACCAGGTACTGAGGAGTCAGTGGATGCTTCAGATGCCATCGGAATGAGAGGGTGTGCGAGTGGCGCCTTGAGGCCCTGAGGGCTGGAGGGAGAGGAGGAGCCTCTGCATGGGACTTCCTGCGCAGGCAGTGTCCTCACCCCTCACTCTGGGTGAGGCATCCCTGCGTGGGCACGTGTTGGAGCGACTCCTCCAGCAGGAGTCTGGTCACAGAGGTCAGCCCCGGTACCTGGGCCTGCCCCGGCTCACGGGCTCCCAGGGGTGCACAGCTCGGCTGTCCTGGGAGGGAAGGGCGATGTGTGTGTGTGTGTGGGGGGGGGAGGCGGGAGGCGTGGCCTCTAGTGCTTGGGGAGGACTGGTTTGGCGCTGCAGCCAGCTGAGTGCTTGGTGCTCAGTGGAGGGGCGGGGAGCCCGGCAGGTGACGCCTTGCCATCTTGGAGCACAGCTGATACTGGGCAGGTGGAAAGATGTCTGGAAGGAGGGGTCTCAGATCGAGTGAGATTCCCTTATAATGGAAAGGTGGCCCTGGAGGCAGGCTGAGAGCAGAGTGGAGCTAGGGCTCCTGGTCATTGAAGGTGGAGGCCCGCCCCTAGTGCTGTCCGGGCCATCAGCCCCCGCTGACCAACTCGCACCTTGGTCGTTGCTCAGGAGACAGGGTGAGAGCAGCGCTGCCGAGAGGCAGGATGGGGACGGCTGGGGGAGGGGACAGCCGCAGGCCCAGCAGGAGGAAAGGCTGGTGGTAGCCTGAGGCTGCCGGGTGCAGGGGTGCTGCCGTGGCGTTGAGGCGCCCCTACCCTCCTGGAGGATGCTCGGCCGGCCCCTGGAGACGCAGGGCAGTGACGCCGCGGTGCGCTGGGCGGGCGGGGACTGCGGGCGCGCTGCTGGCTTCCCCAGCCCAGCGCCGCTGAGTTTGGGCTCCATGGGGGAGCGATCTGCCTACCAGCGCCTAGCTGGGGGCACGGAGGGACAGCAGGTAATGGGGAAGGTGAGGGGCTAGCCCCGCCTGGGGTGCATGGGGGGGCAGGGCCGAGCACGCCTTTGCAGCTGCCTCAACGAGAGGGGCGCCAGAGCTCCTGGGCCCCTGGTGGAGGCAGGGCGAAGAGCCGTGTGTGTGCGGAGGGGAGAGCGGTGTGTGTGTGTGTGTGTGTGTGTGTGTGTGTGTGTACACGTGTACGTGGTGGAGGGCCGGTCAGCGGGTGGGTTACTGATGCCAGCGCCTGCCTCTGTATGGGTGGTGCCCTAGGGCCCAGGACTTTTTTCGATGTCCAGGGGAGCCGGGGAAGCTCTGCTAGGATTTGGGTTCAGTCTTCTGTGGGAACCGAGTCACTGTGCCCTGGTCATTCTCATTCACTGGGCTTCTGGATGCTGATAAGCCTAAGGTCGTTTGCTTTTGGAAAAGATGGTCACATATTTATAGGGCTGGTCCCTTTCCCTTGGAGATCAAGCTCTTCCTCTCCTGGTCGGCAGAGGGCAGTAGCTGCCAGGAGAAAGGGAAACGCCACTCCGGAGAGTTGAGCCGAAAGGTGGAATTTGCTTTCCAGGGCTGGGAGAAAGGGGTCCAGATCCGCCCTGGCTCTTGTTCTCCTCAGCGCCTTGCACAGCTGGATTGCTGGGCAACCTGCAAGGGCTTGGTTTTACTGGACAGGAGTCCGGGCAGGAGAGAGGCAGCTGCCTGCTGAGAGCCCAGTGCCTGGTCTGGGTGGAAGAGCAGGGAGCCTTTTCTGTGACACCTTGGTGTCTCGTAGCAGAGCAGATACTAGGCGGGCAGAAAGACAGGCTTCTGCCCTGGGATGTCTCAGTTCCAGCGGTACTCTCTTACCAAGGAATGTGGGCAGGGTCCAGCATGAGGTTCCGGTGGATATGGGGCACATCTTTCTGGGGGTGGCTAGAGTGTTAATATGCCGTTCCAACCTGGCAGCCCATTTTGCAGTGGAGGAGAGACCCTACCTAAGTCATCTGACCAGAGGTCCCTAGAGCACGGTGCCTGGTGGAGGGCGTGCTCTCATTTGAGAACGTGGTCTGCCGGCTTAGGGAGAAGCCTGCTCCGAGTGCCACCGGCCTGACCGTCTTGTCCATGGGCTCTGACGTCAGCCCTCAGTCTGAGAGGAGCCTGCACCTGGTTGTTTCCCAGCAGGGGGATGGCAAAAGGAACTGACTGCTGGGGGAAGCTCCATCGCCTAGGGCCAGACAAGAAGCGCCTGTCCTGTCCCTTCGGGCATCCCCAGGGAGGTCCAGGACTGGGAGAGGCCCTGGAAAGAGCTTCAGATGCTGACTCCCCAAAACTCTCACTCCAGCTGCCTGCCCTGTCAGCCAGCCAGCTGGGGCTCCCTGAGCTGGTGGCCAGCTGGACAGGGACAAGAGAGCAGTGTGCATGGAACAGGGGCTCCCTCGGCAAGGCATGGGGGGTGCCGGGGGAGCCGGAGACGACTTCCTGCAGCTGTCAGGTGTGTCTGGGGACCGTAGGGGGGGTGGAGAGTGGTGTAAGAGCAGCTGGCGCCCTTTGAGGAGGGCAGAGGGATCGTTTGTCACTCTAGGAACGCGGGGGGCCCACCGGGGCTTGGAGTGTCTCCAGTGCCCTGAGGCTATGGCTGCAGTCTCTGGGGTCCTGTGCAGGAGACATTACAGCCTGGGGGCCTACCGCTGGGGGGGGGGGGGTTGCGACGGGGT
>NW_006160028.1:8134872-8136219 GCF_000334495.1 Tupaia belangeri chinensis
GGGGTCTTGGGACACATTTGTTTGTTTTGAAGGGATTTTGAACTTTGGCCAGCTGATTTGGGGTGGAGGCACCCTGGGTGTTGTGGACAGCAGACGAGGCAACCCCAGGGGAGGGGTGGAGAGCCTCACCCCCACTCCTCGTTCTTGGCCAGGCTGCCCACTCTGGCAGACTGCCGGCCTCCTATTTCCGTCGGGCACCAGGGTAACAGGGCCACATCAGGGTCTGAGCCAGGAGACGCCCAGCCAAGGCTGGGCTGGGGGATGGGGAGGATCTCTGAAGCGTCTGCTTGGAGGACCCAGGAAAGACTCTCTGGGGGTCCAACCCCCCACCTCAGGTTGGGCACTAGCCCCCATAGCCCCAGACAAATTCGTATGGGGGCCCACAGCCAGGCTTTGTTCATGCTGTCTGATTCACATAGCCTCCACCCGAAAATCTCAGGAGTTGTCTGCAACTGGGAGGGCAGGGGTGGAAGCTAGAGACAGGGGGCCTTGTGTGTGGGGAGGCAGGGGGCCAGTGCGGGAGGCTGGGAGAAAGAGTCCCCCCTCCCCGCTGCCCTCTTGGCAGGGATTCAGAAAGGTCCTTTTTCAGCCAGTGTCAGAACTGCTCAGCTGGGAGAGAGGGAGGGAAGGAGGGAGGGAGGGAGGCTAGAGGGAGAAGGAGGGCGGGCACTTGGGCAGTCGGGTGGGGGAGCCAGGGAGTGGGGCCGGAGCGGTGACCATTGCACTGGAGAGAAGACAGAGAAGCAGAACGGAAGGCCCTGGCTGCAGCTAGCCAGGAGGGGAGCTAGCCTGTCTGCCCCTACCAGTTAGCCAGCTGTGGCACCCCGGCAGGGCTTGCAAAGGCTTGCAGGAGTGCAGAGGGGCCCGCCTCATTCTCCTGTCCCATTTCCCACCCCCTGGCCTGGGATTTGGGGCAGCTCCTGGAGAGGCCAGCTTCCCTCTGAGCAGAGCACAAAAGCTAGGAGCTGAGGTCCCTGCTTGCACACTTTGTGGGCCAGAGCCCTGGTGATCAGCCTGGGGATCCAGCTCCGAGGAGATGCCAGCAGCGCGTCGGTTCCCTGGCCTGGAGCTCTCCTTCCCGCTCCTGGCCAGACTGCGGCGACGTCTGTACACAGTGAGTGGGGCTCAGGGGACAGGTGCTGGACCTGCTAGGGACTGGGCACCTCAGGGCCAGCGCCTTAAGGAGGGCAGAGAGCAAGACTGGCAATGATGAGGACACCTCCAGTGAGGGCTGGCCTGGGGTCTGGGCAGAGTGGCCGCTGCTTTGATTCCTGGTGGTGGGTGCCGGCCAAGCGTGTGCGCGCACGGCAGCCACAGATCCGCGCACGGGGGGCACAGGGGGGCCAG
>NW_006160028.1:8137218-8140653 GCF_000334495.1 Tupaia belangeri chinensis
CCAAGCGTGTGCGCGCACGGCAGCCACAGATCCGCGCACGGGAGACACAGGTGTGCAGGCCCCGTGCAGTGCCGGGAGCAGGCACAGAATGGAGACTGAGCTGGGGGCTGCAGCAGCACTCCGTGCTTCACACAGAGAAACCTGGGCTCCGGGGAGCCAGCCTCTCCAGAGTCACCCTGGGCTCAGCATTAGGATAGGCCTGGGCCTCTGCCTCCTGCCTCCTCAGCAGGATCCCGGGATCCCACACACCCCCTAGGCAGGCAGCCCTGTTCCTGGGTTCAGGGAAAGGGAGGGGGTGCCCAGCCGAGCAGAGAGATTTGACAGGTGGCATTTCAGGGAAAGGGAGCAGGCTGGGCTGTGCTGTCTGCATCTTCAGGGGAGGGGACTCTGGGTGTCCCCCAGCTTTTGAGCTCTTGAGGAACCTAGAGGGGATAGGGATGAAGACCCTGGAGCCCCGGGACTTGGGGTTTGGTAAGGAGGAAGCAGTGGGGGCCAACAGACAGCTTGCCCTGTTGGGGGCTAGGAGCCCCCCATCTTGAGGCTGAGCCTTAGGGATTGGGGTCACTTTGCTCCAGGGACGTGGGTGTGATATTGGGATGTTGCTCCCTCTAGCTGGGCTGTGGGGAAAAGCTACCTGGGCCAGGGGTCTTCAAAGTGTGCTTTGGGGTTCTGGAAAGCAGTGATGCTCTGTTCTCTTAAACCCTGTCCCCTCTTTTTTTGGTAAACATGACTTTGCGGAGGATAAGTGGGTTAGTACAGCTAAGTGCTCAGAGCTGTGCCCGGTACAGTAAGTGTAGTCGAAGTGTTGGATGCTGTTCTGTTGTGACACTTCCTAAGTTAATAGAACTACTACGTGTTAACCGTGTATGTGTGTGAAGAGTCCGCCAGCTAGCATGATGGCGACTGTGAGACGAGAAGTAAGAGGAAAGTGATTCCTAGCACTGTGTGTTCTAGAACGTCAGTACTGGGTGGCAGAGTGGAGCGGTCGGTACTGAGACCCCAGGTGGGACACCACGAAGATGGCATCTGGACCTGCCAGGAAGGCGGTTCCCGTGATGGGCGGGGGTGCCTTCCTTGACATTTTTCCAAATAGTGGACTTTTGCTATGTTCTGAATTTTTTAAAAAGTCCGATTTTCCCTCAGATTACAGAGGAAAATTCAACGTATATTGAAACTTTAGAACAGCTTTCTTGTTTGTGTGTAAAAGGGGTTCTGGGTTTAGGTCTGTAATGGCAGGTGTTTTATCTGCATGAGTTAGTTAAATTGTGTAGGAATTGGGTCAGTGTGTGAGACAGTCCTGTGTGTTGCAGGATAACCCATGTTCTTGTCTCCCAAACACCCACTAAGTGTCAGTAGTGTCCCCCAAACATTATGATAACCGAAATCTGTCTCCTTGGGGGCTCTGCAGCCTCGTGGGAACCGTCCAGCTAAGGGTTACAGCTGAGGTTGGAAACCACCCGCTGGCTCAGCTGCCTGGCCCCGTCACCTCGGTGGGAGAGCCAGGGCTTGCACTGAGGGCTCCTCAGCCTTACTTGTCACTCTGTCCTACCGGGAGCTGCCTGGGAAAGTCTGAGCTTCTGACACTGTGTTGGCAGGGCTTCTAGGGGCTGTGGGGACAGGAGGCTCACGCTGCGCCTGGCTGGAAGTGCCTGCTCCTCCGAGCGCATCTTCCTGTGAGAGCTGGGGGCAAGGCCACCTCTGAGTTGGGAGTGGGGGTGCCGTTTGGCCCTCAGCCGGCCAGCTGGCCTGGCCAGTCTCGCAGCTCTGAGTTGTCTACTTGGCTGGGAACGGGCTTGTGTACAGTCGGTCTGACTGCTTTGCAGTTGCCACTGGACTTTTACTCTGAGCCCCAGTGAGTAGGTCAGAGGTCACTCACTGGTACCCATTGGCTGACTGGCCTGCACGTGTGTGTTTCTGGCCAGTACAGTATGAGTGAGTGAGCGTGTGTGCACATGGATGTGCATTTCAAACTTGAATTACTTGATACTGTTAAGAAGTCAGAAGAAAATTATAACATCAGATGAAAACAAAAAATAGAATGGTTGGCCAGCAGGTGGCATGGAGTTTTAAGGTGCTGGATTCCACGTGACTGACTGCACCGTTTGAGTCCCTAACCCAGCGGTTTGAAAATCATGCCTGGTGCATGTGTGCCCCAAATCTTATGAACAGCCTGGAGGAGGAGGACTGCAGTGTGGCCATCCCACCCACCCCAGGGGGGTGATTTCTTATTTTCTCTCTCTCTCACATAAGCATATGCACACTGTACCAAAACCAAAAAGAAATCGGGACCAGCAGATGGCATAATGGTTATGTTGCTGGATTCCCATGTAGTTGACTGTGGTCGAGTCCTGGACCCGGAGGCTTAAAACTCAGACCGTGTGTGTGTGTGTACATGCCCAAAAGAAGAGAATGGAGTAGAAGGGATTATGGCGTGGCCATTCCTCTGAAGGGGGTGGGGGGTCCCCTCACTTTTTCTCTCTCTTTGATGAGCATATGCACGCTGTACCAAAACAAACAACGAGAAATAGAATGATACGGGCACTGCGTGGGTATTGGGGGGCAGACAGGTGACTGTGCAGTAAGGGAGAGAGACTTGAGGCTCCATTTTGAGTGTGCATTTTACGCATACTTAAAGAATTTTTAGTGGCAAATTTCACATATAGGTTGGATATCCTTATTTGAAATGCTTGGGGTCAGAAGTGTTTTTGATTTTGGGTTTTCTCAGTTTGGGATATTTGCACATAGGTAGTGAGATGAATTGCGTTTCTGTTTCACATCCACCTGACACAGCCTGGCCATAGTTTGTACAGTGTTTTTGTATTGCATTGCTTGACCGCTGTCGTGAGGTGAGGTGTGGAACTTTCCATGTGTGGCCTCATGCTAGTAGTCAAGTCTCAGATTTTTGAAACATTTTGGATGAGGGATATTCATCTGGTATAAATTCAGACTAGATTTCTGACATTTCTTGAAAAAGTTGAAAACATTGGGACCAGCAGCTGGTTTGATGGCTATGTCACTGGACTCCCATGTAGTTGACCGCAGTTCGAGTCCCAGACCTGGTGGCTTAAACTCATGCCGGGCGCATGTGTGTGCGTGCCCAAGATCCCGAGAGGAGAATGGAGGAGAAGGGATCGCAGTGTGGCCATCCCCCCCAGAGGGTGATTTCTCTCTTTCTGTCTCTGTCTTTCTGGCAAGCGCACGCGCTCTATAGCAAACACCTCTTAAAAAAAGAAAAAGTTGAAAACATTGACAACCATGGGCCTTGTGACAGGCATTGATAGTGGGAGCTGAGCTCCATATTGATGGGAGGGCTCTGAAATTGCAATGTAGTTCTAGTTCCCACCCTTCCCTCTTTTAAAAAAAAATAATTACTTTATTTAAATTTATTCATTTATTCCTTTTTAAAAATTTATTTAAAAAAAATTAAGGGGCCAC
>NW_006160028.1:8140799-8142564 GCF_000334495.1 Tupaia belangeri chinensis
AAATAAAGTTAAAGAAAATAATTCTTTAAAAGTTCTTTTTTAAATTAATTAATTAATTTAAAAAATAAATTAAAAAAAAATTTAAAAACGACCAGAGAAGGACAGAGAGAGAGAGCAAGAGAAAGCCACCAGGTTCAGGATTTGAGCCGCAGTCAGCCATGTGGGAGTGCAGTGCCCCCAACCACCACACCACCTGCCGGCCCCTTCCCTCTTGTCTCACACTTGCTGTGGCCCTGTAGACACTTGGTTGGTGGCCTGTAGCGTGGACTTTGGACTGGTAAGAGAGGCCCTGGTGATAGCAGGCATTGGACGGACTTGGCTTAGAGCTCATTTGGTCCTGAGGTCTTTCTCTGGGGTCCACTGGATATGAGGAGCCCATCGTGGGTCCCTGGGGACAGTGTACCACACAACATTTTATTAAAACTTTGGAGTAAAAACATACATATTTTCCTGGAGAGACGATTGTGTAGTTTTTAATCAGATCTTTAAAGGGCTTATGACCCCTGGAGACTTTGGGGGCAGGTGAGGAACCTGAACTGATCTCAGCGCACGTGGCCGTAGATTTAGATCACAGATTTAGGGAGTAAGACCCTGACTCCAGGGCCAGGGCTGTATCCCTTCTGCACTTGTTGCCGTTGGGGGAACAGGTAGGTGGCCTGAGTCCGTGCAGACAGCAGGGTAGGAGGACGGGGTGGGCCTGGTGCTTGGGCGGCCCCTGCCGACTCCTGTCTGTCTCTTGGTCGCTAAGCCGTGTTGCCCTCCCCGCAGAGGCTGGGAAGCAGCAGCATGCAGCCAGAGGAGGGCACGGGCTGGCTGCTGGAGCTGCTGTCCGAGGTGCAGCTACAGCAGTACTTCCTGCGGCTCCGCGATGACCTCAATGTTACCCGCCTGTCCCACTTCGAGTATGTCAAGAATGAGGACCTGGAGAAGATCGGCATGGGCCGGCCTGGTAGGTGGGACATCGGCCTTGCTTGTCTCCCCCAACCGTTTACGTCCTCCGTCCCCAGGATTGCCGGGGGCATGTGGAAGAACCCCTGCCCCCTTTTCCATATGGCAGCTGAGAACTCTGCCTGCCTGCCCTGGTGCCCCTGAGGTGGGGTGCCCTGAGGTGGATCAGTAGATCCTACACGTAGGAAGGCACTGAGAACATCTTGCAGTTGCAGAGGGGAGTCGAGTTTGAGAAGCATGAAGTTTTCCAGCTCTGACTGCATATCCCTTTTGTCCAATCCGGCACTTGTAGGGTGGGTTTCCTCCATCTCCCCCTCTTTTATAAGCATAGAATGGAGTCTGCGCTGCTCACCATTCTGAACACCTGAGGGGTCAGTGCCCCGAGACCTGTAGGGAGAAGAGGTTAAAACGTTAGATGGTTTGCTTGACTTCCCCTTTGTCCATTTGTCTCTCACTCACACACCAAGATCTCTTCTAAGGTGAATTCATTCTTTATCTTTGAATTTATTCTAAAAGACATAGTTTATGGGACCAGCAGTTAGCGTAATGGCTATGTCCCTGGACTCCCACGTAGTCGACCGCGGTTTGCGTTCCAGACCCGATGGCTTAAAACTCACGCCAGGCGTGTGTGCGTGTGTGCCCAAGATCCCAAGAGGAGAATGGAGGAGAAGGGATTATGGCGTGACCATCCCCCCTGGGGGGTGATTTCTCGCTTTCTGTCTGTCTCTGTCTGTCTGGCGAGCGCAAGCGCCCTATAGCGAAAAAAACCTCTCCAAAAAAAAAAAAAAAAAAAAAAGTTTTTTTCCCAACACGCATT
>NW_006160028.1:8142750-8153152 GCF_000334495.1 Tupaia belangeri chinensis
GGCGAGCCCAAGCGCCCCTTAGGCAAAAAAACCCCCCCAAAAAAAAAAAAAAAAAGACATAGTTTATTACCTAGACGTCATGGTACTCTGGAACGTTAGAGACACCATGTGTTTGACCTAGAGTGCCGAGCGGGTAGTGATGAGGGAGACGCCGACCACGTCACCTTTGACCTGAGTCGTTGGTGTCTGATGCTCAAGAAAATTTTACGGGGAAAAAAGCTTGAAACAGGAAATTCCACCCTTTACCCTGACTTTTCCTGAGAGGAGAACTCAGTTCAGGTGGTTTACACACCTCCACCCAGGTGGAGAGCCACTGCCGAGAGGTGGCATGCAGTGACCAGCTGCGTAACTGAGGCCTCTGGTGGGAGTGGTGTGTGGGGCAGCGTCTTCAGGTGGACCCTCTGAGGGCTGAGGAAGCCTGAGGCATGGGCGTCCGCCTCTCCGGGGTTGTAAGCCACCTGAACAGCGCCAGGCCCCTTTCTGTCCCCATCCCCGTCCCCGCAGGCCAGCGGCGGCTGTGGGAGGCAGTGAAGAGGAGGAAGGCCCTGTGCAAACGCAAGTCATGGATGAGCAAGGTAAGTCCTGGGAGGGGCTGTCTCCGTGCCCCCTCGCACTTTGTCCAGGCCTTCCTCCTTGTAGAGCTGCCGGGCTCAGTGTCTGTCCCAGCGGCGACACGGGAGCAGCCCCTGCAGTGAGGGCTTCACACCAGCCTTGGAGTGCAGGGAATCGGAGCTGGTTGACAAGTGCGGCTTAACTCGAGCCTCACTCTCGCTGGGGCTGGGGTTGGGGCTGGTGTCGATGTCCAGTTTGGGGTGGTGGGCGCTGCCTGGGCCCAGTGCAGCTCTGCTTTGCCTGCCCCCCCTCTGGGTTTCTCTGGTCATCTGGCCTCCCTGATGGCTTCCTTCCCAATGCCCCCCCTCCACCCCACTTTGTCCGCGTTTGAGTCTGGTGAGGCCCTGGTCTGACTCAGTGGAACTTTGCCCATTGTCTGGAAGACAATGAGAGAGGAAGTGAGCCAGCCTGGGCCTTCCCTCCCCACTTCTGGCCTCGGGGCTGTGGTGGCGGTGGGCAGGGCAGAACAGCTGGACTCTGCTGGGATCGGGCAGCCAAGATTTCTGGCTTCAGTTTGGCAAAGGGTCTGTTTCTTGGGATCCTGTGGCCTTTTCTGGGGACGCTGTCCTGGTCCCTTGCTCAGGTTGTAAGGAAGGATGATTATGTTTGAGGCCAGGGAAGGCAGGAGAGAAGAGCAGTGGGGCAGGCTGGGATCCCTGGGTGGTCATTGACCTGCCCTGGGCTTGTCTGTGTCTCCAGCAAACCAGTGCTGGCCTCACTGCCCAGCTCACCTAGCATGGTTGGGGTTTGGGCTGCCCTGCAGAGAACAGCTGCAGAGACCCCACAGTGAGCTTACAAATAGAAAGCATCCCAGCTGCTGGGCCCTCAGGTCTGAGAGCTTCCTGGCCCTGCAGATAAGGCTGTGCCAACTCTGGGGGTGAGGGCCCAAACTGGGAATAGTCTGCAGCCAGAAGCCAAAGCTTGGAAAGACCAGTAGAAGAGGCCGAGAGAGACCGATGTGGTGAGCTCTGACCTCCATGTCCTCCCTCCTTCTGTTCCTGGACCTTTGGCCCCCTCCCTCTCCAGCTCAGGGCTCAGGATCTCCTTTTCCTTCTGTCGCAGCCCTCAGCTCTGGATGCCCCTCCAGAATCCTAGTCATCCTAGGCCTTTCCTCAGCGAGGACTTGCTTCATCTGTACTGCCCGCTGCCGCTGCCGTGCCACCTCTCTCTCTCTCTCTCACACACACACACACACACACACATGCAGTTCAACCTCAGACTAAAATTATCCTCTCCCTTGGGCAGGATGAAGGGCATCCGACTCCCCGGGGAGGGTGGAGACAGACAGCACCAAATGGTCAACCCAGAGAAGAGGCCAGGGCTAAAAACAGACAGGGAGGTGTTTGTGGAAGGCCCCTTAGGCTCTGCCCCATCTGTGCTAGTTAGGGACAGGGTCTGTGTTGGGTAGGGGGTATGGGGAGGAGGGGTTGGGACAGAAAGACGGGAGGAGACTCTGACCTGGGACGGGTGAGACATGGAGGGCTCAAGATGATCCCTGTCCCCACAGCTGAGCGTGAGCCCGCTGCAGCCCAGGCTGCACACCTGGCAGTCTGGTTCTGGCCTGTACCCTAAGGGCACGCTGAAGCTGTGAGTTCCTGTTGGGAGTGTGTTCTGAGGGGAGCGTGGGCCTCCAGCCAGGCTGCCCGCACTTCACAGTTTTTTAGGGCTGGTCCTATTTGGAGCCGAGCTGAGGAGCACCAGGTGGACCCAGTGGGTGGGACCGAGTGACTGGCTCTGAGGCCCTGGATTCCTCTAGCCCCTGGCTGCCTTTAAACAGGTGTTCAGTGGAAAGCGGCTGGAGGCTGAGTTCCCTCCTCATCACTCCCAGAGCACCTTCCGGAAAACCTCACCCACCCCAGGGGGCCCATCAGGGGAGGGCTCCCTGCAGAGCCTCACCTGCCTGATCGGGGAGAAGGACCTGCGCCTCCTGGAGAAGCTGGGCGACGGCTCCTTTGGCGTGGTGCGCAGGGGCGAGTGGGATGCGCCCTCGGGGAAGACGGTGAGCCCTGCATCCTGTGGACGCCACACAGGGATGGGATATGAGTGGAGCTGGGAACAGGCCCCAGAGCGGCTCCCCCTGGAGCCAGCCACAGGTTTAATTAAGCACGTTTACTTGTTTTTTCATTTATACAGAGAACTTTCTTAGAAATGTTTGGAAACTATTTGAAAGATAAGGAAAAAAAAAAATACGTGTAATCCCACCACACAGAGGAGGCAGAGTTAGCATTTCTGCCATTTTCTCCCATCAGGTGTTTTGTTGGATTTAGTTAAGATACAGATTTTTTTTTTTTTTTTTAAAGAGGTTTTTGCTATAGGGCACGTGTACTCGCCAGGAAGACAGAGACAGAAAGCGAGAAATCACCCCCAGGGGGTGTGGCCACACCGCAATCCCTTCTCCTCCATTCTCCTCTCGGGATCTTGGGCACGCACACACACACACCCGGTGTGAGTTTAAGCCACCGGGTCCGGGAATCAAACCGCGGTTTAATTTGACCAGAGGGGGGGGGGATGAGAAAGCAAACCGGCAGGTCTGGGACCCGAAGCACAGTCGACTCTGGGAGTCCAGCACCTTGACCACCATGCTACGTGCCAGCCTCAGCATTATCCTTTCAGTTTTCTTCCCTGGAGAAGAACTTAACTGGTGCATTCCATTCTTTTTTTGACATGCCGTTCTTAAGTGACTTTTTACATATGCAGACCCATGGAACCACTGTCCCGATCGTGTACGGAGCATGTCTAGCGCGCCAGAAGGTGTCCCATTCCTCTTCACTCAGTATCCTTGCCTCCAAGGAAGCCACTTTCTGACTTTTAGCACCACTGACTGATGATTTGTTTTTGTATTATACATTTTTTAAAAGAATTGTTTAATTTTATTTGTCATCATCATCATTTTAAAAAATTTGACCAGAGAGGTAGAGAGAGACAGGGGAAAGGAGTGAGAAAATAAACCACCATGGGAACCAGCAGTTAGCGTAATGGCTATGTCGCTGGACTCCCACGTAGTCGACCGTGGTTCGTTCGACCGCGGTTCGTGTCCCGGACCCGGTGGCTTAAAACTCACGCTGGGTGCGTGTACGTGCATGCCCAAGATCCCGAGAGGAGAAGGGATTGTGGCGTGACCATCCCCCCTGGGGGGTGATTTCTCTCTTTCTGTCTCTCTGTCTCTGTCTGTCTGGCGAGCGCACGCGCCCTATAGCGAAAATCTCTCTAAAAAATAAGTAAACCACCAGGTCCGGGACTTGAACTGAGTCCACCACCTTAACCACCATGCCACCTGCTGGCCCTTTCTTATATTATACTTAAAGTGTTTTCCTTCACCCAAAACACTTTTTTTTTCCCCCCATAGGGTGTGTGTACTCTCCAGAAATAGATAATGAGGAATCACCACCCTCTCCCAAGGGCAGTGGCCACAGTTCCTTCTCCATTCTCATGGGATTTGGGGCATGCACATACACCCCCAGCATGAGTTTTTAAGTCACCCGGTCCAGGACATGAAGATTGGTCAGCTGTGTGGGAGTCCAGCACCTTAACTGCTACGCCTGCCACCTGCTGGCTTTCCAAAACACTTCCAATATTCTACTGTATTATAACATTTTTTAAAAATGTAACTTTATTTATTTTAATTTGACCAGAGAGGGACAGAGTGAGAAATTGAGCGTGAGAGTGAGAGAGAGAAAGTGAGAAAGTAAGCCTCCAGGTCCAGGACTCGAACCATAGTCAGCCATGTGGGGGTCCGGTGCCTTAACCTCCACACCACCTGCCAGCCCCTTATTATAACATTTTAATGTGCTGTCATCTCCTGGTTGTCTCCTGCCTTGTGGTTGCTCTTTTACCTGGGAGGGGAAGCCTTGCTGATGGCTCTCCCCAGACAGTCACATGCAGAGCGCGTGAGCCCAGGCACTGGTGACGGGCTCGCCCACCAGATGGGTAGCTCAGTGGGAGGCAGGGATCTTTGAGCCTAGTTGGAAGGAGGGGTGGGTTGGCTCGGCGTGTTGGGGCTGAGCAGGCCCAGACTCTCTATACCTCTACTGGGCAGGTCAGTGTGGCTGTGAAGTGCCTGAAGCCCGATGTGCTGAGCCAGCCAGAGGCCATGGATGACTTCATCCGGGAAGTCAACGCCATGCACTCGCTTGACCACCGAAACCTCATTCGCCTCTATGGTGTGGTGCTCACACCACCCATGAAGATGGTGAGTGCCGTGGGCAGGAGAGGTGAGGCAGCAGAGCCCGATTCTCGTCAGGTCGGCCCAGGGCCCTCACCGTGCCCCTCCTCCAGCCTGTACTGTGACGACTGTCCATTCTGGCAGAACTCAGACACCCTCTAGGTTCTGCTTTGGTCCCTGACCCGATGGACTTGCAGGGCCCGGTTCCGACTGTCACTTGGGCCAATGTCCATTTCTGTTTTTCCAGTGCTCAAGGCAGAGAGTTGCTCCCAGGGGTGGGGGGCTGACCTCTGAGCTTGCGTTTTGGAATTTCTAGCCTGAGCCCGTTGGGCTGCTGCTCTCTGAGCCTCAGTCTTCCCACGTGGCCCAGAGAGAAAGGCTTAGGAAGCCGTGGCATTCCTAGAGGTCTAAGAGGACAGGTCCACAGGAGCTGGAGCCCGGCTTTGGGAGGCCTTCAGGAGAGACTGGGAGGGCAGCACAAGGTGCTGAGGGGCAGGGCTCATCGGCCTGTTTCTCTCCCCTCCTCCTGGCCTCAGGTGACAGAGCTGGCGCCTCTGGGTTCGCTGTTGGACCGGCTGCGGAAGCACCAGGGCCACTTCCTCCTGGGGACCCTGAGCCGCTATGCTGTGCAGGTGGCTGAGGGCATGGGGTACCTGGAGTCCAAGCGCTTCATTCACCGTGACCTGGCTGCTCGAAATCTGCTCTTGGCTACCCGGGACCTGGTGAAGATTGGGGACTTCGGGCTGATGCGAGCGCTACCCCAAAATGATGACCACTACGTCATGCAGGAACATCGCAAGGTGCCCTTTGCCTGGTGAGGGGCAGGCGCTGCTGTTGCACAGGGCCTGGGCCCTCCCCTGGTCCCTGCAGACCCAGACCTCAAAACTTTCAGGGTCCTTGTACTCACCACAACTTTTGGGTCTCCCTGGGCCTGCCTTTGTGTGTTCTGGGCCCCATGCACCCTGTGCACTCCATCTGTCCAGGAATTCTCAAGGGCCTGAGTAGCAGGGTCTCGCCCCTGGAAGGCACAGGATGCACTGCAGGTACTCACAGAGGGGGGTGTTACTGAGCAGGATATTAAAGGCTTCCGTGAGGACTTAATACTCGCTCCTGAGATAGCAGAAGCTAGCCAGGCAAAGACTAGTTGGTAAATATCCAAGATAGGGTGACGTGGAGGTTACAGTGACTGGATCCCACAAGGCCAACCGCACAGTTGAAGTCCTGGACCTGGTGGCTTGAGAAACACCCAGGCACATGTGTGTGCATGCCCAAAATCCCAAGAGGAGAATGGAGGAGAAGGGATTGTGGCGTGGCCACCCTGCCTTGGGGTTGATTTCTCATGTGTTCTATTGTAAACTAAAAGAAAAAAAAAAAGGCAAATAAACATATTCTCGATAGAATTAGTAACAGACAGGGCCAGACATTGCTGGGTCGCATAAACAGTGAACAGGCCTGCTTACCTGAGCACTGGGGGGGTACCTGGCCTTTGCCTGGCACCTGTGTGGGTATGTCCTTCGCTGAGACCAGAAGCACCCAAGGGAGCATGGTCTCCCTGCTTTTGAGTAGGAGGGCTTGGTCCAGTTCTGCTCGCTAGAGCTGTGCTGTGAGTGTAACCCTCCCAGTCCAGAACGAGTGGTCACCGTCATTAGTAACTGATGTTCGACCCAGGGTGACCGCGTGTCCTGGTGCCTGTTGTCCTGGAGTGATTTATGTAGCATGCCCTTTCATTTTTTCAAGCATTGTAGTTTAGATGGCGAATTATAAAGTCATCTTTTTTTCCCTCAGCCCCCTTCTTTTCCTTTTTCTTTCTTTTTGTAAACTAAAAGAAAGAGGTTTTTGCTATAGGGCACGTGCACTCACCAGACAGACAGAGACAGAAAGCGAGAAATCACCCCCCAGGGGGGATGACCATGCTGCAATCCCTTCTCCGTTCTCCTCTCGGGATCTTGGGTGCACACACGCCCGGGTCCGGGACTCGAACTGCGGTCGACTACGTGGGAGTCCAGCAACATAACCATTACGCTAACTGCTGGTCCCATCTTTTTTTTTTAAATAAGGATTTTGCCATAGGGTATGTGTGCTTGCTGAAGAGAGACAGAGAAGGAAGGAAAGTGAGAAATCACACCCCTCTCACGGGATGGGGGGCCATGCTGCAATCCCTTCTTCATTCTCCTGGGATTTTGGGTATATATGTACATGCATCCAACGTGATTTTCAAGCTGTCAAGTCTGGGACTCGAACCATGGTCAGCCATATGGGAATCTAGCACCTTAATCACCAAGCCACCTGCTGGCACCTCCAGAAGAAGACTTTCTAAAGTTTATTTCTTTATTCTGCTAGTGAGATAAGAACTCCCGACAGGATCCCGACGCCACAGTCCACCCCAGCCCTGATCACGGCACACGTGTGCCCGCATGCTTTATTCTTGGGTCGACCTCGCAGAGTGCCACATTTTGCCACCATCCACCTCTCTATAGCTCCTTTAAATAGTTCTGGGAAGCGTGTTATTGTTATTCCCATTTCTCACGTGAAGAAAATGAGGCTTAGAGATCTTGGAGGACCTTCCCCGGTCCCCTGTGAGTGGCAGGGCCAGTCTTCAGTCCCACAGGAGCCTTTTTGGTTTCCAGTGCAGCCACCGTCCCCAGCCCCCCTTCTGGCCTCACCACATTGTCTCCTACTGGGGAGGGAGTAGGGGCGCGCTCGGGTGAAGCCAGTGTGGCTGTTCCCACCCATTCTGGTTCTTTCCCAGGCCCCATCCGAATTTCCCCCACTCACCTTCCTGCTAAAAAAACCCGAATCTAGGGTCCTGACCAGAATCTGGAAATTGCTGTCCTTCTGCCAGTTAGACGACAGCCCGCATTTACCCTCTGGCCCATCCCGGGGCCTTCCGACCTTCTTCCTTTCCCCGCTTTCCTGACTGGGGCGTTTCACGCTCGTCCAGAAGTCCCACTTGTCCCTGCCATTCGCACGGTGACCCTGGTACCTGTTGTCGAGCTTGGCACGGGGGGCACTGACAAAGGCTTGTTGAAGGCGTATTTCTGTTATCTCGGGGCTGATGCAGGTAGCGGTGCTTGAGGGGCCTTCTCTTTGACTCCTGCCTCTCGCAGGTGTGCCCCCGAGAGCCTGAAGACACGTACCTTCTCCCACGCCAGTGACACGTGGATGTTCGGGGTCACGTTATGGGAGATGTTCACCTACGGCCAGGAGCCCTGGATCGGCCTCCACGGCAGTCAGGTGATGGGGTGCTCCCTGTTAGGAGGGGTTCACCTACAGCCAGGAGCCCTGGATCGGCCTCCCTGGCAGTCAGGTGAGGGGGTGCTCCCTGTCAGGAGGGGTTCACCTACAGCCAGGAGCCCTGGATCGGCCTCCCTGGCAGTCAGGTGAGGGGGTGCTCCCCATCAGGAGGTGTTCAACTACAGCCAGGAGCCCTGGATCGGCCTCCCTGGCAGTCAGGTGAGGGGGTGCTCCCCATCAGGAGGTGTTCAACTACAGCCAGGAGCCCTGGGTCGGCCTCCCCGGCAGTCAGGTGAGGGGGTGCTCCCCTTCAGGAGGTGTTCACCTACAGCCAGGAGCCCTGGGTCAGCCTCCCCGGCAATCAGGTGAGGGGCATCGGCTGTGTGGGTTAATCTCACCCCTCGCTCCCATCCTGGCCTTGCTGCCACTGGCTGTCCTGATGGACTCCCCCACAGGCCGGCTCTGTGTGAGCGCTCAGGGAGCTGAGCAGAGTGGGGCTGCCCTGTGGGCCAGGGGAGGAAGAGCAGGGGCTTGCACTCATTCCTGGCCCCTTGCCTCACCTGCCTTTCTGAGAGCCCTGGACCTGGGAGTAAGGGTCTGAGGGTCTGGAGATATAGCCCCTCCCCGGGTAGGCTGATCTCTGGAAGACGGGCATGGCCAGTTGTAGGATGGGCTGAGGAGAAGGTGTGGGGTGAAGGGCTGGGTCTTCGCCCACCCTCAAACTCTGCACGACGCGCCAGCAGATCCTGCATAAGATCGACAAGGAGGGGGAGCGTCTGCCCCGGCCCGAGGACTGCCCCCAGGACATCTACAATGTCATGGTCCAGTGCTGGGCCCATAAGCCGGAGGACAGACCCACGTTTGTGGCCCTGCGAGACTTCCTGCTGGAGGTGAGGACAGGTCTGCCCACTTGAACGAGGGGCTGCCTCAGGGTGGGCAGTGACCTGTCTTTGCCCCCAGGCCCAGCCCACAGACATGCGGGCCCTTCAGGACTTTGAGGAGCCAGACAAGCTGCATATCCAGATGAACGATGTCATCACTGTCATTGAAGGAAGGTAGGGAGTGGGTGCTGTGCCCTCCCAGAATCCCCCAGGGTATGTGGTCAGAGATCTCTTCTGTCTCCATGATTCTCATGGCAATGTAAGCTGGTGGCTGGCCTGAGCCCTTCAGTGAGGGAGGACAGGCCGGGGTCAGGGACATACATGCTGCTCGGGCTGATTTTCCCCGCCTGGCTGCCTCTCCTCCACGGGCTGCGGGGCCACAGGCTGCCATCATGAGAGAAGTAGGCAGTCGCCCGGCCTGGCCTCGGCCACACAGCACTATGGGACTCCCTCTCGTCTCTAATCTCCCCTCCCCATGCCCCTCCCAGCACAAGGACTGCTGCTTGTTCCCCCTAAGCAGCCAGCGCAGCCGGCCCTCCCCTCCTCGTGGCCATCCTGCCCACCCAGCGCCACGGCGCGCTCTCAAGGCTTCCCCTAGCCTTGGCCTCTGATATTTGTCTCTTTCCCCTGCTCTGCCTGTAGTACCCTCTGTTCCTGACCACCTCTCCTCCACGTGCCTCCACACGTGTGTCTGCCTCCAGGCAGCGTCTCCTGAGTCACTGTCTCCACCTGCAGCCCCGCAGCCCCAGCCCTGTTGGAAGCCCCACCCGCTGCGGGCCCTGCCCTTCATTAATTTGAGCCAGGGTGTCCAAGGAGCTGCTTGGGCAGGGGTGAGCCTTGAGGACCAGGAAGAAGAGTGAGGCAGAGGAGATTCCCTGTGCTTGCTGCTCCTCTGACTCAGGACCAGGCGAGGAGGCGACAGGGGGTGCTTCCCATGGCACCCGTCTTCGCCTTAGTCTAGACTTCCAGTTTTGGGGCTCCTGCCTTCAGTTAACCCTTAGGCCTCATGGGGGCCTGGTGAGAAACCCCAGCACCTCCTCCCCAGGCCCGGTGTCTGGGAACACAGATGACACACCATCCTGGAGCCGAGGGCAGGGTGGCTGGGCAGGTGGTGGCGGTGGAAGGGGGCCAACAGCTGCTAGGAGAGATGTGGGGTTTGGAGCTGAGGCCAGGCCATGGCACTCTGGGGGGCATCCTGAAAGTAGGAGGGTAAATCATGGGCCTCTGTGGAGATGCCTGGCAGGGCCTGGACCAGAAGTCTGCCTATAGCCATTCCTGCCTCCAGGAGCCCAGAACCATGGATCTGCCCACTACTCTGTACCCCAGTAGCTGCAGGTCTCTTCACCCATCCTGGTCTCAGGAGGAGCCTATGTGCCAGGGCCAGTGTCCCCAAGGGGTGACTCAGGAGCTTCTGTGTTCCTGGGGCCCTGGGTCACTGTCGGCAAGGTGGGCAGCACGAGAGGCCACAGGAGTGGCTTTTCCCGGGGGCCCGCGGGGGGACCCGCCCCCCCCC
>NW_006160028.1:8153240-8174217 GCF_000334495.1 Tupaia belangeri chinensis
GAGCTCCTGTGTGCCTGGGCCCCTCGGTCCCGGTCGGCAAGGTGGGCAGCACGAGAGGCCACAGGAGTGGCTTGCCCAGGAGCCCTGAGTGTGCACCTGCCCCACCCTCCCATCACAGGCTCTGGTTGGCCCCAGCGGCTGGTTCTCCCCCACTGGCTGCTGATGGCTGGGCTGGCTCGGCGCCTCCTCCCGGCTCCCAGCCCTGGCTGGGGCCATAGCACCTGCCCCCGAGCCTGGAGCTGCTGAGGAGGTGGGAGAGGAGGGGCAGAGCTGAGACAGCCGGTGAGGCCTGTGTGTCGGTGGCACCAGGGCTTTAACCCTGCCCCCTTGTTTTCTCAGTTCC
The DNA here is from genome assembly GCF_000334495.1 of Tupaia belangeri chinensis. Lineage (NCBI taxonomy): Eukaryota > Metazoa > Chordata > Mammalia > Scandentia > Tupaiidae > Tupaia > Tupaia belangeri. Next base: position 8,153,584 of record NW_006160028.1, read on the forward strand.
TGGGGAGCTGTTTGTTTGGCCGACTCCGTCTCCGTATCTCCGGGTGGACAGGCTCTGTTGTGGGCCTCTTGGGGCCTGGGTGTGTGGGGGGCTCCATCTGTTTGCCTCCTAGCCTGGCTGTCCGCTCTCTGTCTGCACTGTTAGACGGGGCTCTCTCCCTGCTGGAGCTAGCTCCAGTGTTTGCTCCTAGTCTACCTGCCCCCACTCTGGCTGAGTCCTAGACTCAGCGCGTCTCAAGGAACCAGGCAGGGGGCATAGGAGACACCCAAGTATTTCGTGAGCTGAGCTTAGGAGGCTCTGGCCAGATTCAGAGGGATGGATGATGAGCGGTCTTTCCCAGGGGGCTTTCTTACTTGGAGGCCGGGGTGGTACCCCCACTCTGGCTGAGTCCTAGACTCAGCGCGTCTCAAGGAACCAGGCAGGGGGCATAGGAGACACCCAAGTATTTCGTGAGCTGAGCTTAGGAGGCTCTGGCCAGATTCAGAGGGATATTGATGAGCAGTCTTTCCCAGGGGGCTTTCTTACTTGGAGGGGTGGTAGCAGCATTTTTGTCTGTTCTAACAGAACTAGTCGAGGGGGCCGAGGCTTTGAAATCCTTTTGTAGGTCCTTGGCCTGGCCTGGCCCTGGAGCTGCTGCTTCCTGTGGTGGATGAGGAGGGAGGCGAGAAGGATCTGGGTTCGCTGTGAGCCGGGGGCTCCTGGGACACTCAGGAGAGGGAGAGGCTGGGCAGAAAGTCGAGGCATTGTCTGTCCCACCATTTCTGTACTACCTCAGACTGGGCCTGGAATAAGGGGCTGGGAGCTCTGAAGCAGGGGCAGGCTTGGGTGGTTCTCAACTCAGGCCCGTTTCCCATCCCTCTGCCTCAGGGACGCTGATGGGAGGTCTGAGGGCGGTGGGAAGTAGGCCGTTCACGCTCAGGTGCTGGGCCCTTTTCTTCATTTCTCCCAAGTCTGCCTCTGGCACTGCCAGCTGGTTGGCCCGGCCCAGCCATTGCTGGGGATACTCTGGCCTGTCCCTGGTCGGGGGAGAGGGTGTGGTTAGAGCAGGCCACTGAGCAAGCTGGCCTCAGTCGGCCCCGTGAACCTCTAAAGAGGATTTACAGGCAGTGAGATGTGGCCATGGCCACTGGGAAGTTCCGTGTGGGCCTGTCGGGGATTACACAGCTTCCGAGGGAGCTCGGGTGCAGTCGCAGGGGCCCTGGCTCACACCTCTGTGCTGACTCCCCTTCCCCCAGCAGCAGGGGGCTCTTGCCTCGGCCACACCTGTAACCCAGTGAGGTGGGCTTGGTGTCGCTCTCTTCGTAGAAGGGGTCCAAAGAAGGCCTCTGTGTGGAACTGGGCTGTGTTGGCAGTAGGAGGGCTGGAAGCAGTGACCCCTGCCGGGCCTGGCTCAGGACACAAGTCTGTTCTCTGAACTCTGAGTCTGTCTCGGTGTGAGTCTCGCCCTGGTTAATGAGCACCTCTGAATGCTGTGGGGAGTGAAGCCCGGGGACTGGTTCTGGGCTGCTGAGGGGCTGTCATGGAGGGAGCTGCCAGGGAGCCCCTGGTTGGGGGGTGGGACAGAGCAGCCTGGCCTCCCCTTAGGCTCCCATGGAAGGCGGTGTGTGCATGGCACAGCCGTTCCACTCCTCAGAGTGGCCCTGCTATTTTCGGATGGGCCCGCCCCCTCTCTGGGTGTCGTCCTCTCCTCCTCCCCACCCTGACGGCAGGGTGCTAATCACAGGGTGGCTGCGGCTGGAGGCCTTGTAGACAGGAAGGCTGGACTGTGGCGCTCAGCCCCACCTCACCTCCCTGGGACTGCTGTGCTTACGGGTTCGACTTTTGGTACTGGGACAGGCTGCTTCGGAGGTCACACCACACCAGGCTGGGCCACGTCACCTCTCAAAGCAGTGGGTCCAGGTGCTCAGACCCGCTGCCTACTCCATCCTGCATCCTCCCCCATCCTTTCTGGTCTGGCTGCATTTTGGGGGAGTCTTACTCTTCTGGCCCTGGAACAGGTGAAGTAGCGGTGGGTATGAGGCTTGGTGCCACGTGAGTCCCTTACATGGTACGAGGCTGTCTCCACTCCTGCCTGAGCCCAGATGCTGCTGCCTGGTCAGGGGTGAGCAGTTCCAGCAACAGCTGCAGGGCCTGGCAGCCTGCCAAGACCTCGAGCCTTTAAAGTGTCCATGGAGAGTCCAGGCCCCCACTTAGGCTGCGTCGGCAGAGGTTTTGGTCGGAGGTCAGAGTGAGGGGCTGCTGCTCCCACATCCAGCCATGTGGGAGGACCCAGTTCCCGTCTGTGCCCCCGTCTTAAAACGAGAGTGCCACGACCCAAGGAGATGGGTGGGGGTGGCAAGGGTGAGGGTCCCACAGCCCTGCCAGTGGTACTAAGGCCTCTGCTGCTGCCTTGGGCCCTGCTCTCCCAAGGCCCCTGGATCCCAGCTGTACAGTGAAAGCAGGAGGCAAAGAGGCCGGGGCAGAGGGGCCCAGGTGGTTTTGTGAGAAGCTTTGCAGACTGAACAACTGGGTTTGAATCCTGGGTTTGCTGCGATCTTTCTGGTAACTGTAGGCAAGTTGCATCGCTTGTTAGAACCCGTTTCCTTATTTGTAAACTGCAAGAAGTGCAGCCCAGCCTGCTGGGGAGCTTAGGGAGGAAGGGCTGAGTGCAGACAGCCAGGCCCGCTGGGAGTGGCGGGTCATGAGGGGCTGGCCGGGGGGCAGTGGTTAGTGGCAGACCTGTGGTCCCTAGACTTTAGCAGACCATTACTCAGTAGATACCCAGGTAAGAGCGTGGCATGAGGATGGTCCCCCCAGGGAGACCCGCCACACCTGCCATTCACTCTGTCGTTTATGTCGGGCAGGGCTGAGAACTACTGGTGGCGCGGGCAGAACACACGGACGCTGTGTGTGGGGCCTTTCCCTCGCAACGTGGTGACCTCAGTGGCTGGCCTGTCGGCCCAAGACCTCAGCCAGCCTCTGCAGAACAGCTTCATCCACACGGGGCATGGCGACAGTGACCCCCGCCACTGCTGGGGCTTCCCTGACAGGATTGACGAGTGAGTACCTGGGCAGGGCCGCTGCCCTCGCCATGCCACGCGCAGGCTCTTGAGCGCCCTTCACCCTTCCGTGTCCAACCCCGACTCAGCCAGCCTTCCCTCCTGATCCCCTGCCTCGCTCTTGGAAGCCGTGGCACCCCACAAAGCCGGAGCTCGAGAGTCAGGACTTCTGATCAGAAGCTCGGTCTTCTGTTGGAGTTTGTGGACAAGTACTTGCACTCCCGAGGTGTCCTTGGTCTGTCACGGGGCACCTGCAACAGGCGGAGCTAGTTGTGCTCCCACCAGTGAGATGAGGGCTGCGGACGCACTCTGGTCAGAAGCTGCCGCTGGAATCAGGCCCTGACAGAAGCTTCCCAAGGCCAGCGTCGCCACGCATAAGCCCCCGACCCTGGCTTTCTCTCTAGTGAAAAGCCATCGGGTGATACGAGACCCTCCACCCCATGCTGTGGCGGGGGATGTGCATGGGGGAAAGAGGGTGCCGTCAGCCCCGCGAGGACAGCACAGATGCCTCTCCCAGCCCCACCCCTGCACTGATCGCCAGTGCCTGGCTCAAAGCCCCTCTCTGGCGCCTGTACCCCACCCCATTTTGCCTCCACACCCTGTTCTCATGTGCAAGCGTCAGCAGCGAGGGGGTAAGAGGAATGAGCAGTGCAGGTAGGGCCGGGGGAGCACAGCCAGGCTGGGCACCTGGACAGGGCTGGTGGGGGACCCGGAACCCCCGGTGCTCAGTCATGTCAGACGCCTGCACACGTTCCAGAGCGGAGTTGTCCACTCAGTGTGTGAGGCCACTGTGCCCCTCTGCAGAGCCCTCGCACCCACTGGTGCCAAGGCCAGGAGAGCACCAAGGGGCAGAGAGTTGAAGTGAGGTGGGCAGAGAAATGCAACAGCATGAAAAGGGGAACGCTCAGGCTGCTCCTTGTGTGGGGCCGCTGTGTGGGAAGAAGGGCCCCAAGGGACCGAGTGTAAACCCCGTGGCATGGGGGCACTGCCCTCTCTGAGCTGCTGTGCTCAGCAGCATCCTGGCAATGCAAGGATCACGTGTGAGGACAGTGAGGGTGGCATCCATGTTGGCCGGGTCAGAAGGCCATTCATGCGTGTGCGGGCTCCCAGGTGGCAGTGACATGATGCAGGCGCCTGCGAGCTCGTGCTCCTTGGCCCCTGGCACAGTGTGAGGCACAGGGTCTCGTTGCCCCACACCGTGGCTCCTCCATGGGCAGAGCTGGGTTCAGAGGCATCCGATGATGTACCCACACCTACATCGTGGCAGGGCCACAGCCTGAAGCCCTTGGCACACGGGCCTTGGGAACAGCCCTCGGGAAACTGTGCGGTAGGAACACTTCCTTGGGACCCCTGGGGCAGTGAGCTGGGGTGGGCTAGAGGGATGAGCTGGCTGGGTCAGGCCCAGATAGGAGCGAGCCCGCTTCCCAGAGCTGAGGAGCAGCACCGATGAGGTCATCGGGGCATCTGGGGAGGACACAAAGAATTAGTCACTTCCTGGATGCCCTGCCCAGGGGGCGCCTGGCAACAGCTCACGCCAGGCCTCCATGCCTCTGCTGGCTGCAAGGGAGGCCGGGTCCTGATCCTTGCAGCCCTTCTCCCGCAGACTTCTCGTGAGACGTGTGTCTGCCTCAAGAGGCGCAAAGTGGGTGTTTAACCCTGTCTCCACACGCCAGAACGCTAGGGGTTGGTCTTTGGCTCTCAACCCACAAAAGTCTAATGAGGACCCGAGAGCATCGGAGCCAGAGAGCGCAGACACGGCCAGGAGGAGGCCGGTGCCCTCTGCCCCACTCCTGGCACACTAGCCAGCCCAGCCCCATTCCTCTGGGCTTTCATCAGCCCTGGTGACTAAGTCCCGGACATTGGAGCCTGTGCCGTGGTTGTGGGTGAGCTGAGAGCGGGACAGGTGGCCCACCCTGAGCAGGGAGACCGAAGCCCGGCTGCCTCTTCCCAGGCCTGTGGGCTGGCAGGTGGCTGCCGGGTGTGGGTCGTGGCAGTGCAGAGGGTGTAAAGGACCCTTGCAGGACCGTGTCGGGGCCTGGAGGTGCTAGACCTTTTTACCTGGGGGTGAGGTCCTTTCTCTGCCCTTTTCTGCATTATACGCTTCTCTGTTTATAGGTAGATCCCTGCGGGTCAGGGGTTGGGGGTGCAGGCCTCTGTGCACCAGACCTGCACACGACTGGCCTCTGTAAGGGGCTTTGACTAGACAGTCCTCTGGGCACAGGCAGGATCCCATTTCCTGAGGGTCCCAGGTTAGATGTCCTTGCCGCCGCCACCTGCTCCCTCCCCACCCCTGACCTGGCTTTCTCCCACAGACTGTATCTGGGAAACCCCATGGACCCTCCTGACCTTCTAAGTGTGGAGCTGAGCACCTCCCGGCCCACCCCGCACCTAGGAAGGGTGAAACGTAAGTGCCCCCCACTGCTTGGCATCCCTAGTCACTGGCTACCAGAAAGGACACTGTCTTCACAAGCCACCCTGGGTGTTCTGACTCGGAGACAGTTGTGTCAGGGCAGCAGGCGGGACAGCTGTGCCACTGTCTCCGGCCGAGCGTGGGGTGGAAGACGAGAGGCAGCTGTATCCGCCGAGGTGGGCCTCCTCGGGTTGGTCCTGCCCCGGCCCTGCCTGCCTCGGCTTCCCTCCTCCCTGCCCCTCCTCGCTCACGGCTGTGCTCAGATCCTGGCTTTCCTCACTTCCTCCTAATCCTGCTCTTCTCTCCTGAGCCAAAACCACCCCACGGGCCATGTCCGCCAGGAGCCCGCCTCATCCATCTCCCAGATCCTGTGCCTGTCATTCCGGAACAGTCTTCCCATCCTGCCGCCCCATTGCCTCGCCTTTGCTGTGGGGTTGGTACATTCACTCACCCCTGTTCACTTCTCTCTCCCTCTCTCCCCGCAAACTCCGCTTCTTACCCGGCTCCTCTCCCCTCCCTCGTCTGTCCTGCACTGTCCCTCCTCTCCTCTCGCATGGCCTTTCTTGCAGGGGAGCCTCCACCTCGCCCACCTCAGCCTGCCATCTTCACTCAGAGTAAGTGGGGCTGCTTTGGAGGCCTCGGCCCCCGCCCCCGCCCCCTCTCTTCTCTCACTTCTCCTCTCCTGGAAGGTACAGAGTCTGGTGGCCAGGGGCGGGAGGGGACGCGGGCATGTGCTGCGAGCTTTTGCTGCTGACCCAGCCCAGCGGGCCGCCCCTCACTGCATGCCCTGCAGCCTGGGCAGTGGAGCAGGTGCTGGTCTTGGCACCACCTGGACCTCAGCCATGCCCGGCCCAGCCTGCTCCCGCTCAGGCCTGCAGAGGCTGTGTGTGGGCTTCATGGCGGTGGTTCACGAGCTGTCTTCTCTGAGGAGGGCTCCTTTGCCCCACGGCCCCTGCCTGCACTAACGGTATGCCGCAGTGCGGGTGGGGACTAGGGGACTAACCAGGGCCTAGAGCTGGGGCATCGGGGTGTGGTGCTGGTAAAGAGCAACAGTGACAGGCAGGAGCGGGAAGTCACTGGCTGTCCTAGGTGGGGCTCCCAGCCCTCCAAGGACTGATGGCGCAGAGTGGGTTCTGTGCCCCCCACACCGGGGCCGGGTGTGTGAGAAGGTTGGCGGCTGAGAGCCGCCTCTGGAGGAGTCGGGGGTGGTGGTGGTATTGGCTTTCCTTCCCGCAACCCCTCCCCTTGCCCCTGCCTGATACCACCTCTGCTGGGGTCTCCCTTTTCCATCATAGAACCAACCTACGACCCTGTGAGCGAGGACCAAGACCCGCTGTCCAGCGACTTCAAGAGACTGGGCCTGCGGAAGCCAGGCCTGCCCCGAGGGCTGTGGCTAGCGAAGCCCTCAGCCCGGGTGCTGGGCACCAAGGCCCGTGGCGGGGGCGAGGTCACGCTCATCGACTTCGGGGAGGAGCCTGTGGTCCCCGCCCCTCGGCCCAGCGCACCCTCCCTGGCCCAGCTGGCCATGGACGCCTGTTCATTGCTGGACAAGACCCCGCCCCAGAGCCCTACTCGGGCCCTGCCCCGGCCCTTGCACCCCACGCCTGTGGTGGACTGGGACGCTCGCCCGCTGCCCCCGCCTCCTGCCTATGATGACGTAGCTCAGGATGAGGAGGACTTCGAGGTCTGCTCCATCAATAGCACCCTGGTGGGCTCAGAGGTCTCTGCAGGGCCCAGCCAGGGCGAGACCAATTACGCCTTCGTGCCTGAGCAGGTGCGGCGCCCCCTGCCCCTGGAGGACAACCTGTTCCTCCCGCCCCAGGGTGGCAGTAAGCCACCCAGCTCCACCCAGACCGCAGAGATCTTCCAGGCGCTGCAGCAGGAGTGCATGCGGCAGCTGCAGGTGCCGGCTGGCTGTCTGGCCCACTCTCCCAGCCCAGTGGGCGACGACAAGCCCCAGGTGCCACCTCGGGTACCCATTCCCCCTCGGCCCACACGCCCACGTGTCGAGCTGTCTCCAGCCCCCTCAGGAGAGGAGGAGACAAGTCGGTGGCCTGGACCTGCCTCCCCTCCCCGGGTGCCTCCAAGGGAGCCCCTGTCCCCTCAAGGCTCGAGGACCCCCAGCCCCCTGGTGCCACCCAGCAGCTCCCCGCTGCCACCTCGGCTCTCAAGCTCACCTGGGAAGACCATGCCTACCACCCAGAGCTTCGCCTCTGACCCCAAGTACGCCACGCCCCAGGTGATCCAGGCACCTGGCCCACGGGCCGGTCCCTGCATCCTGCCCATCGTCCGCGACGGCAAGAAGGTCAGCAGCACCCACTACTATCTGCTGCCGGCCCCCCCACCCTACCTGGAGCGCTACCAGCGCTTCCTGCGCGAGGCCCAGAACCCCGAGGAGACGGCGCCCCTGCCTGCACCCCTGCTGTTGCCCCCACCCAGCACCCCAGCCCCAGCCGCCCCCACTGCTACTGTTCGACCCATGCCCCAGGCTGCCCCAGACCCCAAGGCCAACTTCTCCACCAACAACAGCAACCCAGGGGCCCGGCCCCCTGCCCTGAGGGCCTCTGCTCGGGCACCACAGAGAGGCTGCCCTGGGGATGGGCCGGAGGCTGGACGGCCAGTAGACAAGATCCAGATGGTGAGTGCCAGGCCCAGCCTCGGGCAAGCTGGGGCAGGCCCAGCCAGCAGGCCGAATGGTGCTGATGGGTGGCTGGGTGTGCCCAGCTGCAGGCCATGGTGCATGGAGTGACCACAGAGGAGTGCCAGGCTGCCCTGCAGAGCCACGGCTGGAGCGTGCAGAGGGCTGCCCAGTATCTCAAGGTACCCACCTCCTGCCCATTCTGGTTTTCAGGGACCACCCCCCCCAACCTGCCCTGGTGGTTCTGCTCCCAGCCTGCACTCTCAGCTCCCAGCTCTGACTCTTGTCTACCTCTGCCCTGGACTGGGACCCCTTGGCCCCTGTGTCCCCTGACACTGTGCTCTGCCCCTCAGGTGGAACAGCTCTTCGGGCTGGGTCTGCGGCCACGGGGGGAGTGCCACAAAGTGCTGGAGATGTTCGACTGGGACCTGGAGCAGGCCGGCTGCCACCTGCTGGGCTCGTGTGGCTCCGCCCACCACAAGTGAGGGACTTGCACTCTGCCCCGCCTCTGCCCCCGGGAGGGTGTCCACTGGGCACTCCCGTGGTGGAAGGGAGGGCACAGGCCTAGGAAGCTGGCATTTGGGTTGAGAGCACTTTGTGCATTCCTTTAGACTCTCCCACTGCTTGGTTTTCAAGGAGCTAACGAGTAGAAAGGGGATGGGGCCTCGGGGTGCTGCTCCCTCGGTCTGACCCCAGCAGCCTAGAGGGGCTCCAGGCAGCAGTGCTGCAGACCAGCGTCTAGAACCAGGTTTCTCACCTCTTCTGGTCCTTTCTATTTAAAGTCATGTTTCAATTTTAATACCTTCATACATACCTATTTATTTAATTCTTGCCATAGGGCACGTGCTCTCATGGGAGGGAGGGGAGAGGAAGAGACAGGAAGTGAGAAATCACTCCCCGGGGGATGGCCACACTGCAGTCCCTTCTCGGTTCTCAGGATTTGGGGCACATGTGCCCAGCACGTATTCACGCTGCCAAGTCCAAGACTTGAACCAGTCAGTCAGCCAGCCATGTGGGCTCTAGCTGCCTTCACCACCACACTGCCTGCGTTCCATTTGAGGGACCAGCAGATGGCATGATGGTTATGTTGTTGGACTCCCATAGTTAACCACAGTTCAACCCAGTGGCTTAAAACTCACGCCAGGCCTGTGTGCATGTGTGGCCAAAATCCCGAGAGGAGAATGGAGGAGAAGGGATTGCAGCGTGGCCATCCCCCCTGGGGGGTGATTTCTCATTTTCTGACTCTTCATCTCTTCAGCAAGCGCACACGCCCTATAGCAAAAATCTATCCTCCACACTGCATTTTCCATGCTCTTTAGCGGGAGAACCGTCCATGGAGGGACTTTTTGGTTGTTTCCCATCCTTTAGGCGCTGAAGTGCTTCAGGAGAGCCGGAGGGTCTGCTCTGAAGGAATCACTTGAGCCTGTCCGTCTGACAAGGGCGGGGAGACGCCCCACCCAGACCTGGAGGACCTGCTGCTCCCAGTGGACGGAGCGAGGCCAGGGCAGCAGGAGGCTAGGAGCCTCGCCTTGCCCGTCCCTCCCTCACCCAGCACGGTCCCTGCACACTTCGGTTCAAGCCTCGACTCCAGCCAGGATGTGAGGAAGAGCCTGTGAAGGCAGGCCCCGTGTACGACCTGCCTCTGGCTTCCGTCCAGGGCTGGGGTGGTGCCCCCAGCTGCCCAGAAGGACCGGACTGAGAGGAAGCCAGGCTTGACCTGGGCAAGGAGGACGTGTTGGCCACATAGAAGATGGACCCGTGCCCAGTGGGCCCCCATGGGCTGGGCCCCTCTCCAGGGAGAGAAAGACAGTTGGGGTGTCAGGCAGAGTGACTTGCAGCCTCGCCGTAGACATGTTACAGGGCTTGGCTGGTCTTAGGGTTCTGTGCCTGAAAATAGCCCGAGGTGGCTCGGGAAAGGGTGAAAGGGTGCCAGGCCATTCTCTGGCAGGGACCAGGGCCCAGGGCCCCAGGGTTGGAAGGCGACCAAGGGGCAGCTGCTCTGGAGGGACACCAGTGCTTCCTCCTGACCCCAACTCTTCCCCTGTGCTGTTCTGTGTTTCCCCACCATCTCTGTTGCCAAAGTCGCCGGCCCAGCCATCCATACCTGCTTCTTCCAGAGAAATAAAAGTTAGTTTCTATTTTATGTTACTTACTTGTCTCTGCCTGTTTCTTTACCTCTAGGTTAGCAGCTTAAGGCCCCAGGGCATCCCAGGCCACTTCCATCTGTTCTAGGCAGCCGGCCGTGTAGCACCACCTGTAGGCAGAGGGAGGAAGTGCAGGCCTGGGAGCCCTCAAGGAGTCTCTTGCAGGACTGGCAGAGGGCCACAGTCTCCACCTGATCTAGCCATCGACTCTTGTGGCCCCTGTGTTTGTGATCCGTGGATCTCTGTAAGGCAGGATCTCCTGCAGGACTTAAATGTCTACGCAAAAATGCATCATGACTTTCCTGACAACCCAGTATTTACATGGTTCAGAATTGAGAGTACTAGAGGGTGTCCAGCAAAGTGTCTGTTGCACCCAGCTGCCCACTCCCTAGCCCCCAGAGACCCCCGTTGTCATCAGTTTCTTGAGTTTTTTTTTTTTTTTTTTTGAGAGATTTTCACTATAGGGCGCGTGCGCTCGCCAGACAGACATAGAGACAGAAAGCGAGAAATCACCCCCCAGGGGGGATGGTCATGCCGCAATCCCTTCTCCATTCTCCTCTCGGGATCTTGGGCACGCACGCACACGTGCCCTACATGAGTTTTAAGCTACAGGGTCCAGGACACGAACCGCGGTTGACTACGTGGGAGTCCAGCGACATGGCCATTACGCTAACTGCTGGTTCCCCAGACGTGGCCTTCTAAACTGCGGCTGTTAGAAATTCTGTTTCCTCAGGTTCCTGCCTGATTCTTCCCCTTAGTAGCCCACATTATTCACTGAGCACACTCTGCATACAATTTTGTTCCACTTCTCCATTATCTTTTTTTTTTTTTTAATTTAGGGAATAGTTTGTTCTTTTGCTGCAATCATCCTATTTATAGACTATGAATGTTTTGACTTCAAACACAGACATTTTTAAATGCCTTTTAGAAACAGGCATGTTTTTGGATAAATGATGGCAGATTTTTATACTTTATCAGCTTTTAAGAATTCATTATAGGAGGCCAACTGATAGTGTGGTTGGGGCATTGGACTCCCACAGGGCTGACCGTGGTTCGAGGCTTGGACCTGGTGGCTCTGGCGCATGCTCTCTGGTGACTTTACATGCTCTATAGCAAATTTTAAAACGATGATGAATAAATTCTTTCCAAAAAAATTACAGAGCTAACACATTTCCAAGGAGGAGCCCTGAAGAAGCTGGAACATTCTCAGGGGCTTAGGATACCTCTCTCACCAGACACAGTTCCCTAAGCCCCCAGGCTGCCGGCTTTGCCAGCATCTCCTGGGTGTAGTGAAAAGATCTTAAGGGAGGATGTTGAGACATCCCACCCAGGTGGTTTGCCAGTAGGGCAGGTCGGTTCTGTGAGGATGTATTGGGCATTTCCTCCGTGTGCAGCCCTGATGAGGAGGTCCCAGCCGAATAGACAGTTGGTGCCTCTGGAGAGGCATTCAGGGACTCTGGGGGACTGTGACGTCGTCATGGCAAGATGACAGGTACTCAGCACTGTGTGCCGGGTGCCTGGAAAGTAGAGGAGGTGGCTCCTCGAGAGGAAGTGCTGGTGACTGGGTGAGAACAAATGCCGGGAGGTGAGAGAGCTCTTGGACAGGTTGGGGGCCCGGACTGGCTTCCCCTGTAGACTGAAGTCTTGGCAAGGCCCGAGGCCATCGCTTTGTGGCTTTGGGAGTGGGTTGGAGGTGGCTTTCTGGAACCCTGTGGCTGAAGGTGTCTGCATCGAAAGCTTCCACCCTGAAATGCTGATTCGTTTTGACCTTGTAGACAAGGATAGCATTAGTGAGGGAGGATGTGTCGATCTGTGTGTTTAAACAAGACGGGTCTGCTTGAAGGTGGTCCTTGCAGCCAGGAATGGAGGAAGCATCTCGCACGTGTCTGTGCACGCATGCTGGGCATGGCAAGGTTCTTCCATGGAAGCACGTTAACACGTTATTTTAGAAATTTGAACTGGGGGAATGGAGGAATCTCCAACTCTTAGAAGTCTCGTGAGAACAGTGGTTCACAGAGGTCGGTCCAGGGCCACTCCTGGTCCAGGGTCAAGTTCTTACTGGTCTCAGATGAAATCATGAAAATAAAACCCACAAACTTTAAAAAAAAAAAAGAAATGTATTTCATTTCAAGGGCTGTCTTTATTCTGAGTTTTTTTCCTTTTTGTGTTGGTATTGAAATGGCTGTTGTTGGAGGAGATGGTAGTCATAGTATTCAATGGTACTCTGAGATGTCCCCGTGCCCTGTGTAGCAGTGCTGCGTCTGCACACCGCTCCAGCAGTTGCTATTATTAAATGACCCCGCCATCAATCAAGAACGCCTGGGCAAGTGCTTTTGTGTTGGGCAGCACCACCTATTGGCAAAATATGACATTGCATCCTCAAGCTAAATTTCAGACAGTGGAAGGGAGGGATGAGATGCAAGTCATTGCCTAGTAAATCTATTAAGCTCAAATGCTGCTGACCTAGGCCTGTTGGGTGCTTAAAGGGACTCAGCCCAGGAAAGCTTGGAGAGAAGAAAACAGATTCACCCAACATCTGGCACTAAATAGGCACCAGCTAGGGTCTAATGTCCAGAAAAGAGATTGGGTTGGGGGCTCTGAAGGAGGCCATGCCTAACCCTAGGGAAGGAGTCATCAGCTACAAGGCCTCCTGGAGGCTGCTGAGGGCCAAGGGAGCGCACAGCCATTTCCCCAGTGCAAATCCTCCATGACACAAGCTCCACTGGGAACCCTTAGCACCCACTGTATTTTTGTAATGATTATCATACACACTCATTGTTGAATCAGAACATTTAGAAAAGCACAATGACAAAATTACTCAGCCACTGAAATTTGTGTATATATATATTTAATTATTTTATTTATTCGTTCATTTTAATTTGACCAGAGAGAGACACAGAGAGAGAGCGAAAGTGAGAAAGCAAGCCATCAGTCCAGGACTTGAGCCATGGTTGACCATGTGGGAGTGTCTAGCACCTTAACCACTATGCCACCTGTTGGTCCTGTATGTATTTTTTTCTGTGTATATGTATGTATATATGCTATGGTCATAAAAATGATGTCATCTGGCATGCACTGTTTTTTTTTATTTTTATTTTTATTTTTTTTTTTGAGAGATTTTCACTGTAGGGCGTGTGCGCTCGCCAGACAGACAGAGAGAGACATAGAGACAGAAAGCGAGAAATCACCCCCCAGGGGGGATGGTCACGCCGCAATCCCTTCTCCTCCATTCTCCTCTCGGGATCTTGGGCATGCACGCACACGCGCCCGGCGTGAGTTTTAAGCCACCGGGTCCGGGACATGAACCGCGGTCGACTACGTGGGAGTCCAGCGACATAGCCATTACGCTAAATGCTGGTTCCTGGCATGCACTGTTTTGTAACTTGCTGCTTTTAAAAATATTTTATGCTGGGACCAGCGGTTTGTGTAATGGCTATGTTGCTGGACTCCCATGTAGTCAACCATGGTTTGAGTCCCGGACCCGGTGGCTTAAACTCACACTGGGTACGTGTGCGTGCGTGCCCAAGATCCCGAGAGGATAATGGAGGAGAAGGGATTACGGCATGGCCATCCCCCCTGGGGGATGATTTCTCGCTTTCTGTCTCTCTGTCTCTCTCTCTCTCTCTGGCAAGCGCATGCGTCCTATGGCAAAAAAAAAAACTCTCTAAAAAAAAAATAATGCCAGAAGTTTTTTTTCTTTAAATTTATCTCTTCAAATACTTTCTTAAAAAGTTTGCTAGAAGGTACATGCATTCACTTACGAGCGAAAGCACGCACAAGAAAGCACCCCTCTTGGGACCAGCAGTTGGTGTAATGGCTATGTTGCTGGATTCCCATGTAGTCGACCGCAGTTTGTGTCCTGGACCTGGTGGTTTAAACTCACGCCAGGCACGTGTGTGTGTGTGCGCCCGGGATCCCGAGAGAATGGAGGAGAAGGGATTGTGGCGTGGCCATCCCTCCTGGGGGGGGATTTCTCGCTTTCTATCTCTGTCTCTTTCTGGCGCGCGCATGCGCCCTATCGCAAAAACCTCTCACCAAAAAAAAGAAAAAAAAGAAAGCTCCCCCCCATGGGGGATGGCAATGCCACAGTCCCTTCTCCATTCTTGGGATTTGGGACATGTACACACACACATATCTGGAATGTTTCTCAGGCTGCCAAGTCCAGAACACAAAACACACAGTTGGTCAGGTGGGATCCACTCTCCTCAACATGCCACAGGCTGGCTCAGGAGATGCTAGTCTTAGATATTTGTGAGTGAAGTGATCTGTGGAGAATCATCTGGATGGTTGGAGGAAACTGGCCATACACTGAAAGTCGTTGAGGGTGGAGATGGGATACAGGGCTACTGTATTGCTCTACTTACTAACTTTTAACAGAAGGGCCTGCAGGAGGCATGGTGGTTAAGATAACTGGATCCCACATGGCCGACTGCGTGGTTCAAGTCTTGGACCCAGCAGCTTGAAAAAATGAATCATGAATGCATGAGTGCGCACGCCCAAAATCCTGAAAGGGGAATGGAGGAGAAGGGATTGTGGTGTGGCCATCCTCCCAGGGAGTGCCTTCTCTCCCCTCTCCACTGACGAACCCCCAGCAAGTGCTTGCACTCTATAGCAAAAAAAACTAAAAATAAAAAGTTAAACAAAAACATGGAGACCTGCTGTCTTCTCTGAAGTTCCTTTGGCAGTTGCTATTATGTTTCTATAGCCGCTACCAGAATGACCTCCAGGGGTACATGGTTTCCCACTTGAAGGTTCAGATCTGGATAAGGTGGACAGAATCCTCTTCTCTTGCTGGCTTTCATGAAGTTAAGTCAGGTGGAGTTTACAAACCACAGAATCAGATTCTGAGGCAGACATGGAAATACCGCCATGCTGTCATCATCAGCCTTGTCACAGGCCCTAGCCCCTAAGGCTTCTCCATCGAAAGCAGGCAGCAGGCCAGCAGCGCTTGGGAGCTGGTCAGAAATGTAGACCCCAGACCCCTTCCAGGACCTGTCAGACTGCAGTCTGCGTTCTACCAAGATTCCCAGGGGATCCTCAGATAGGGAGGTGTGAACAGCATTGCATCAAGGAGCTCCGCTCTCACCTGAGAGCTGGCGGGACTTGTGTGGCCCTGCCTGGCTCCTGG
The DNA here is from genome assembly GCF_000334495.1 of Tupaia belangeri chinensis. NCBI lineage: Eukaryota > Metazoa > Chordata > Mammalia > Scandentia > Tupaiidae > Tupaia > Tupaia belangeri. The sequence goes on from NW_006160028.1 coordinate 8,168,942, forward strand.
TAGCCCCTGATCCTCTCTGAGGAGGTCCTGTGCTTCCTACTCAACCCTCCCAGAGGGCCCCTCATAATCCTAACCCTCCTTTCTGAATAAATCATACATTTTAAAAATTTTGTTTTTAGGGCTGAACCCTTAGTGTAGCAGTTAGTGGCTATGTATAGGGAGCCAGATTCCACATGGCTGACCACAGTTCAAATCCCAGCCCTTGGAGGTTTGAAAAACGTGCTGGGAATAGTTGCGAGTATGTCCAAAATCCTAATGGGGTGGAGAAATGGAGAAGGGATTGCAGTGTGACCAAGCCCCATTGGGGGGATGTTCTTTCTCTCTCTCTCTCTGTAAGTGCATGCACCCTCTGGCGATTAAAATTGTTTTAACTGGAGAGGAAGAAGCAACAGGGAGACCCTGCAATCCCAGCGATAGAAGGACCAGCAAGCAGGCCTGAGCCAACCCACTCGGTTTTGTTTGTTTGCTTGTTTGTTTTTGAGAGTTTTTTTTTTTGCTATAGGGCGCGTGCGCTCGCCAGACAGACAGAGAGAGACATAGAGACAGAAAGCGAGAAATCACTCCCCAGGGGGGATGGTCACGCCGCAATCCCTTCTCCTAACCCACTCGGTTTGAACTCATCAGCAAGGACCCCTGCCAAGCCTGCTGTGGGGGGAGGAGGGGCTCTCCAGCTTTCAATAACCAGTGCCTGGTTTCTGCAATTCCAGAGAAAGATGGAGCAACAGGAAGACCCTGCAACCCCAGAGACAGGAGGTAGGTATTCAACATGTGTTGATGCCATTCTGCCCCCGATCCATCTGAGACCACCAGGCCCAAGCCAAGCCACTTAGCTTGAGCTGATGAGCAGGGACGCTGCCCAGCCTGCTGTGGAGGAGGAGGGGCTCTCCAGCCTGCACAGTGTGCAAGTGCACTGCGTGAAGTGGTCCACCAGCTTTCATTCTACTTGCCAGCTCAACCTCCATCCAGTTCAGTTTGAGTATACAAGAATCAAACTCCTAAACAGGAGACTGGAGGGATTCTTTCCCCATAGCTCCCTTAGCAGTCAAAAGAGAGAAGCTGCCCTCTGAATACTTGATGAACCCTAAACTACTATGGACTCCACACTCCCACCCACAGTAGAGATGGGAAATTGGCACAGAGCTTACACGTATCATAGGGAAGTGTAGGGACACATGGCTACAGAAACGTACTCCAAAAATGTAGGGAGGAGTATGACATCAGATGACTAAAAACGCAAAGCCCCAAGAAAAACAGGAGAAAATCAGGAAATGCCTCTCCCTCAAAGCATCATAACTCCTCACCAACAATGGATAAAACACAAGCGATCACAGAAACACCAGAAAAAGAATTCAGAACATTCATCGTAGCAATATTCAACAAGGTGCCAGGGAAAGCAGAACCAATTCTAGGAGATGAGAAAATCCTTCCATGACTTGAAAGAGAAATTCCATAAAGAGATACACTGGAAAAGAATCAAACAGAATTTCTGGAGATTAGACCAGCAGAAAACTCTCTGGCCTTGAAGACAAAAGCTCCAATTTAGAATAGTCTAACCAACTGAAAAGAATAGAAGAAAAACTATTAAAAATGAGGCCAAAGTGGTAGCAAGTGCACTGTGATTAAGGCACTGGACTCCCATGTGGCTGACCACAGTTCGAGTCTTAGACCAGGCAGCTTGAAACTCAGGCTGGACTCATGTTCGTGTGTGCTCAAAAGCCTAAGAGAATGAAAGAGAAGGGATTGCAGTGTAGCCATCCCCCAGGGGTCGATTTCTTGTTTTCTCTCTCTCTCTCTCTGGTGAGTACATGTGCCAATAGGAAAAATCTCTCGAAAAAAAAAAAATGAGGACAATTTGCTATAGGGCGCGTGCGCTCGCCAGACAGACAGAGAGAGACATAGAGACAGAAAGCGAGAAATCACTCCCCAGGGGGGATGGTCACGCCGCAATCCCTTCTCCTAACCCACTCGGTTTGAACTCATCAGCAAGGACCCCTGCCAAGCCTGCTGTGGGGGGAGGAGGGGCTCTCCAGCTTTCAATAACCAGTGCCTGGTTTCTGCAATTCCAGAGAAAGATGGAGCAACAGGAAGACCCTGCAACCCCAGAGACAGGAGGTAGGTATTCAACATGTGTTGATGCCATTCTGCCCCCGATCCATCTGAGACCACCAGGCCCAAGCCAAGCCACTTAGCTTGAGCTGATGAGCAGGGACGCTGCCCAGCCTGCTGTGGAGGAGGAGGGGCTCTCCAGCCTGCACAGTGTGCAAGTGCACTGCGTGAAGTGGTCCACCAGCTTTCATTCTACTTGCCAGCTCAACCTCCATCCAGTTCAGTTTGAGTATACAAGAATCAAACTCCTAAACAGGAGACTGGAGGGATTCTTTCCCCATAGCTCCCTTAGCAGTCAAAAGAGAGAAGCTGCCCTCTGAATACTTGATGAACCCTAAACTACTATGGACTCCACACTCCCACCCACAGTAGAGATGGGAAATTGGCACAGAGCTTACACGTATCATAGGGAAGTGTAGGGACACATGGCTACAGAAACGTACTCCAAAAATGTAGGGAGGAGTATGACATCAGATGACTAAAAACGCAAAGCCCCAAGAAAAACAGGAGAAAATCAGGAAATGCCTCTCCCTCAAAGCATCATAACTCCTCACCAACAATGGATAAAACACAAGCGATCACAGAAACACCAGAAAAAGAATTCAGAACATTCATCGTAGCAATATTCAACAAGGTGCCAGGGAAAGCAGAACCAATTCTAGGAGATGAGAAAATCCTTCCATGACTTGAAAGAGAAATTCCATAAAGAGATACACTGGAAAAGAATCAAACAGAATTTCTGGAGATTAGACCAGCAGAAAACTCTCTGGCCTTGAAGACAAAAGCTCCAATTTAGAATAGTCTAACCAACTGAAAAGAATAGAAGAAAAACTATTAAAAATGAGGCCAAAGTGGTAGCAAGTGCACTGTGATTAAGGCACTGGACTCCCATGTGGCTGACCACAGTTCGAGTCTTAGACCAGGCAGCTTGAAACTCAGGCTGGACTCATGTTCGTGTGTGCTCAAAAGCCTAGGGATTATGAGATAGTCATCCTCCTTGGGGGGAAGTGATTTCTTACTTTCCCTCTCTGCCTCTCTCTCTCTCTCTCTCTGGTGAGTACATGTGCCAATAGGAAAAATCTCTCGAAAAAAAAAAAATGAGGACAATATACAGGAAATCCTAGACATCATTAAATGGTTGAATATCTGCATAATAGGTATTCCAGAAGGTGAAGAGTCAGGAAAAGGCATAGAAAACATCTTCCATAAAGTATAAGCTGAAAACTTTCCAAATTTAGACAGGCGTGGGGACATCCCTATCTAGGAGATACAGAGGACACCAAATAGATATAAGGAGACCCTCAGGGCCAGCAGGTGGCATAGTGGTTAAGGTGGTAACTTGGGGACATCCCTATCTAGGAGATACAGAGGACACCAAATAGATATAAGGAGGCCCTCGGGCCAGCAGGTGGCATAGTGGTTAAGGTGGTAACTTGGGGACATCCCTATCTAGGAGATACAGAGGACACCAAATAGATATAAGGAGGCCCTCGGGCCAGCAGGTGGCATAGTGGTTAAGGTGGTAACTTGGGGACATCCCTATCTAGGAGATACAGAGGACACCAAATAGATATAAGGAGGCCCTCGGGCCAGCAGGTGGCATAGTGGTTAAGGTGGTAACTTGGGGACATCCCTATCTAGGAGATACAGAGGACACCAAATAGATATAAGGAGGCCCTCGGGCCAGCAGGTGGCATAGTGGTTAAGGTGGTAACTTGGGGACATCCCTATCTAGGAGATACAGAGGACACCAAATAGATATAAGGAGGCCCTCGGGCCAGCAGGTGGCATAGTGGTTAAGGTGGTAACTTGGCATTCTCCCTTACCATTTTTAGAATTTTGTCTTTGTCTTTGATTTTTACCAATTTGGCTGTGATATGCTGGGGAGAAAATCTTTTTTGCTTCTTCAGATTTTTGCCATAGGGCACATGCACTTGCCAGTGTCTCTCACCAGAGAGAGACAATGAGAGGGAGGGCCCACAACACAATCCCTTCTTCTCCATTCTCCTCCTGGGATTTTAGGCATGCACACACATGTGTCCAGCATGAGTTTCAAGCTGCCAGGTCCAGGACCCAAACCACAGTCGGCCACATGACAGTCCAGCAATATAACCATTATGCCATCTGCTGGTCCCCAAAATAGAATAATTCTTTAAAGAGAGAGAGAGAGCGAGAGCATAGAACAACTAGAAAAAAGGATAAGTTCACACGTATAGATAGTAACATTGAATGTCAGGACTAAATGCAGATTCAACTATGTTACACACAAGTAGATTTTTTTTTTCTTTTTAGAATTATTTTATTTAACTTTATTTATTATTATTATCATTATTATTTTCCAGTTTGATCAGAGAGGCAAAGCCACCAGGTCCGAGACTTGAACCGTGGCTGGCCATGTGGGAGTCCAGCGCCTTTAACCACCATGCCACTTGCCGGCCCCACACACAAGTAGGTTTAAATACAAATCCAATTACCTGATAGGCAATAATCTCTACAGGTTTCCATTTATATATTTATTATAACCATTACTCGTTATATAAAACTAGATATAGAGGAAAAGCAAAAAAAGTTACAAGTAAGTCTTTTTTTTTTTTCCCTTTTTTTTTTTTGGAGAGATTTTCACTGTAGGGCGCGTGCGCTCGCCAGACAGACAGAGAGAGACATAGAGACCGAAAGCGAGAAATCACCCCCCAGGGGGGATGATCACGCCGCAATCCCCTCTCCTCCATTCTCCTCTCGGGATCTTGGGCACGCACGCACACGCGCCCGGCGTGAGTTTTAAGCCACGGGGTCCGGGACACGAACCGACTACGTGGGAATCCAGCGACATAGCCATTACGCTAACTGCTGGTTCCCACAAGTAAGTCTTTTTTTGGAATGAATTTAAGAAAAGGCTAAAATCAAGACCATCCTAAAGCCTATAAATCACCAAATCACTGGCATTACCATGTCTTCATTCCCATGTGACCGACTATGGTTCAATTCCTAGAACTGGAGGCTTGAAACTCACACTGGGTGCAAGTGTGTGTGTGTGCCCAAAATCCTGAGAGGAGAATGAAGGAGAAGGGATTGCAGAGTGGCCATCCCCCCTGGGGGGTGATTTCTCGCTTTCTGTCTGTCTCTCTCTGTCTTTCTGGTGAGCGCATGTGCCCTATAACAAAAACCTCTCC
>NW_006160028.1:8174239-8178291 GCF_000334495.1 Tupaia belangeri chinensis
AATTCAATTTCTGATGCAAGGCAACAGATACTATTTTATTATTGAATTTATGCAAATAACCATTCTCCCACACAATGAGAATGCTCACAAATATCTTTCAAATGCAAAAAGATCAGGAAAGAGAAAAGTTTGTTGCAATTTTAAAAACTGTTTGTTTGGTTTTTTTTTAACAAATTGCTGAACCCAACAACTCAAAAGAAAACAAAAATCTTAACATCTGGAAGACAAAGCATAGAAGAAAATCAGTAATGTTTTAGAAAAACATCATAGAATTCTATTTGACCAGTTCAGTCTCATGTAATCTCTCTCATGTTGAATTTGCAGTGTTACTGTGGTCTGACCTTTCCGTTAACATTCAACATTATTATTGATATTTCAGAACTTGTCCCTACCATTAAGTTGGCCTTTTTCTTGGTCATTTTTTGTTCTCTTACTTGTCTGTTTTTAGTTTTCCTGGTATAGCGTTCCCTTCAGAACTTCTTGAAGAGCTGGTCTGGTGTTGGTTAATTCTTTCAGGTTTTGTTTATCTGAGAATTTTTTTTTAAAGATATTTTTGCTATAGGGCACGTGCCCTCGCCTGACAGACAGAGAGAGACAGAGAGACAGAAAGCGAGAAATCACCCCCCAGGGGGCATGGCCACTCTGCAATTCCCTTCTCCTCCATTCCCCTCTCGGGATCTTGGGCACCGGGTCCGGGATGTGAACTACGGTCGACTACGTGGGAGTCCAGTGACATAGCCATTATGGTAACTGCTGGTCCCTATCTGAGAATGATTTTATTTATTTTTTTTCCACATGAATGATAATCTTGCTGAATACAGACAGTATTTTCGGTTGAAATTTTCACTTAACACCTTGAATATATTTTCCCATTCTTTCCTTGCTGACATTGTTTCCAATGAGAGGTCCGATGTTAGCCTGATGGGATATCCTTTGAAAGTGACTTGACATTTTTCTCTTGTCAACTTCAGTATCCTATCTCTGTCTGTGGCTTTGGTCAATCTGCCTATGATGTGCCTTGGAGATCTTCTTGGGTTGATTCTATGTGGGGTCCTTTGTATTTCTTGGGTCTGGATATTTGAATGCTTCTCTAGGTTTGGAAACTTTTCTTCCAGGATATCATAGAATAGATTATCAATGGCCTAATTAGTTTCTTTACCTTCTGGGATACTGATTATCTGGGTGTTTGGGTGTCTAATGGTACCTAGTATTACTCGAATATCATTCTCATTTTTGGGGGGTTATTTTCTTAGTCTTTTTAGTAAAATTTTCTAGGTCAGAGGTTCTGTCTTCTACATCTGAGATTTGATCTTCTGCATGATCTAATCTGCTTTTAATACTTTCAAGGGAGGTTTTGATTTCCTGTATTACAACCTTCATCTCTAATAGTTGCATTTGATTCTTTTTTTATGGTGTGTATTTCCTCTTTCAGATCATAGAAGAATTTCCTCACCTCCTGGAACACATTGTCTCTGCTCTGCATTTTCTGGAGTTCATGGTCTCTGTTCTCTTGCATCTCTATTAGCTTTGTCACTATGAATATCCTAAATTCTTTATCTGACATTTCCACGAGTTCCATTGTACTGTTCGTGGATGATGAAGGGCTGTTCTTTCCTGTTGGGGAAGAGACGTTTTCTTGATTTCCCAGAGTTCCTGTGCCTTTGCAGTAGTGGTTTTTGGTCATCTGATGGATTATATGGTACTTCCTGCCTTCTTGGAGTTAATTCTGAGTGTGGGCTTTTCACTGGGTGTTGGGCCGGAAGGAGGGCTTTGGGGCAAAGGCTTTCCAGAGAAGGGGGCAGGGCTAGGCCCGCCTCAGATGCACATGGATTCTGGCTTTTTGCTGGGTGTTCTAAAAGACTTAGTTCTTTATGCACAGTACAGTAATATGGTCTCACAATAACTCAGTTAGTGAGTAAAAGTGTTCTTTTTCTATCTCCTCCTAATAAGGTATTTTATGTACAATTTTTAAATAGAATTATTTAATTTTATTTATTACTATTATTATTATTTTCCAATTTGCTATAGGATACATGTACTCACCAGAGAGAGACAGAGAGAGAGAGAGAGGGAAAGTAAGAAAGTAAGCTGCCAGGCCCAGGATTCAAACTACGGTTGGCCATGTGGGAGTCCAGCGCCTCAACCACCATGCCACCTGGTGGCCCTGTTATGTGCAAATATACCTATCACTGATTGGACCAATGATGGATAACAAAAGATGTTTTTTCAGACTGTAAATTTATCTCCCACAGTCTACTACATAGAAATGACAAATTCTTCTTTCATTGGCTACGTTAAGATTATCTTTGTTAATTTATGAAATTGTTTATTGCCTGGTTTTTAATCAGCATGTTTTTCTTTGGACTGTGTCTCACAGTGAAGAATGTCATAGGCAGTTCAGTACATACTTGCAGAATAACCCTGGGAGCGGGTTTCAAAAAAATAATGTTAAGTGTTGAAGGTGGTGAATATGTTTATATCCTTGGTTTGTTTATTATGTTTATATACATGATTTTAAAGACCATTGTCTTCCCTACAAAGATGTACAATGATGATATGTAAATCATAAATTGCAATAAGGAGAAAAAAAGTTCACTACTAAAAAATTGTTTTAACTGTGTTAAAATTCATGTCACCAAATTTACCATTTTAACTATTTTTAAGTATACAACTCAGTAGTGGTAAGAACATTGACTTCGTGTGCAGTCATTGCTACCATCTGTCTCCAGGACTTCTTCATTTTGTAAAACCGAAGCTCTGCGCCATCAAACTATCCCTCCCCACCCTTCCTCCTCCTGCCCCTGGAAACACCATTTGCTTTCTGCCTCTGTGACTTCCGACTACTCTAAGTACCTCATACAAAGGGACGTACTGTGCGTGTCCTTTCATGACTAGCTTATTGCACTTGGTAGAATGTCTTCAAGGTCCCTCCGTGTTGCAGCGAGTGCTAGTCTCCTCCCGAAAGGCTGTCACATTCATCATACGTACAGGCTGTGGTTCGTCCATTCACTCACAGCCACTTGAGTTGCTTCCACCTTTTGGCTATTATGAACTGTGTAGCTGTGAACATGGGTGTGCAGGTACCTCTTCAAGATCTGCTTTCAGTTTGTTTGGGTATACATCTAGAGTGAGATTACTGGGTTTTATGATTATCTTTCATTTTCTGAGGAACTGCCATCTTTTTTCCATAGTAATTGTATAAATTACTCTCCCATCAATAGTGCACGAAGGCTCCGATTTCTCCACTTGCCAACACTTGTTATTTTCTTTTTTGTTTTTTAGGTCATCTTTTTTTCCCATGAAGTAAGATAGGCAGAGACACAGAGACAGAGACAACACTCCCAACAGGGTCTATTTTTTCTTTTTGTCTATAGAAGGTGTGTGCTCAGGTATGAGAGAGAGTGGGAGGGAGGGGGAGAGAGAAAGAGAAAAAAAAAATCCCTCTTTGGAGGTGCCTGATCACATCATAGACCTTTTTACTTTAGTTCTCTATCACATCAGGATCCTGGGTGTGTGCATGTATAGCTGGCATGTTTTTAAAGTCTCTGGGCCCAGGACTCCAACCCTGGTTGGCCACGTGGGATGCAGGTTCTTTTGTACAATACGTAACTTCTGCACTACTGGGCTGGCCCCTCCACAGGTTCTTGATGCCACGATCCACACCCCTTCTCAGCCAGCCCTGCACCATGAGCGCTGTGTGCCTGGCTTACTTGGGGAAGCTTCCAGGTGCAAACTCAGAGCTTTCCACAAGGGTCAGCCTTGCATGCATCATGTTTAGCCCCTGAGCCACAGTCTGGCCCCATGTTCTTTTATTATTATTATTATTATTATTATTTTTATTTAAAATACTGAGTTTATTTCACGTGTATATTCTTGTCTCCCCCCATTTCCATGTCTGACCACCACTACTACTGTGTCCTATCATAACATTCCATACATACTTAAAACCAAGCAAAGGGTGGAGTTCCATCTTTAAAAACTAAACAGGCATTTTGGACAACACATTCTTGGCAATAGAACCTGGATGACATTTATCAAACACGGTAGGGAAA
>NW_006160028.1:8178681-8228362 GCF_000334495.1 Tupaia belangeri chinensis
CCACCTCCAGGGGCAGATCGCTTTCCAGATATACTTAAGAGTTTCACGTCCTCTTCCTCTTCTTCTTCTGACTCTGCATCTTCCTCCACAGCTACTAAGTGCTGTCCACTAATATGCACAGGCCCTGAACCGCACTTCAACCTTAAGACCACAGGTGGTGCTATTTCAAAGCCCCCAAGGGAAACCGTTGGCTGTACAGACATTCTCAGTGTTGCCAGTGTTACTGTAATTGGACTGCCTTCATCATTCATTGCCTCTGCTTCAACAATGTGCAACTCATCCTTTGCACCAGCCCCTAAACTAACCGTTCTTAAAGATAACTGGTGTTCATTTCCATCATTACCCACTTTAAAGTGATAATCTTTGTCGGCCTTTAGTTCACAACTGAAAAGATAGTTCTGGGGCCACAGGGGGCTCATGTCCATGTCCATCGAATCTTCCATGGGGTGGTGGCATGCACTTGGGTGGGTGAGAAGGCGGACAGAGGTAACCGACTACGGCTACCGAAAACAGCCGTGCAGGACAGAATCACTCCAGCCCATTTCTGTTTTTGGTTTTTTTTTTGTTTTTTTTTTTCAGTGTTTTTTGCTATAGGGCGCATGCGCTCACCAGAAAGACAGAGACAGACAGAGAGACAGAAAGCGAGAAATCACCCCAGGGGAGTGGCCACACCGCAATCCCTTCTCCTCCATTCTCCTCTCAGGATCTTGGACACGCATGCACACGTGCCCAGCGTGAGTTTAAGCCACTGGGTCCAGGACTCAAACCGTGGTCGACTACGTGGGAGTCCAGCGACATAGCCATCACAACAACTGCTGGTCCCCCGTTTTTTAAGTAGCAGTCATCCTACTGAGTTGTGAGGTGGTCTCTTGTGGTTTGATTTGCATTACCTTAATGATTAGGGAATACTAAGCATCTTTTAATATGCTTGTTGACCATTTGTATATTTTTGAAGAAATGTCTATTCAAGTCCTTTGCTCTTTTTTTTTTAACAGTTTTTTTTTTTTTTTTTTTTTTTTTTTTTGGGGTGTGGCTTCAAAAAAAAGAAAGAGAGAAATCATGGCCCCCTCGGTTAATGGCCATACCACAATCCCTTCTCCATTCTCCTCTCAGGATTTTGGGCATGCATTCATACACACCTGGCATAATTTTCAAGCCACCAGAACTTGAACTGCAGTTGGCCATGTGGGAGTCCAGAGCCTTAACCACCGTGCCATCTGCTGGCTCATCCTTTGCCTATATTTCAATTGAGTTGTTAATTTATTGTACTAACTGCCTTCTGGCTAGATCTCATGACCTGGAGCCTCGTCTCCCACCACATTACTTTAGCAGCGTTAGCAATCCTGCTTTCTGCCTTCCCCATCTCCAGCGTGTGCCCTCCCTCTGGCCTTCCCTCATCTACACCAGCACATTCTGTCCTGGCTTTTGCTTTTCCCAGAGTATTATCAGCCTGTTCCTGGAGGAGCAGTGGTTTGCACGCCGCTCCTGCCATCCCCCATCTAGTTGGTTTGCAGTCTAGTTGATGTCCTCTTCCCCATGCCCTGCCCAGCTCCCCCAACCCAGGCTGCCCAAGGCCAACCCCCCTCTGGCTCAGGTTCATTCAAGATGAACCTGTCCAGCAGCTGCATGCTCTGGTGGGCTCACAGTGAGTGACAGGAGACGTCCACTCATGCAGATTTGAGGCCCAGCCAAGAGCTCTGATAGGCAGAGACAGGAGGCTGGCAGCAAAATCTGAGAAGTGTGTGGACCTTGAAGAGTGAGCAGTTGCCAGGCAGAGAAGGGAAGGGTGGGAAAGAACAGTTTGAAAAGATCTGGGACACAGAAATGTTTGTGCATGGGTAATGGCGAGAGCAGGGAGGCCAGAGAGAGGCCCGGAGAAAAAGCCGGAGCAGTGGCCTTTGATGGTTTAGTCTCCACAGCTAAGCCCTGAGTTCTAGAGAGCAGATCTGTTTCTGGCTGCTCCTTAGGTGCTCCAGGAGGCTGTGTTGACTGCACTTCTTGCTGGCTTGCAGGCCGGGGCTCTGATTCCATTCTCCTCCCTGCCTCCCTGCCTCCCCGCACCCTCTCCGTGGTTACTGTTGGGTCCTCAGACTGCATGAATCGCATCTGTAAGACAGACCGTGATGGGGGTCACCGGGTCCCTAGTCCCTTCCCACCGTCTCTTCCTGTCTCACCAGCCAACCACCTCTCTCACTTACCTGCTTCCCATGGCCATGGGAGTCGGGGAGAGGGGACTGAGGAGGACAGCAGAGGTGCAGAAAAGCGAGGCCTGGCCGGACTGGATTGAGCTACATAGCAGCCTTAACGTGCCAGGTGTGCACATCATTCGAAGGCCCAGGCTGCACTACGGTTTGGAAAGTGGTTTGGCAGACGTGTTCATCTGAGCACTGTCTGCTCTGATGGCCGTGTCTGCTTAACCACGATCCAGTTCAAGGGGGAAAGCTAACATCTTCCTCTAACGTCCATTTACTTCTCTGTGTCTTGGTTACATCGTTCTCATTTGGAATAATTCTTATTTTAACTCATTTATTAATATTTCTCTACTACAAGTTTTAACATTTTAAGTATTAAGATATCTCCAGATCTGGTGCCACCAGGTGGTGTAGTGGTTACGGCGCTGGACTCCCACATGGCCAATTGCAGTTCGAGACCTGGCAGTTTGAAACTCAAGCCAGGTGCATGTATGTGCGTGCCCAAGATCCCCAGAGGAGAATGGAAGAGAAGGGATTGAGGCGTGGCCATCCCCTCTGAGGAGTGATTTCTCACCTTCTGCCTCTCTGTCTCTCCAGCAAGCATATGCATGTTATAGCAAAAATCTCTCCAAAAAAAAAAAGAAAAAATTGAAAAAGATATTTCCAGATATATCATTCATGCATTCATTCATTCAAACATTTGTCAGCAAATATTTTCTGCATTTCTGTTGTACCCCTGGCAGTGTGTCAGGGGCCAGAGGTACACGTATGAGCACAATGGAAATGAGTTACCACCATGTGGAGGTGGCCTGAGTCAGACAAGTTATTATTCCAGTTATTAGCCCCCACCAAAATAAAAAGCTGTGTTTTATTTTTTCTCCCCTATAAGACTTTTCCATCTTTGTCAAAAGAACATTCTCCTTAAAAATCTCCCAGAACATAGAAAAATAGAATCTTCAGTTCATTTATAGTTCTGGCTCTTGAATGCAACCACTGTTTAACGTCTTTAGTATTTCTTCTCTTTCTTTTTTTAAGAAGTTTGCCAAAGGGCATGTATGCTCACCAGAGAGAGAGAGTGAGAAAACATCCCCATGGAGAATAGGCATGCTGCAATCCCTTCTCCATTTCTCCCATGCGTAGTGTTTTTTCAAGCCACTGTGTCCAGGACTCAAACCATGTCGTCGGCCATGTAGAATCCAGCAGCCTTAACCACCACACCATCAGCTGTTCATCTTGGTGTTTCTATCCTCGTGTCTGTGTGTGTGTGTGTGTGTGTGTGTGTATGTTCTGGGGTAGAGAGTTCAATGTGCTCACTTCATTATAGATTCATAAGCATTGAGTACGTGTTCTAGAATATTCTCATTCTCCTTTGGTTGGCTATGGAGGTAGTCTTTGTTTTCCCTTTTTTATTCTGATTGACAAAGCTAACTGTGCTAAGTCTATTTCTGTTTAATTCACCCTTCTCAGTGCTTAGTGTTTAATCTGGTCCATTCCTTGAAAAAATAACAATTGGGCATTATCCTGTTTTAGCAAAATACTTATTAAGCACATCTACACATAAGAACTTTTTTCTTGAAATACATGCATCTCTGTAAAACTAAAATCCTTAATGAGGCCTATTATAAAAGCCGTATTGTACTTAATTCTATTTAAGTAGAGACAGTTCAGAAAAGTGGGTATTTCTGCCACTGCTCATATGACCTTAGGCAAGTCCCCATCCTTCCTTGGCCCGAGTGCCGCAGACAACAACAGAGGGCGTTGGGCCACACTCGCCAGCTCTGCTGCCTGTGTTCTGTCTCGGGGGAAGGCTGTCAGGGAGGCCGGGCTTCCGCTTCCCACAGCTGCCATTCCCCACTGGCTGCTCTCCTGTGTCTCGCACCTCCCACCCACAGGCTCCAAAAACCTAATTTGGCCCCCAGTCCTGCTGCTTGTGTTAACTTCATTTTAGCCTTTTAATCTTTCATAAGTCTCAGTTTCCTCATCTTGAAATGAGGGTAGGAGGGCCAGCTGGTGGCGTGGTTAAGGCAGCTGGATCCTACATGGCTTGGAAAGCATACCAGGTGCATGTGCATGTGTGCCCCGAACCCCAAGAGGAGAATGGAGTAGAAGGATTACAGCATGGCCATCCCCCATGGGGGCGCTTTCTCACTTTGCCCCTCTGTGTCTCTCTCTCTGGCAAGTGCATGCGCCCTTTGGCAAATGAAAAAACAAAGAAATGTGGGTGAAAATCGTGAGAGCTGATGTGTCGGAGCTGAGAGGTATCCTGAGTTAAGTTTCGCTCCGCACCCCACCAAGTTGGAGGTGAGTCCTCGGCTTTGCAGACCTCGTCCTGTGGAGGCGGTGAAGGGGAGGCGTCAGGGTGTGCTGGAGGACAGGCAAGCCAGGTTCAGGTGGCGAGCCGCGAGGCTGGGTAGGCAGGACAGGGCACATCTGGACACACGTGAGCCCAAAGCCCCTTGGTTTGGTGTCTAGTCCTCCAACCTGAGGAGCCCTAAGGGCTCCCTATGGAGCTCCATGGCATGCCTGTCAGTGAACTTCTCGTTTTAGCTGTCATATTTTTCAGTCCTAAATTTTCCATTTATTTCTTTTTAATATTTCATTTCTCTGTGGAGATGATCTTTCCATGCGCTTGAACAGCGCGTTCCTACTCGGTGGGGCATGATGAGAAGAGCTGCTGCAGGGCTCCGGTATTCCGCTGTCTGCCTCATCGTGCGGTTGTATCTGCTGTTGTCTTTTGTCCTTGGAGATGGGAGACTTCCCTGGTTCTTTGTTTATTGGACAGTTTTGGTTGAATCCACTGTGCGGGATGTCAGGAGACTCTGGGTCTTCTTTCCAGCCTACGGAGTGTTCTTTCCGTCTGTCTCAGTAGGGCCACTGCCAGGCTCAGGCCACAAGGCCCTTTCTGCCTTTTGTGAGCTCTGGCTCTGGTGTCATCGTGGTTTTCGTCTTTGTAGCGCTGTTTGGACTGTCCCTGTGTACACCTAGGAGAGACAGAGAAACACCCTATAGTAAAAATCTCTCTGAAAAAGAGAAAGAAAATCAGGTTCAGAGGAATTGAGCAATTCGTCCAAGATTGCACAGCAGGTGAGGGAACAAGAGCAAGATTTGGACCCAGGTCTGCCTGTCACTAAAGCCTATTTCCCACTATAGCTTGCTCTGCAGGTGTTAGTAGGTTATAGGGAGTTACAGGGCCACTAGGCCATGGCCGGGTTTTTCTATAAAAGAATAAACCTTATTCTCCTCCTGCGAGGCCACAGGGTAACTGTGGGAACCTAAGGCTGAGAGCAGCCCAGCCTCCCTGGGGAACCTCCACTGCCCTGTAACTGCCCCTGCCCTCAGAGCCTGGTTGGCAGGTAGAACCACAATCCCAGGCCCCCTTCCTCACATGTCACCTGTCCAAGTGACCGTCCACCATCACACACCACAAACAGACCTGGGTCACACAAGGCAGGCTTGAATTGGGAGGTGCTGGCACAAGGGTCCCCAGAGGTACCTCCCAGCCCCAGCCTGGGTCTCAGCAGTAGCAAGAGAGCTCCAGCCTCCAGCCGCTGCCAGACCGCCGGCATGTCCTGCCCCACCACCCTCTGGGCGCCTGCAGTCCTTTCCTGGACCCCCTCCCCAACACACACACACACACCCTCGTAATTTTTTGGAATGAAGGCGAATGCAGACAGCCTTCAAACCAGTGGATGCAAACTCCCTCGTTCTCAGCTGGGTCTCTTTCCTCAAATCTGTGAGCTCGGAACGAGAGGAGTGGGTCTCGGGCCTCTGTGTCCCTCCCCATCTGCACTGTCACCGCCATGCCTTACCAGGTGTCTTAGCATCCGTGGGCTGATGCATTGGGCTGACTTGAAAGGGGACACCTTGAGAAGTGACCAAGAGCAGGCACCAGCTGCATGCCAAGGGCGTGACAGTGGCAATGACTGGCCTTTGTGGCTCTGTATCTCAGAGAAAGGAGGAGCCGGCTCCCATGGGCCCATCGGACACTCGGGGAGTCGGGGCTGGGGGAGGGTGAGTCCCTGGATTGGCGCTGACGGCAGAGATCGGACTTGGAGCTGCTGGACTCCGCACGCGTTCCTGTGCCCCAGTGGTCCTCCAGCCTGGCCCCCATTCCATTCACCAGACAAGGTCTAAAAATCCGACCCCTGGCTCTCACCCCGAGAGAGTCCGCGGTCTGGGACAGTCAGACTTCTCGTTTGCTTTTCAACGTTTACTTATTTATTTTTCCACGACACAGAGACAAAGAGGAAGGGGAAGAGGCAGCCCTGCAGGGCCTGTCCTTCCGCCCCAGCCTCCCAGCCGGCCGGGACCACAGGCATGCTGCCATGTCCCTGTCATGTTCAAGCCCAAGTTGGTCCATGATCCTAACCTGGCCTCCCACATGGCTCTGGCATTGCAAGGTAGCACCCTACTGCCCGTGCCACTGTGGCTGGGTCCAGACATTTAGTTTTTTTAAGAGGTCTTTTTCTTTAGGGTACGTGCCCCCACCAGAGAGAGGAGACAGTAAGGACAGTGGTGAAATCACCGCATCACTTCCTTTCCCCTTCCCCCTGGTGCGGGAGACTGGCGGGGAGAAGGCCACGCTGCAATCCCTTCTCCCTTCTCTCGGGATTGGGGCACACATGCACATGCACCCGGCATGAGTTTTAGGCCGCTGGGTCTGGGACTTGAACACAGTCGGCCATGTGAGAGTCCAGCAATGTAACCATTATGCCATCCGCTGGTCCCCAGACAGGTTCTTTAAAATACTCTCCATGTAGTTCTAATGACCAGCCAGAACCCAGAAGCATCGCACTTCACTTTGAATTAACTTGTCTTTGAGCAAGGATTTGGCTAAGTTTGGCGAGGGTAAGTAGGAGAGTGGAAGGCATGGAGGTGAGCTGAGACGGAAGGAGTGGGGACCACAAACGCCTCCCCACACTGAGCTTTGCTCAGGAGGGCGGAGGTGGCCGGCTCTGCATCTCTGCAGTGCTTGCGCCCTCTGCTGGTCGAATCCTGCTTATTCACTTCTTGGGTGGGGCTGAGACTGTGTTGAGAAGAAAGCTCAGCACATTGTGTTGCTCTGGATCCTCCAGGAAACAGCTGTTGAGATGGGGGGATTAAATACCCATGGATCATTACATACCCATGGATCGTATTAGGGGAAGTAACTGTGAGAGGAAACAGGGCGGTGGAGAAGAAGGGAGAGCCATCAGCATGGCATGCACGTACGAACCTGAGTGTGGGAAGGGCAGAGGGAAGATGGACAGGAGTGTCCTGGGCGCTGTGTGGTCTCAGGAAGGCCAGCGCCGTCAGCCCTTGTCTGGGAGCCAGCACCCATGCATTCGAGGGCTGCAGGTGGGGCCGTGGCAATCCCAGTTTCACTGCCATAGCTATCTCACCGTGACCGCTAGGCACCTAGGCTTGCTTCCTGGGGATATGATTACGAGCACGTCCCCCAGCCCTCCCCAGGCCTCCGCTTTCTTGTCTGTACCCTGGACACAGCAAGGACGCTTGCCAGAGAACTATCCTTACGGTGAGGGGAGCGCTTAGCACAGGGTGCGGATGCCATCCTCACCTGTCCTTCCTCTGACCTTTTCGCTATGCCCATGACATGTGGAAGCGTGTAAAGATGCAGTCTATCCCATGAGGAACTCTTCCCTACCAAGCAATAAATATTGATGGGCATGACATTTAGAGTTGCCCAGTGGGCCATGCGGTGGGGTGCTCTGACGGCCCCCTCCCTCTCTCCCCCACATCCAGTGGGGAGCACAGGCCCTTCCATCTACCCAGGGTCTTAGCTCTGTCAGATTTTCCCATTCCTGGGCCAGTGGGCAGACTTCGGCAGCTGCGTAGGATGGAGATAGGTCGAAAGAGAATGGCCCCCATGTCCAGCCTTGGAAAGGAACCTCTACAAAACCAGCAAGCCTTTCTTTTGCCATCACCGACACCTCACAACATTGGTGCAGTGTTATGCTGAGAACATCTCTATTTCTTCCCCTTTTATTTTCTTCTTTTTCTTTTCTTTTTTTTTCTATAGAGCATATACCCTCTCCAGAGATTGCAGAGAAGTGAGAAAGCATCCCCTGGAGGGATGGCCACGCCGCAATCTCTTCGCCTCCACTCTTCTCTCAGGCTTTTGGGCACGCACACACACGTGCCTGGTGTGTTTCTCAAGCCACCGGGCCTGGGACTCGATCTTACAGTTGGCCATGTGGGACCCAGCCACCTCAACCACCATGCTACCTGCTGGCTCACCCCTTTTATTTTCCTAGAGAACCCGCTGCAGGAAGGGCATGGGTGGGGTGAGCACACCGGTCAGTGAATGGATTGGTAGGGGAGACCTCGAGAAGGTTTGGCCAGGCTCAGCAGGACCAGGGTGCCACAGAGGTGGTCAGGTGAAGGTTGATGTGGTGGGTGCAGCGAGGGCCAAATGTGGCAGTCGGGGGGCGGTGATGGGGAGGAGGTCCCTGCGTGTCCCCAGCAAGCAGAACTCAAGGCCTAAGTAACGTGCCATGCAGGAAGAGTGTTGGTTGTGACAGACTCGGTGCCATGCAGGAAGTGTGTTGGTTGTGACAGACTCGAAGGGAGGGAAGACACCCCAGGGCGGCTGGTCCTGCTGTCCTGTGGTTGTGTGGCAGATCAGGCAAGTTGGTGCTGGAGCCACACCAGGCACCAGCCCCAGCTGGACCCATTGCCTGGGTGCGCCCTTCTTTCTCCCCAGGACAAGTTTGACCTTGGCCATGCCAGAGTGGCCCGGAAGCAGCAAGGTCCGGGGCCAAGTCCTTGCTCTGCGGCCCAGACTTTCTCCCTGTCCTCCTGATGACCCTGTCGTCTCTGCCACCCCAGGCTCCCTGAGCTGAATGACTAAGTGCACAGAAACCTCCCAGGAAGAGCAGAACCCCGGCCAAGTTCCGAAATGGAAACCGAGCCTACAGAGGTGTGGTGGATAACCTGGGCAAGGGCAGGTAGAGGGCAGGCAGAGGGAGCGGGCACTGGAGGGCCGGGGAGGTTTCCAGGGACTGGAGGCTCCGTGGGGCAGGGCCAGGATTGTCTCACACGCCAGGGCCTGCCAGTAGCTGGCCCCAGTAAGCACATGAAGAGCACCTGTGGACTGTGACTCGGCTGAACAAACTTATCTAGAGGGGCTGTAAAAAGGACGGAGAGAATGGGGTCAGACACAGGAGCTAGCTCTCTTCCTAGGACAGACACAGCCTTTGGACAACAGAGGCAGGAGCTGTTTGCTTTTTGTTTTGTGTTTTAGAGATTTTTACTATAGGGCATGTCGCTTGCCAGAGAGACAGACTGTGAGAAATCATCCCCCAAGGGGAATGGCCATGCTGCAATCCCTTCTCCTCCATTCTCCTCTCAGGATCTTGGGAATGCATGCATATGCACCTGGGGTGAGTTTAAGCCACCAGGTACAGGATTCGAATTGCAGTCGACTACATGGGAGTCCAGAGACATAGCCATTACGCCAACTGTTGGCCCTGCCTTCTCCTTCATTCTCCTCCTGGGATTTTTGGCCACGCATGTACACAAGCTGCTGGGTCTGGGACTCAAATCGTGGTTGACCTTGTGGGAGTCCAGTGCCTTAACCACTATACCGCCTGGTGACCCTGAGGAAGATGTACACAAGCTGCTGGGTCTGGGACTCAAATCGTGGTTGACCTTGTGGGAGTCCAGTGCCTTAACCACTATACCACCTGGTGACCCTGAGGAAGGAGCTGTTTTCACCCCACAATGGCAATCTTTTAAGCAAGTCACAATGGGGACCAGCAGTTGGCATAATGGCTATGTCGCTGGACTCTCATGTAGTCGACCATGGTTTGCATACCAGACCTGGTGGCTTAACCTCATGTCGGGCGCGTGTGTGTGCGTGCCCAAGTTCCCGAGACGAGAATGGAGGAGAAAGGATTGTGGGAGGGAAGACACCCCAGGGCGGCTGGTCCTGCTGTCCTGTGGTTGTGTGGCAGATCAGGCAAGTTGGTGCTGGAGCCACACCAGGCACCAGCCCCAGCTGGACCCATTGCCTGGGTGCGCCCTTCTTTCTCCCCAGGACAAGTTTGACCTTGGCCATGCCAGAGTGGCCCGGAAGCAGCAAGGTCCGGGGCCAAGTCCTTGCTCTGCGGCCCAGACTTTCTCCCTGTCCTCCTGATGACCCTGTCGTCTCTGCCACCCCAGGCTCCCTGAGCTGAATGACTAAGTGCACAGAAACCTCCCAGGAAGAGCAGAACCCCGGCCAAGTTCCGAAATGGAAACCGAGCCTACAGAGGTGTGGTGGATAACCTGGGCAAGGGCAGGTAGAGGGCAGGCAGAGGGAGCGGGCACTGGAGGGCCGGGGAGGTTTCCAGGGACTGGAGGCTCCGTGGGGCAGGGCCAGGATTGTCTCACACGCCAGGGCCTGCCAGTAGCTGGCCCCAGTAAGCACATGAAGAGCACCTGTGGACTGTGACTCGGCTGAACAAACTTATCTAGAGGGGCTGTAAAAAGGACGGAGAGAATGGGGTCAGACACAGGAGCTAGCTCTCTTCCTAGGACAGACACAGCCTTTGGACAACAGAGGCAGGAGCTGTTTGCTTTTTGTTTTGTGTTTTAGAGATTTTTACTATAGGGCATGTCGCTTGCCAGAGAGACAGACTGTGAGAAATCATCCCCCAAGGGGAATGGCCATGCTGCAATCCCTTCTCCTCCATTCTCCTCTCAGGATCTTGGGAATGCATGCATATGCACCTGGGGTGAGTTTAAGCCACCAGGTACAGGATTCGAATTGCAGTCGACTACATGGGAGTCCAGAGACATAGCCATTACGCCAACTGTTGGCCCTGCCTTCTCCTTCATTCTCCTCCTGGGATTTTTGGCCACGCATGTACACAAGCTGCTGGGTCTGGGACTCAAATCGTGGTTGACCTTGTGGGAGTCCAGTGCCTTAACCACTATACCACCTGGTGACCCTGAGGAAGGAGCTGTTTTCACCCCACAATGGCAATCTTTTTAAGAAGTCACAATGGGGACCAGCAGTTGGCATAATGGCTATGTCGCTGGACTCTCATGTAGTCGACCATGGTTTGCATACCAGACCTGGTGGCTTAAACTCATGTCGGGCGCGTGTGTGTGCGTGCCCAAGGTCCCGAGACGAGAATGGAGGAGAAAGGATTGTGGCATGGCCATCTCCCCTGGGGGGTGATTTCTCGCTTTCTGTTTCTCTATCTCTGTCAGGCGAGCGCACGCGCCCTATAGCAAAAACCTCTTAAAAAAAAAAAAGTCACAATGGGCCAAGGGAAGGATCTTGAGGATGCACTGCAGAGAGGGGCCTCCCACCCGTCCTGTGCCCAGAGCCTGTCACCTATGCCCCACACAGCATCCAAGGGGGGATTACTGAGGGGATTACATGGAGGATGCGTTTCTCGGGACGCCCTGCACGGTCATTTCCTGCTGCAGCTTACTAACCACATACTTTTCAAGGTGCACACCTGCATGGCCTCCTATGGGCTGCCCCTAGCTGCATGTGGTTATTGACACTTGCAATACGGTTAGACCGGACTGAGATGTGCTGTCAGTAAAAAACACACCTGATTTCAGAGACTTAGTGAAGAAAAGAATGCAAAATATATCATTCATCTGTCTGATATTACTGTGTCGAAATGACAATACCGTAAATACATGGGGTTAAATAAGCTGTGAGAAAGTAGTAATAGTAATAGTTCTGTCTCTTTTTACTTGGAGTGTGGTGAGGCATTTTGGGTCGTATGCATGGCGTGGCTCGGTTTCTGCTGTGCAGCACCGCCCTGCATCCTGTTCTGCATAGAGCTGCCTCGTCCTTACCACGCCGCATGGTGTAGGGTTGCACGGAGCCGCTGTGGTGAGGTTTCAACATGGCAAGTTTCCAGTGACAGCAGGATCTCTGGAATTAGTCCTGGGAAGCAGGAGTCTTCATCTCAGAGTTTAAGGGCACAAGGGGAATTCCAAGTGGACCTTCCAGGTTGCAGGTGGTGGGCTGACTTAGGATGGGACACACGGATGGCACACCGTGACCCAGATGCCCTCGGGGTGTGCGGGGTGTGCTGCAGGAGAGGACCAAGACTCAGATATGGGGACAGTCCACAATTAGGAGGAGAAGGAAGAGGAAGCAGGAACCAAAGGGCCACTCAGAGAGTGACTGAAGAACAGGGTTTCTCAGGACGACAGAGGTCGAAAGATGACAAGAATTTTCCAGAGGTGGAAGTCTAGGGTGGGTCCACATGCCAGTGACAGGTGGCCTCTAACTTCTGCTAAGAGTCTTCAGATTTGTGACCTTTATTATTTATTTATTTAGGGTTTTGCCATAGGGTGTTATGTGCTCAATGGAGAGAGACAAGAGACAGAAAGAGGGAAAGTGAGAAATCACCCCCCATAGGTGATGGCTGCGGCGCAATTCCTTCTCCGTTCTCCTCTCAGGATTTTGAGCGCGCACTCACACATGCCTGGAGTGAGTTTTCAAGCCGCCCAGGTCTGGGACTTGAACCACAGAGTTGGCCATGTGGGATTTAATACCTTAACTACTATGCCGCTTGCTGTGGCCCCCAGATTTTTGGTTGTTAAAAAAATAATCATTATGTGATTTTAAAAAATGCATAAACTATTTTCATGGTAATTATGTATTAGTCAGTTAAGATGGTTATTGAGACCCTTTTGTGTGCCCCACCCTCTCCTAGGTATTCAGAGGTAAATAAAGAGTCGAGAGTCTTGCTCTCAAAAAGAAGCTTCTATTTTCATGTGGGGAAATAAATAATCAGCAAGCAAACAAATCAGTAACATTTCAGGTAGTTTGAAGTAGCAAAAATTAAATGCGATGCAGAATGGCTGGGGAGATGGCATGATCAAGGAAGGCCTTTCTGTGGAGGTGACCCTGTGGCACTTGACCAGAAATATAAACAAGGTGTCACCCAAGTGACCCCTGGAGAGAGGTGAGGGCGAGAATGCGGCTGAGTGTTCCAGCTGCTAGGAGAGCTCATGTGCGCTCGGTCCTGTCTGGAAGATGGGGAAGAACTTCAGAGAGAACGTGGCCCCTGGAAGAGTCTTGATCATGGGGGCGGAACCTAGAGTGTGGGATGCAAGATGAGGCTGAGAGGCAAACACACACATATCCTGGAGGATTAAAAGCTTTAAAGGTGGCATGGACGGTAAGGTGCTGGATTCCACATGGCCGACTACGTGGTTCAAGTCCCAGACTCAGTGAATTGAAAATCACACGTGTGTGTGCGTGCCCCAAATCCCAAGAGGAGTCTGGAGGAGAAAGAATTGTAGTACGGCCATCCCTCCGGGAGGAGATTTCTCACTTTCCTTCTCTGTCTCTCTCTGGTGAGAGTGCACATGTCCTATAGCAAAACCAAAAACAAACAAGAAGTCATAATGGGAAACGTGGACTTTATCCTGCGAGCAGTGGGCAGACATTGCAGGGTTTAAGTCAGAACAGAGACACTATCAACTTTGTAAATAAGGATGCGCACTCCCACTGCTGTGTAGAGAATGGATGGAGGGACAGGACTGGAGGCAGGGTGGCAGTGCAGGGCTTTGGGGTAGTCATCCAGGTGAGGGGGAAGAGGTATCCTGAGGTGACCATAGAGCATGGACGAGGCGACAGAGAGAAGAGCTTTAGACGGGGACATGTTCACCAGACTTCCATCTTGTCTGACTGGATCTTGACAGAGGTCAAGAAAGACATCTGAAATTTTTGATTTCATTGCAGGATGGCTTCGGTGCTATCCAGACTCTTGGTGTTTTGGACAAAAAATTGAATAAAACACACCAATAGTAAAAGTAAAGGAAGTTTATTAAGTAAAAGTGAAAGTATACTCTCGAAAGGTAGGAGAGGACCCCAGCAGAGAGAGTGGCTCAAAGGGGTGCTTACTGCCCAAGGGTTTATAACTCCTTAACTGGGACCATATAGGTTGACCATTGGCTGGGCCCACCGATTGCTTTCATCCCATTGGCTGTATAAAATGTGACTGGGCCCGCTGATTCATCTCATTAGCTATCAGATGTGGCTGGACTCACATTACCGCCAGTGGGGAGTTCTCTGCCCTGATGGTTTTTCTACCTAGTCACATAGGCAGATGCTCCTGCCCCCTTACCCCCTTTCATTTTCTAGCTTTCTTCCTATCCCAGTTGGAACTCTAGATAAAGGTTCTACTCAGCAGGTACAGAAGACAGAGCAAGAGCCAGCTTGGGATAAACAGGCTGAAGTTTATGCACGTAAAGAAATATTTGATCATAGAAGGAATGAGGTGCAGGTGCATGCTACAACATGGATGAACCTTGAAACTGTACTAAGATACAACAGGCCACATATGCAACGATTCCATTCTATAAAGTGTTCCGAATAGGCAAATTCAGAGACAGAAAGTAGGTGAGTGGCTGCCAGGGGACGGGAGAAGTGGGTACAGGGTTGTTGAGGGGGGGATACAAGTTTCTGAAATGGTGAGGGTTGCGCAATATTGTAAATATCCTATAAACTGCTAAAGGCCAAGTCACTCTTCATGGTAACTATTAGACTTCTTTGCAGTGCAGATTCTTCCCTGTCTAAGCACTAGGAGGTGATCTGAGTTCTGAAGAGCCACTAGGAGGTGCTTTAGGAACCAGCTGGACAAGACTATGAAGGGGAACAAAGTGGGCCAGCCGTGATCACAAGGGAAAATGGTCTCTATGTGGACTCAGAAAGTTGAAGGAAGGAGGATGAAAACTATGCTTTTGAACCTGTCTCGGGGTGATTCCATAGCCCCAGATGAAGCGCCTGCCATAGGCCAGACCCTTCCTGAGTTCCTGTATCCTAGAGGACCCTGGAGGATACAAAGCGACACTGTCCCCAGAGAGTTCACAGCCTCACAGGGTACTTATCACCAAACTCTGATAAACTGAATGAGAAACTACAAATCCACTCATTCTTTTTAAAAAATAATGATTTTATTATTTAAATGTATTCATTTATTTTTAATTTAATAGAGAGGGACAGAGTGAGAGCAAGAACAAGAGAGGGAGAGAGAAAGTGAGAAAGCAAGCTTCCAGGTCCAGGACTCGAACCACGGTCAGTCATGTGGGAATCCAGCGCCCTTAACCACCATGCCCCCTGCTGGCCCCTCAACTCACTCTTTTAAAAAGATCAAGGCTCTGGAGAGGAAATGACCAGTAGGTTTTCTACCCACTCAACCAGAAAAGATAAAAGAGTATGTGAAAAGATCAAATATTTACATTTGTTATGTTTTCAAGTACATAGTAAGTGATTAATTGAAGGACTGTGCAAACCTTTTGCACCATTTGGTAAAGGGAGCTCATTCTAAATGGAGATATAAACTCTGGAAAGAAAGTTTATAAATATTGGAGAAGTCAAAATGAAAATATTCTTAGTGGTTATAACTATCAGAAGGTCTTCAGGTGGACTTTGGGTAGAATTTGACCATGGAGAAACCAGCCAGTGAGTAACTCCAAGTGGTGACACTGGCAAAATCAGGGTCTGCAGTCCTATAGGATTGATAAAAAGGTCATGCCCTGTAACAAAAAGTGTTCACTGGCCACCCAGTGGTGTGTGGTTAAGGCAGCCGGATCCCACATGGCGCACTGCACAGACTGGAGGTTTGAAAAATAGGTCAGGCATGCATGCATACATGTGTGCCCAAGATCCTGAGAGGAGAACAGAGGAAACAGGATTGCCATCCTCCCTGCCCCTCACCACCCTGTGTCTCTCTGGCAAGTGTAACACACCTTATAGCAAATTAACAAAAAACGTGTAAATCTTGCTTGACCAGGGCTGCCTTGGTAGTTCTTTTTGTCATAGCGTATGCGCACCAAGCAGACCAGTGAGCAAAACCTTTGGTCTTCACTTCTCCCTCACACGAAAATACAAAAATCTGCTTCCCCCAAAGGGCTAATAATTAACTCAAAGTGTCCTTGACCTTTGTCTCTGTGCACACAAACCTAAGGTGGCTAGCAAGGGCTCCCAAAATGGATAGGCCAGAGGAGAAGGGCAGCTCGCTGCTGAATGGTACCTCTTGGTTCCATGTATGAAACATCACCAAAGGCGGTGGGGACGTGGTGCTGACCTCGGTAACCTGGGAAAACTGCGGAACCCTGTACTCTAGCGGGTGGCGTGATTTCCTGTGGAGGTACAGGCTAGCAGTCCTGATAACACTGGACGTGGATACAGAATGGAACAAGTGAATTACGGGTTATGGCAGGCACCAGCTGTTGGAATGGAAGGTGACACGTAAGCAAGGACAGGGGGCTAGAATGATTCACATGGCAAAGGACTGGAGTTAGGGCATCGGTCTGAACTGAGGTTTCACTTAGTACGGGTAAATACGATCACATACAAAGTGTTTATAGATATGAATACACGCGGCTTTGTGCATACATGTATTTCCTTGTTCTGTCGGCTGAGATGCCCCCTGGTAACAATGGGCACCCAGCGACAGCACGGGGTCTGTGGAGAGATGGCTGATAAGAGGGCTGAGGGAGAAGTGTGTGAGATGAGCGTCCCGTAGACGTGCAGAAAGTGAGAGAGTGCTGTGGACACGCACACACGCACACAGCGCTGAGGCGTGCAGGACCAACACGCAGCCAACGGAAAGGGCTTCCAGAGGCTCTATACCAGTGTAAATAAATTATGGAGTAACTAAATAAATAAACGAGGGAGAAAAGATACATCCTCCTGACAGAAACATTTCAAATAATCTGTGTGACACTGGCCCCTCAAGGAGATGGAACATAACTCCCAACCCTGAAGACTGGCCTGCACAGAGTGACTTCTTCCCGAAGAACATGGTAAGAAAAGGGTGGGGAAAGAGTAACTTCCCAGTACAGCGGACAAGCACTACCTCAGCCAGGTGACCCCAGGCAACGTCACCGAGAAGCCATGAGGACGGCGCGTAGCTTTGATGCGATGTGGTAAGAATGGCACGTGAACCCCGCGAGGGTCCTTCCCGAGGCTCACAGCCCCAGTCTAATCATGAGAGAAACATCAGACTAAATCCCAAGGGACATAATACAAAATACAAAAATTTGTATTTTTATAAATACGTAATTCAAAATTCCTGACCAGATTCCTTCCCTCAAAACCTTCAAGGTCACTGAAAACCAGTCTGAGAAAATATCACAGCCGAGAAGGAACGAAGGAGGCACAACGGCTAAATGTACCATGACGTCTCACATAGGGCCCTGAAACAGAACAAAGACATTGGGTAAGGAAATCTGGATAAAGTATGTATAACTAATATAAATAAAGTGAATGAAGTATTAGCTATACGAACATATCAGCATTGGTTCATTAATCATAATGAATGAACTGTAACAATAGTAAATGTTAATACTGAGGGAACCTAGATGGGGAGATATATGTAATTTTTTCTGTACATCTACAATTGTTCTTTTTTTAAAAGAATTATTTTATTTTATTCATTGTAATTGTTTATTTTTTTGAAGTTGACAAGAGAGAGAGAGAGAAGGAAAGTGAGAAAGCAAGCTGCCAGGTCTAGGACTCGAACTGTGGTCAGCCACGTAGGATCCAGCCACCTTAACCACTACACCACCTGCCGGCCCCTATAACTGTTCTTAAAAGGTTATTAAAAATTGGGACCAGCAGGTGTTGTAATGGTTACATCGCTGGACTCCTCATGTAGTTTGTTTTTTTGTTTATTTGTTTATTTTTGAGAAGTTTTTGCTAGGGCGTGTGCACTTGCCAGAAAGACAGAGAGAGACCGAGAGACAGAAAGCAAGAAATCACCCCCCAGGGGTATGGCCATGCCACAATCCCTTCTCCTCCATTCTCCTCACAGGATCTAGGGCATGCACGCACATGCACCCGGTGTGAGTTTAAGCCACCGGGTCCAGGACTATGAACCGTAGTCGACTACATGGGAGTTCAGCAACATAGCCATTACGCTAACTGCTGGTCCCGAACTCCCATGTAGTTGACCACAGTTTGAATCCTCAACCTGGCAACTTAAAACTCACACTGGGTGCATGTGCACTTGTGCCCAAAATCCTAAGAGGAGAAGCAACTGTGCTGTGGCCATCCCTCCTAGAGGGTGATTTCTTGCTTTCTATCTCTCTGTTTCTCTGATGAGTGCATGTGCCTATAGTAAAAATCTCTCTAAAAAAAGCTATTAAAAATACCCTAGAGGCCTAGCCCCATAGCATAGCAATTAAGTGCAGTACATCAGGTGCTGGATTCCACATGGCTGACTGTGGTTTGGATCCCAGTCCTGGAGGCTTGAAAAACACACTAGGGTATGTGTGTGCATGCCCCAAATGCTGACAGGATAGAGAAATGGAAGAAAAAGGATTGTGGTATGACCATGCCCCATTGGAGGTGTTCTCTCTCCCTCTCTCTTGCTTCCTCTGGTGAACACACACATCATCTGGCGATTAATTAAAAAACTAGAAAATAAATTTATAAAATATAAATCCAAAAACTTTAAATAATATGTTTATTTATTAAATTTAATTAATATTTTTTGAAGTATAAACAGTGTTTATTGGGCTCAGACCAGGAGTCCCTGGGTCTTGAGGATCTCTGTGTATTTGCCAATTTTCTCCACATTCTTTTCCGCCTGTTTCCGTGGCCTCATGAGCTGTGTCTTCCAGTAGTGCATCTTGGCCTTCTTCCTCTGCTGCTCCAGGGTGACTGTCAGTGCCTGGTATCTCAAGCTGCCCTCGTGAGCCAGGTGCCTCAGCTAGGCAAACTTCTCTTGGGCTTCAGTTGTACAACCTTGCGGGCAGCAGCTTTTTCTTAGAGTGGTGGGATCCCGAGGAACAGCTTGAAGAGGTCTGGAGCGGCCTGGCCACTCTGGGGCAGCACGCTTGCACAGTCAGCCAGAAGATGTAGCTGGGGGCCAGAAATGGTAGGGGCCGCAAGATGGATTGGTGTTTATCTGCTTACTGAGGAAGGCTAGGTGCTTTTCTTTTCTTTTCTTGTTTTGTTTTGTATTGGAGAGGTTTTTGCTATAGGGCGCATGTGCTCACCAGAAAGACAGAGAGACAGAGAGACAGAAAGCGAGAAATCACCCCCCAGGGGGGATGGTCACACCACAATCCCTTCTCCTCCATTCTCCTCTCAGGATCCTGGGGATGCACGCACACGCGCCTTGCGTGAGTTTAAGCCACAAGTCTGGGACTCAAACTGGAGTCGATTGCATGGGAGTCCAGCGACATAGCCATTACACCAACTGCTGATCCCAAGGCCAGGCTCTTTAACTTGTTTCTGTAGAAATTGCCAGCCATGCCGATGCCCTCACAGCACAGGACCACCTCCTTGCGGCCCAGCAGTACCTGCTCGGCCATGATGGCTGCCAGGGGGCCCAGGAGATGGTGCTGGCCACCGAGCACCAGGACCTGCCTGTCTGCCATGGCCTGGGAAAACAATATGTTTATTTTTAATCTTTTTTTTTTTTTTTTAAGAGATTTTTGCTTATAGGGCATGTGTGCTCAGGGAGAGACAGAAGAGGCAGAGAGACAGAAAGTGAGAAATCACCCCCTCTCCCGCCAGGACTGGCCATACTGCAGCCCCTTCTCCTTCAGCCTCCTTTCCAGATTTTAGGCATGCACACACAGCCTGATAAGAGTTTCAAGTCTCCAGTTCTGGGACTCAAACTGCAGTCGGCCACGTGGGAGTCCAGTGCCTTAACCACTACACCATTTGCTGGCCTCTATTTTTAACCTTTTATTTATCAAATCATAGGATGTACTTGCAATGGTTTTGTGCTTATAAATATGCAATGATTACTTAGAATATTTTTTCTGACAAAAATAAATGCTAGCAGCCCAACTGCTGTGGTGTAGCTGCGACAAGTCCCCTTCAAGGCTGGAGGCCACCTGACCCACTGTATGATCAGATCTTAGGGCCCGCCTGAAAACATGCTGGTGCATGTGCAGGTGCCCAGGACCCTGAGAAGTTAGAGGCCTGGAGAAAGGGGACTGCAATGAGACATGACCCTGTTGAGGGCACTTTCTCTGCCTGTGCGTGCATGCACACATGCTCTCTATTATAGGAATAATAATAGTAATACATTACAGCATAATTAGTCTTAGTCTAACTTTTCATTTACTCGATGTCAACTACATACAGCAGAGGTTGGCACACTTCTGTAAAATGTCATACAGGTCCCTGTTACAACTGCAAATCTCTGCCATTGTAGCTCAAAAGGAGCCAAAGAGAGCAAGTAAAACACGGGCATGGCTGTGTTCCAATAAAACTTTATTTACAAGAACAGCCAGCAGCCAGATTTGGCCTGTGGGACATAGTTTGCCAAACCTTCACACAGAGGATCATTTTAGCCAAACATTTATCGACTTTCCCCGAGTGTACCTTATTTTTTATTTTAAAATTTTCATTTTTTATTTGTTTTTGTCGTAGGACATGTTCACCTGTAGAAAGACAAGGAGAGGGAAAGTGAGAAATCACCCCCCAGGGAGGATGGCCATGCTGTGATCCCTTATCTTCCCTTCTCCTCCTGGGATTTTGGGCACACGCACACATATGCCTGGAGTGATTTTCAAGCCATCGGATCCAGGATTCAAACTACAGTCAGTCATGTGGGAGTCTAGCACCTTAACCACCACACCACCGGCTGAACCCATACCTTAGGAAAAACCTTAGGTTTTAAATTAAATTAAATTAAATTTTAATTTGATCAGAGAGAGACACAGAGAGAGACAGAGAGGGATAGGTAGAAAGTGAGAAAGCAAGCCGCCAGGTCCAGGACTCGAACCATGGTAGGCCATGTGGGAATATCCAGTGCCTTAACCACGATGCCACCTGCTGGTTCCCCATACCTTAGTTTAAAAAAAAAAATCATTATTTTGTGTTGAAAATTAGTCATATTTATTTATTTATTTTTAATTTGACCAGAGAGGGACAGAGAGAAAGAGGGAAAATGAGAAAGCAAGCTGCCAAGTCTGGGACTTGAACTGTGGCTGGCCATGTGGGAGTTCAGTGCCTTAACCACCACGCCACCTGCTGGCCCCTAGTCATATTTTTTTTTCTTCTTTTTTTTTTTGGTGTCTAAAGAATATTTATCAATGAGATAAATATTTGTAGGAGTGTGTCTACAAATATAGGAGTGTTTCTAACCAGACTACGAAGTACCTCTAGGGGCATGTCACTAAATATATGGGGATAATTATTTCCTGTGGCTCCACATATAACTTCACTAAGTGCTAGAGTTTCAAAATTGTCAAACTCCTCATCTAATTTTCACAAGTTTTGCTGTTTCCATTTCTATACCCTTGTTTTTTTCTGCCTATGTCTTAGCCATTCTTTTTTCTTGTAAAAAGAGTAAAAATTATCATTTTAAATTCATCTTGCCTTGGTTCTTTTCCTTGAAAGCTTCTCTCAAATATTTTATTTTTTCCAAGACCCCCAAGTTTTAGTATTTTGAAAGGAAGAAGATAAAGAAAGATTTCAAATTATGGGAAAAACATTTACAACTAAGTGTCTCTATCAGTGTTTAATACAAACACATAAACTGATTAGAAAAATGAGATCCTAAGTGGATAAAGGACTTGAACAGGGAGGAAGACAGAGAGAAGAGAGAGCACCTCCCAACTGCCGGTATTTCGGAAACTGTCTCAGTGGTGAGTGCAGTTTTGCCTCCTCCTGTGGCCCCTCCACCCAGTCCTGCCCCCTCCACACAGTCCTTCCATCTTGTCTCAGTGTGCAGGCTCTGGGCCCAGCTCCTCCCAGGAAGGAGCAGGCAGCAGTTCCGTGAGGGTGATGAGGGGGTCAGGAAGGCGGATGGTGTGGCCCTCCCTCACCAGCCTCCCTTCTGTCACCCTCTGGGTTCCTCCTCCACCTATTCCTGCTCTACCATCCTTTGATGGACCTGACTGCTTAGCCAGCCTCTCCCTATTGTTCTTAAGATGGGACTCCAACAAGGCAGGGAGTCAGGTGGGAGGGTAGAGGCCCTGGACTCCGGGACCCAGCTCCCCCCCTCAGAATAACCACTCAAGTGCAGCCTTATCCATCGGATAGGGAGTGCGGGGAAACAATTTCATGCTCACATAAATCTGAGAAACTTCCTGCGAGACAAGCTGCCTTCTGCCAACTTAATTAGCCTGAATCCTTTTGTGGGGAAGCAGTTCATGCAAGAGTGTCAGACTTGGGGCAACAGCCTTCTGCTCTATTCTCCCCTAATTAAAAAAAGAAGTATTTATTTCTTCTATGAGCAAGACACACACACACACAAACACAAACACAGACAAACACAGAGAGAAACAGCACCCAGAGCTTTCCTGCACCACCCAGAACTGCAGCAAGGCCCTCACCAGCACCGGCCCTCTTCCCAGTGTGAGAGCTCAGAGCCTCCTTCACAAGGACTCCGTCCCATAGAGCCCCACCGAGGCCCTCACAGGCAAGGCTTACGCCTCCTCCTGGCTGGTCTCCTGGGGTCGGCCTGACACTGCTCCACAGGTGAGCACACAGCAAGCAGGCCAGCACACGACAGCCTGCTTCCTCCCACCGCCTGTCCTCCTTCCCTCCACCCCCACGCCCTCCAGGGCCAATCCTCATCCCACCTGTGCCATCTGATCTCTCACCTCCCAGACTCATGTCTCTTCTTCGTCTTCCCTTTTTTCTCACTTCTCTCCTCCTGCTCCTCTAGGCAATAACTGGCCTTTTGCCATTGGTGAGATGGCTGGCCCGTGATGACCCCCTTTGGCCCTCAACAAATATATTATTTATGAAATATCCACATTTCACAAATTCCTATAATTCTAGAGCTAGAAGCACTCTAGGGCGATAACGAGGCACGCTCCTGTAACTTTGGCTGGGTGCAGCTGGGCCCCAGCAGGCAGGAGTGAGGGCTTGTTAGTGCCCCGGAGAGCCAGCCTCTCAGGAAATGGTTCCTGCTACCCAAACCCAGGATAAGGTATCTAATTAATGTACTGGAATGCCAGCTGAGTAACTTAAAGTGTTAGAATTCCTGGCCCAGCCTCCATGGTGTAGTTGGTAGCTTACTAGACTTCAGCACTGGAAGCCACATGACAACCCCAGTTTGAGTCTCTGGTCAGGTTGGCCTGACAACATTGCAGGCACATGCATGCGCGCCCAGGATCCTGGCAGGCTAGAGGACCAGAGGAAGAGGATCACAGCATGACCGGGCCCTGTGGAAGGGCCTTTTCTTTCTCTCTTTCTGACTTGGTCTGTCTCTCCCTCACTCTTGTGCATACAAATGAGCTCCATCATAATAAATAAATAAAGTTCTAAGAACTGGGGATTCCCAGCCTCCTGTGTCCCTTTTTCATGTTTGGACAACCTTTTCATCAGTCACTGCCAGGGTCCTGCTCCTGGGGCTCCTCCTGGTTGTATGAGGCCAGGGAGCCCCTTGTCGGCCTGTGGCAGAGGGATAGACCCCCTCCTTGGAGGACCCACACACTGCCTTGTCCCTGACACCATGGCAGCCAGTTCTATGTCTTTGACCAGGTTTGGGCCCTGAGCTTTCTGCCTCTCCTCCCAGCAGACAGGAGCCGGGGCAGGCCTGTCTCTCCTCACCCTATACATGGTCAGGGTACGTTCTCCACCCAGTTCTCAGAGCAGCCTGGATTGAAGCTGTATTTGAAATGCCACCTTACTTCCTTGTTCCTCTTGGCAGTTGGGTCATCATGGTCCTGGCCCAGTACAGCTGTTGTGCCAGTACCCTCCGAATCAGAGACCCACCCAGGCAGATGCAGACCCGACAGAGCCAGAGCTGGAAGGGGCTGTCCCAACTGACAAGCAAGCCCCACCTCATTTCACAAAGAAACAGAGATGCAGAGTGAGGGACAGCTGCCCAGACTCACACAGCAGTGAGACTGTCCAAATTTGGGGATCTCCATGACATTCCTAAACCAAAGCAGTGCCCATTATAGAAAGTGCCCAGGATCGAAATCCAGAGGTCATTTTATCCAGTCTATCGATTCCAAGTGGCCAATGGCAACAGGGGTCACTGCGATCTCATAGCCTCTGACTCATGCAAGGACCACCCAACTTCTTTGGCTACCCATTGACAAGTCCAACCTGGCTCCCTCCATGTCACTGGCACATGTTTCTGTCTTTACGTAGGCCATCAGGTAAATGGTTTCACTAGTTGAGCCTCACTGTATTCATCAGAGAAAGGGGTGGGGGGAACAATCCCAGTGGAGTTTTCTTCCCCCCATTGGTATTGGGAAGGCAAAATGAGAGCTCCAGGCAAAAGCATTTGGGAGGGAACTGTGAGAGCCCTAGAAGTGGGAAAATCCTGTTCCCTCGTCTGGAGGATCTTTCTTCAGGAATATACCTGTATACCTATTTGACAGACAGTCTGATGTGCCATCTTTCTAGGAAGAAACAGTGTCCCTCTGGTTTTGGAATCAGACAGAGGAGAGTTCAAGTCCTGTCTCTGCATCAGTCTTGCCACATGGCTTTAGTTTTAATGGCTTATCCTCTTCTTAGGAAAAGCCTCAAACCCTTCAAAAGGCAGATACAACTTACCTTGTCTTACTTGAAGTGTCTCTAATCCCCAGTCTCAGCACCACTGGGGAAATAGATGTAAGACTTAAAGACTGTGGCTCAGTGGAGGGTAGGGCTGGCTCCAGAGTCTGCATTGAAATCGGCTCCCTCTGCAGTTTCTTAAGCCTTTCATATGCCTGCTGGTTATTTGTATGCCTTCTTTTGAGAAATGTCTTTTCAGGTTATTTCTATATTTTTAGATTGAGTTTTTTGTTTTGTTTTGTTTTGTTTTTGCTGCTGAGTTTTTTGAGTTCCTTGTATATTCTGGATATGAATCCCTTGTCAAATGAACAGTTTGCAATTATTTTCTCCCATTCTCTAAGTTGTCTCTTTACTCTGTTGATTTTTTTCCTTTGCTAGCAGATGCTTTTTAGTTTGATAGAATCTCATTTACCTATTTTTTGCTTTGATCCTTTTTTTAAAAAATCTTATTCAAAAAAATCATTACCCAGGCCAATGTCATGGCTTTTCCTTTATGTTTTCTTCTAGTAGTTTTACAGTTACATGTTTTATGTTTATCTAATTTTTTTTTTTTTTTTTTTTTTTTTTTGTCTCCGAAGAGACAGAAACAGAGAGAGAGGAAGGAAAAGTGAGAAACCACTTTTCAGGGGTGATGACCATGCCACAATCGCTTCTCCATTCTCCTCTCAGGATTTTGGGCATGCATACACACCTGCCCAGCGTGTTTTCAGGCTGCTGGGTCTGGGACTCAAACCATGAATTTGTTCATGAGAGATTTAGCACCTTAGCCACCATGCCACCTGCCAGCCCTTTAATCCATTTTTGAGTTGATTTTTGTATGTGATGTGAGATGAGGGTCTAATTTCATTCTTCTGTATGTGAATATTAGTTTGCCCCAAATTGGTTATTGTTCCTTATTGTTGGTTCCTGACATCTTTGTTGAAAATCAAGTGGCTGTAAATGCATAGATTTGTTCTGGGCTCTCTATTCTGTTCTGTTAGTAAATGTGTCTGTTTTAATGAAGTACCACATCGTTTTGATTACTATAGTTTGTAATAGATCTTGAAAAAGGGAGAGACAGAATATATTAAAATACCAAGCATAGTGGGCATTCAATAAATGGTAATTAAAAACAAAACCAAACAAACAGGGGCTGGATCCATAGCACAGCAGTTAGGCCCTGTGCATAGGAAGTTGGATCCCACGTGGCTTACTGCAGTTTGAGTCTCAATCTTGGCAGCTTGAAAAACACATCAGGTACGTGTGTATGAGTGCCCTAAATACCGAGGGAATGGATAGAGGAAAAAAGATGGCGGTGTGACCATGTCCCACTGGGGGGATGACTTCTCTCTTTCTTGTACATGTGCAAAGGAGTCTGCCTCTCAAATCTTTATGAATTTGAGTTTTTAAAAAAATGTTTCTCATTTTGATACACATTTCTTTAAGTCTTGTAGGATTGAAAACTTCCATGTATTTATTTACCTGTGTCCCTTGCTCCCGTTTTTATTTTATTTAAATATTAAATAAAACATTATTTATTTAATATGATTATTATCATTTTGTTAAGTATTCTTTTTTGTTTGTTTGTTTTTTAGAGAAATTTGTACTATAGAGGACATGTGCTCGCCAGAGAGACAAAGGAACAGAAAGTAAGGAATCAGCCCCCATGGGGGATGGCCACATTGCAACCCCTTCTATTCCATTCTCCTCTCAGGATTTTGGGCACACACACACACACGCACCTGGCATGAGTTTTAAGCCACTGGGTCTGGGACTTGAACCATGGTCGAGCACATGGGAGTCCAACAACATAACCATTATGCCGTCTGCTGGTCCTGTAAGTGTTCTTTGTATAGTAAACAACATAATATTTTTCAAATAAGTTTCAAATGTTCTTAGTTATTTAAAATAACCTTAGCTTATGCTATTCTCAAATTTATTTTTCATTTTCTGGGGCCAGCCTGTGGCATAGTGGTTAAGGTGCTGGATTCCCACATGCAGACTGCAGTGGGAGTCTTGGACCCAGCAGTTTGAAACTCACACTGGGCATGTGTGCATGTGTGCCAGGTCCATGTGCCTTCACTGTACCTGGAAACTCACTAACACTCCCCTCTGACATGGGCATTTTCTTCTTGCTTTCCCCTCCCTGTGTTGATCTGCTGAAAGATCATGACTTATGTCCTGAGA
The DNA here is from genome assembly GCF_000334495.1 of Tupaia belangeri chinensis. Classification (NCBI taxonomy): domain Eukaryota; kingdom Metazoa; phylum Chordata; class Mammalia; order Scandentia; family Tupaiidae; genus Tupaia; species Tupaia belangeri. The sequence continues at coordinate 8,205,496 of NW_006160028.1, forward strand.
AGGCTAAGTGAAGTCAGTGTTGCTTTTTAAATGTATTGATCATTTATACAAAAACATAGATTCACTGATATATTAATAGAAAAACATACAAGTGATGGGCTAGGAGGTGGTACAGTGATAATGCAACTGGATCCACATAGAAAGGTCCTTGGTTCACATCCCAGGGCCTCCCTGAACACAATGAGTGCTCGCTCATGGGCCTTTGATCCAGAAAGGCTGAAACTAGGGGAGGGGGGTTGATGATGTGGAGACCCTGTTGAGGGTACTTATACGTTTTAAAAAACACACAAATGAATTTTAATTTTGCCTCTTATTTTTGTTGAGGGCTGGTGGGAAATGAAGGAGCAATTCTAATGAAGAACAAGAGTTTGGGTTTCATATTTTTACCACTTTAGGCAAAGCACAGTGACTTTACTCTGATGGCATAGGGGCTGGGGTGAGGCCTTGTCCTACAGGCAGGGCCCTCAGAAAGCCAGGTCTTTCTGGAGAGCTGCCTTCAGCTGCTGGTTGGGTCGGTTGGGTGTAGACCTGCCACTTGGCAGAGGGGTTAAACTAACGGAGGGCAAGTGGCCTAATTGTCTTGAGGTGACGAGGGCTTTGGGGTTTGGTTTCCCAGGTTCATTAAAGGAGTTTGGACATGCAGGGATTCTCCAGGTAATAAAAATTTATGAAATCTTTTAAAGCATTTTCTAAAAGTCTTGCCAAGGGGACCAGCGTGTGGAATGGTAGTTAAGACACTGGATGCTCCCACATGGCTGACCTCGGTTCAAGTTCTGGACCTGGTAGCTTGCTTTCTCACCTTCTCTCTCTCTGTGTCTCTCTGTGTGTGTCTCTCTGGTCAAATTAAAAATAAATGAATGAATAAATAAAGTTAAATAAATAATTCTTAAAAAAAAATGTCTTGCCAAAGGATATATGTGCTGGCCAGAGAGAGATGGAGAGACAGGAGAGGGAAGGTGAGGGAAAAGTACCACCCGATGGGGCATGGTCATGCCACATGCCTACTCTTCCATTTCCCCCTCCTTTGGGGATTTTGGGCACACATGGGCACACACCTGCACACACGGCATATTTTTCAAGCCACCAGATCTGGGACTTGAACCACATAGTTGGCCATGTGGGATCCAGCTCCCTTAACCACCAGGCCACAGGCAGGGTTCCCTCCTTTTAAAGCATTTTTCAAAAGGCGATTTCACATTTAAATTAGATTAATAAACAATAATATATTATGTATAATAAGCACTGGTTATATAGTAAACCTGTTAATTACAGGTTGAGCATGCCTAATCTAAAAGTCTAAAACCCAAAATGCTCCAAAATCTGCAATATTTTGAGCACTGACACAATGCCACAGTGGAAGATTCTATACCTGACTTCAGTCGTAATCGAAACAGACTATTGTGTAAAATTACCTTCAGACTATGTGTACAAGGTGTATATGAAACATAAGTGAATTCCATGTGTAGGCTTGTGTCTACCCCTCAGATACCTCCCTTATGTATATGCAAATACTCCAAAATCAGAAAGAAATCCCAAACCCGGAACACTGATGGTCCCAAGCACCTTGGAGAAGGAATACTCAATCTGATTAGGCATCTAATGACTACTATAATATAGATATTGGCACCTAAATGTGAACTCCCACCATACGGGCAGGCTATAACTAGGGCCTACAGACTCTGTGCTGTGAGATAGCCTAGTGTCAGGATAAAATACACCTCTCATAGCAAGTCCTCCCAGGACCTCCCCACCTCAACCTTGCTTTTTAGTAGGTTGATTCAATCCTATTGCATCTATTGACAATTCTCGAAATGCCATTCTGTCAAAGAGGCTCCTCTCCTTCCGCCTCCAAACACAGTCCTCAAAGAATTTACCAACCTAAATAATCTCTTTTCTTAAGTTTCTTTTATTCATGATAGAGACTGCATGTACATACACACAAAAGAGAGAAGCACCCTCAACAGTCAAGGTCACGCCATGGTCCTTTCCACCCCACCCCACCCCAACCGGCTCTCCACCTTGTCAGGGTCTCGGGCACAAGTGTACATACCTGGCATGTTCCAGGTTGACCAGGCCGGGGATATAAGCCCATGGTCCACCACCATGTGGCTTCTAGCACTGCAGTTCAGAACTCTAGGCTGGGCCCATAGAGCCAACTTGTATAACCATTGCATAAAACAAGCTGATCTGCATATGAGAAACACCTGATCCAGACCGGCTGACCATCCCCCAGTTTGCAAGGACCTCAGTGGAGACAGTAGCCTCCTGAGCCCTGAAGCCGGGCCCTTCTTTCTGCTAGTCCATCTTCCTTCCAGAACTATTCTCTTGGCAAGAATTGGGCACTGTAGCCCTCTCATGTCCTCGTCGAGCTAGCCACTTTCACCTGCAACAGCCCCATATTCTCCGTCCAAGTCCCCTTCCCTGGGGAAGGTGAGCACTAATGTTTTTAAGAACCTATTAATAGAAATTAGTACCACCATTCCCACTGCATGAATGTGGAGACTGAGGCTCACTTGGGAAGGTGCTTGTCAACAGTGACTTGGGCACTCACTCTGCCTTCTAGGGCCCACCCAGCCTCTCTCACACTCTCCTCCTGGAGGAAGCAGGCTAATGGCTCCCCCCTGAAGCTGCCACTTGGACCTCAGCAGACCTGGGCAGCTTATTCTGTACTTGGTTCGTGGTGGCTGAAGCCATCCCCAGACCCTGAAGCTGAACTTTGGTTTCAGTGGAAACCTCACTTTGCAGTTCTTGCATCTACGTAGGATAATCCTTTGCCTCTTCCTCCAGCTCCCGGAGTGTGTGAAGCGGGCTGGGGCCACAGAACATTCCAAGCGCACTTGACGAAGCAATTTCAGGGGGCAGGGCATGGTGAGAAGTCACCTTTTCCTATAAAGGGAGAGTCTGGCATTGCATAGGCTAAAGAGAAAATGTCCAGCTCTAGTCCCTCCACCTCCGCACCCCAGGTCGAGTAAGGCGGACTAGTCCCAGGGGGTATGAGGAGTTGGGTGACACACCTGCCTGCGGAATGCTCGAGGACAGGGTGGGGTTAATTTGTTTTTAAAGTGACTGCCTGTTCCTCTCCCTTCTCCCCCTTACTCTGTTCTCTGAGTTCAGAAGGAAACTGGAAGTATGATACCTTCGTTCAACTGTAGCAAATCCACACATGCAAGGGCATGGCCCAAATCACCAGGAACAGGTGTGGGCCACGCCTCCTGGGCCCTGTTTTACCGCCTTTCCCAATTCTCTTGGCCTTCCTGGGCAGTGGAGGGGTAGGGTCAGCATAGACTCCATGAGGCCTGCCTGGGGGTTCCTGGGTCCACAGTTGCCCACCAAGCTTCCCATCCCAGGAAACTTGCGTGAAGGGTTAGTCAGCTGTTCCCCTTGGTCTCCCAGCTTATCTCTTGACTCAGAGACAACGAGGCAGGTGTTTGGGAGATTTCTAGGGCCAGCCTCACCTCTGGTGTTCCCTGGAATAAGTAGTCATTTGGCATGACACATCAATTGTAAAAACTCTACACTTACCCTTCCCCAATCTTCTAGAAGGTTGTACTGGGTTAAATAAGTTTCTCCCCAAAATTCATGTCACCTGGACCCCCAGAACATGACCTTATTTGGAGATAAGATCTCTGCAGATGTAAGCTGAGGTCATGCGGGTTAGGGTGAGCCCTAATGCAATGACTGGTGCCCTTTTTTTTCAAATTGCCAGGAGTTGTGTGCACTTGTCAGAAAGAGAAGCAGAGAGAGGGAGGGATAGAGAGAAAGAAGGGGAGGACCATGCCATGCCGCAATGTCTTTTCTCCATAGCTCTATCCCACCAAGATTCTGGGCACGCATGCACAAGCACCTAGCATGGTTTTCAAGTCGCCAGAACTAGGATTTGAACTGCAGTCAGCCATGTGGGATTTGGTTTCCTAAACATAACACTTAAACCACTGTGCTACAGGGCTGGCCCATGACTGGTGGCCTTATAAGGAAAGAAAAACAGGGACAAAGACACACATGGAGAATATGGCCATGTGACAAAAGAGGAGCGATTGGAGTGATGCAGCTTCAAGCCAAGGAGTGTCAAGGATTGTTGGCAACCAGCAGAAGATGAGAGAAAGGCAAGGAAAGATCCTCCCCAGAGCCTTTGGAGGGAGCACAGCCCAGCTGACACCTTGGTTTTGAAACAGAGCAAGAACCCCCTAATGTATTTTCTAGGGTTCCTAAAATATAAAGTCCATTTGCATTGTAATGGCCCAGAGTAAGGAGTAAGTCTTCAGGCTTTGGTTATAATAATGACCAACATGGACCATGAGTGAGGGCCATTTGACCTCTAAAACTCTCACTTAAAGAAAAAAAGGTTTTGGGAAACAGCAGTTAGCGTAATGGCTATGTCGCTGGACTCCCACGTAGTCGACCGCAGTTCGCGTCCCGGACCCGGTGACTTAAAACTCACGCCGGGCGTGTGTGCGTGCGTGCCCAAGATCCCGAGAGGAGAATGAAGGAGAAGGGATTGCGGCGTGACCATCCCCCCTGGGGGGTGATTTCTCGCTTTCTGTCTCTATATCTCTCTCTGTCTGTCTGGCGAGCGCACACGCCCTACAGTGAAAATCTCTCCAAAAACAAAAACAAAAAAAAAGAAAAAAAGGTTTTTATTTCAATATGTAAAATGTTTTATAGACTGAAAACTGCTGGTTGTGAGCTCAGAGACTCCAGGCTGAATGGTTCCAGACACCTGAAGAGGAATTTGGTTATCTAAGGCCTCACCAATCAAGAATGCCCACGAGCTGATCACGCCCTCTTAAACCAATCACTGAACTGATCATGCGCCTGGGACCTCTGCCCCTAATTTTGCCCTTAAAAACGCATGTGGGGAACATCTCGGGGAGACCGTCTTTTCAGCATGAGCTGCCCGCTCTCCTTGCTTTGCGCTTTGCAATAAAGCTGTACTTTCCTTCATCACACCGTGTGCCTATGGCTTAGTTTTACAGCGCTTGGGCGAGCGAACCTAATTTAAATTCGGTAACAGTTTTGGACTTCCAGTCTGCAGGACTGTGAGAGAACAAATTTCTGTGGTTCAAAGTCATCACCTTGATGTACTTTGTAATACAGGCCTAGGAAACTAACACAGAGCTCATGGATCGTCCTCACTGGGCCTTTGCCATTACCCAACTCACACCCATACCACACGTCACAGACCCAGAGGGCCTGTCGTCAAATGCCCTTCCCCCAGGTCTAGATCTTGTTAGACTGCAATACCGCGGGCAGGAGCTGTGTCCCCTCGGGCACAGTGAGTGGCACCCAGGCTCACGCACCATCTTGGCTGTTGGGTGTCCAGGCTGATCCTCTGAGTCTGTGGTCTCCACTGTCCAGCAGGAGAGCAGGACTTGCTGGGACCTCCTGGCTCTGTTCCCCTCCAGCTTCAGCTTCCCTCTGTCCAGGGAGCAGGGGTGGAAGGACCAAGCCTCACTCCCCACCTAGGTTTTGTGTCAGGGCCATTTCCACTCGATTCTGGCTTAGCCTCTCCCTTTTCTTTTTCAGATCCCTTCTGGGTCACTTTCTCTGGAATATTTACCTAGCTTGAGGTATCCAGACTCAGGTGTTCAAATGAGAGGCCGGCAGTTGGTCATGGATTCTGGCTGGAAGCCCATCCAGGAAGGAGTCCTGGGGACTCCACCTGTTTCCCATCCACCCGCATAATCTTTAATACACTCATCATTTTTAGATCACTTGCATGATTATCTCATTCTACTTTCAGTTTTGCCTCTACCATTAAACTGCCAGCATGAAATGATTTAATTGACCCCAAGTGTCCAAGAATATGCCTCGCATCTTGTAGACTTAACTACACGTTCGATAACTTCCTGCTAGAGGAGAAGGAAGGTCAGAGCTGCTGAGCAAAACATGCCAGGCCTGATTCCAGCTTAAGGAAATGAGTACAAAACAGAAGGTGCTCGAGGCATGAAGACTCCCATCTCTGCGTTCCTTGTATTAGGACCAACCATCAACAGCCCGAGTGTCCAACTGGCTAAATAAGTTACAGTGACAGTCAATAGAATGTGGTGGCACTCCAAGATTATAGAGTCTTTAAAAATATGTGAATGAAATGTTTGTAATAATAGAGGCAATATTTGAATTCTACTTCATCTAGAGACGTTTGTGAACCTCGGCATGGAGCCTCCTAAGAGCGTGTTGCTTTTTGGTCCACCAGGTACTGTGCTTGGCAGTTGCTGACAGGACTGACGCGTGCTTCACTGAGTTACTGGATCCGAACCTGTACAGAAATACGTCAGTGAGGGAGTTCAAATGTTATGTGAGCTCTTCAAAATGGCCTGAACAAAAAAAGCCTGCCTTATCTTTATTGATGAACTTGATGCTATCGGAGGGGCTCGCTTTGATGACGGCACTGGAGGTGACAATGAGGTGCAGAGAGCAGTGTTGGAACCGATGGGTCAGCTGGATGGTTTGGATTCTCAAGGCTAAAGTGCAGATGGCCACTAACAGACCTGATCCTTCGGACCCAGCATTGGCAAAGCCAGGGAGATTGGATAGAAAGATTGAATTTAGCTTGCCTGATCTTAAAGATGACTCACATCTTTAAAGTTCATGCTCGTTCAATGAGTGTTGAAAGAGACACCAGATTTGAATTGTTAGCATGACTATGTCCAAACAGCACTGGTGCTGAGATACGAAGCGTCTGCACAGAACGGGTCTGTTTGCAATCAGAGCACGGCCGGAAACTGCTGCTGAGAAGGCCTTCTTGGAAGCTGTAAACAAGGCCACTAAGTCTTACTACCCCAAATTCAGTCCACTCCTCGCTACACGACATACAACTGAGTCTGGAAGGCTTTCAAGGGAAAGTTCTTCTATTGGACTCCTCATATATATTGACTTGTTAATAACCACTTTAGACACAAAATAAACATCTTCCAACTGAAGAAAAAAAATACGATAAACTGGATTTTAAAAGACAGCTTTAGGCCTTGGTTGGTTCTCTACCAGAACCCTGTGTTGGTGACCCCTTTGACCCACCCCGACTGAGGGACAGCCCATCACAGCTCAGACCCCATCATGACCACATGGTATGTTCCCATGGTGGAGGTTTAGACCAGGGGCAGTGGCTCTAGCTGGGTCTCAGGGGCATGCAGAGACAACTTAGTGAACAGGGGAGGCAGAGCAGCAATACAGAAGGAACCCTGGAGACGTGGGTCCTCGGTCAAGGCCTGCCACTTAGCAGCTATAAGACAGAGCACGGCCTTCTCTCTGGGCCCGTGCCTGCTCCCTGGGAGAATGAGGAACTCGGACAACGTGATTGCCAAAGCCTCCTCCAGTTCTAAAGTTATGCTGAGATTCTTTTATTTCAGGTTTGAAAAAGGGAAACCCGGGCTGGCAGATGGTGTGATGGTTAAGGCACTAGACTCCCACATGGCCAACCACAGTTCAAGTCCCAGACCTGGTGGCTTGCTCTCTCGCCCTCCCTCTCTCTGTCTCTCTCTGGTCAAATTGAAGAATAATAATATATAAATAAAATTAAATAATTTTTTAAAAAGTAAGGGAAGCCCAACTGTGGGACACACAGATAGCCAATCCAGGGACCTGGATACGGTTTCTGACTAAGCACCGTTGCTAACTTCCGGGCTTTAGTTTTCTTCTTAAAGTTGAGTGAGTGGAGTAATTTAGATTCCTGGGCTTCATGCCAACCCTGCCCCCATACCACCCTGTGCTCCCAGAACATCCTCTCCTGCTTCCTGGGGTCACCATGCTCAGAAGACGTTGCTTGGGTAGGCATTGTTCCCCAACCCCCGGACAGAAGTAAAAGGAAAAGGCAAAAGAGCTCGTAGGGGTGAAAATGCTCCACACTTACCGAGAAAGGGACTCAGAAATGCAGCCCTGGGATAATGGCATTGGCCTCTGTGTGGCCCAGATGCCAGGGTCCCTGGCCTCACCACAGCCTAGGGGCCAAGCCCTTGGGATCCAGGCTTCCCCTCCATCGCCTCGCTCCCGCCTTCTCAGTAGCTCAGTACCGGCACGCAGCATGCCACTGTCGAGGGTCTGGCCACGGGCCACCAGTGTCCAGCCCTCTGCTCTTTCTCTTTTGTAGTCCTTCGCAAGCAAATCGCACACTTCCTGGACAGAGACCCGCACGGCAGGGTGCCAGGCTCATACCTGGACTGTTGACCATGGGGCAGCGGCAGGGAACAGGCTTCGGGGTCATGCAGACCTAGGCCTGAGTCCCAAATCAGAGGGCCAGTTTTTTGTTTTTGTTTTTGTTTCTGCTTTGCTAGAGGGCACATGTGCTTGCTGGAGAGAGACAAAGAGAGGAAAAGTAAAAAAGCACCCCACCATGGGGGATGGTCACATCATGATCTCTTCTCCTTTCCTCCCTCCTTTCAGGATTCTGGGCACGCACACATATGCCTGGTTGTTTTTCAAGCCAGTAGGTCTGGGACTCGAACTGCAGAGTCGGCAATGTGGGATCCTATCTCCTTAACTACCATGCCACCAATTAGTCCTGGAGGGCTAGTTGCTCTGTATGTAAAATGATCATGCTCTTTTAAGTCCATGTGTCCCAGGTTGGGTCCTTCTGGAAGCTGAGGCGGAGTTAGGAATAGGAGAGTTTATTGGGAATAACACCTCTGAGAAGAAAAGGGAGGCAGGATTGTGCAGGGGAGCTGGGCAGACAGAGTCACACAGCCCCTGCCCTAGAGGGCACTCTGAGCCCCAGTCTGCCTGTCTGAGGAGCCCCGTGAGGCGGAGATGGTCAGGTCCTTGCACTGCCTCAGTCACTGCATTGTCCCAGAGAGAGGAGCAGCCTTGCAGCTTAAAAGCCGAGGCACGCCCTGAGGATGCCAGCATCTGGAGGCCGCCAACTAACTGTCCTCTGCACTGGACAGCAAGTCCTCTTGTAAAGGCCTTCTCCGTGCCTGCCACGGGGAAATGATGAAGAGTTAAGCCCGCGGCAAGCCTGGGTTAATTCCTTTCTTTGCCTTAGAGCTGGGTTCAAATTCCAGTTTTGTGACTTGTGTGTGACCAGGAACAAATGTGATCAGGTGAGTTAGCGTTCTTTGGTTTCACTTGGCCACCCAACCTGGCCCATGACTCAGTGATGACAGGAGTGCGTGTTCATCTCCCCGAACCTCGGTTTTCTCACATGTGAGATGGGGAGAGCGCTGTGCACCTCCAGAGGTGCATGCCAGGATGACGGGGGCGCACCCAGGCCTGGCACTCTATTCCGGGTATTCTTATTCAAGCCTTAATTCATCAGACACTTTAACTCCAGCTAAGTGTCTGAAGTCTGAGAGCACCTCTGTTAGCAGCACGATAATGATGATTCTGTGAAGGCAGAATTACACAGAGGGAGGTAAGCAATTTTAGGGAGCCCTGTAAAACTAGGGACTCCCACTTTGGGCAGCTTAGAGGAGAAATCTCTCTTGAAGATCCTGACTTATGGGCCAGCCGTGGCCTGGTGGTTGAGGCAGCCAGATCCCGCATGGCTGACCACAAGGTTCGGGTCTCAGACTCTACAGCTTCAAAAATATGCCAGGCATGTGTGTGTGTGCCTAAAATCCCAAGGGGAGGGAGAGATGGCAGAGAAGGGACTGTAGCGTGACTATCCCCCATGGCGGGGAGGGGCTTTCTCAGTTTCCCTCTTTCTTTCTGGCAAGTAGAAAAATAAATAAATAAAAATCCTGCCCAGGGTCTGGCTGTCTGTTCAAACCAGTCTATCTTCCTTCCATAAGAAAAGCTCATCTCACTCTTGTTCCAACTTGCCTACACCCAAAGTCCAGACTGATTTTTTTGTCCCCACGGAACTTAAACTTGACTTCGAGCTCCTGGCCCTGGGCAAACCCAGCAGACAGAAGGTATCAGAGGTGTCCACTGGCCAGAACTCAGAGAACCCCCTCATGCCCTCCCCACTTCCTTACTCCTCCCTGTCCCATCAGATTGTTGGGAGAGGAGGAGAAAGGACCACGGGGACCCCATCACCCGGACCGCACACCCTCCTTATCCACGCTCTCAGGTTCTGCTCGGAAGACTGCAAAACCCAGTGGGAGGCAGGAAAGACTTTGCACGCAGATGGGCCTGGACATTTATCCTAGACTCCTCCTCTTTTCCTTAGTTTCTCCCATGGGTCTCTACTCCCAGGAATGCTGTCTGGGATGGGATGAGCAGCAATGTGCCCTTTATCGGTGACTTAACAGTTAGAAAGCACTTCCCATCTCCGAGTTCACTGAGTCTCACAGCCGTCTGGTAGAGGTTATTATTCTGTTTACGGCTGAGGAATGTAAGGCTCACAGAGGCGGTGACTCTCCTCGAGCAGCAGAGCCAGGACGCAATCCTGGGTATCCTAATGCCCACTTGGGGTCTTGGCCCCCACAGGGAGCTCCAGAGAATGCCCCACACCTATGGCTATCTTTGTACTGGGAAATGGGAGGTTATCTGTGTGTGATCAACAAAATATCCAACTCCTACTTTGCTGTAACCTGAAATGCTTTTTTCTCCTCTAAAGATGATGATATTCTCTTGCCCTAGCCAAGAGAATATCATCAAAGAACAAATCAATAGAAACATATGTCAAATGGGGCCAGCAGGTGGCATGGCGGTCAAGGCACTGAATTCCCACATGGCTGACTATAGTTCAAGTTCCAGAACCAGAAGCTTGAAAATCACGCCGGGCACATGTGTGTGCATGCCCAAAATCCTGGGAAGAGAATGGAGTACAAAGGATTATGGCATGGCCATCTCCTCTGAAGGAGGAGATGTCTCTGTGTCTCTCTGGCAAGTCCACTTGACCAATGGCAAAAACAAACAACAACACTCCTCCCCTCTACACACACAAATAGTAACCAGCAAGTTAATAGGTAGAACCTATGGGCAACTGAACCGAAAAATGATCCAAAGGGCCCCGCTGGGGCTTGGTTGCCGTACAAATTCTTTCCTGTGATATCCTCCTGCTGTCCCATCCAGGTGACCAATGGCCAAACCCCCCTTTTACATTGATGGCTTCTCTGCTCCCAGGAAAGAATGAGATCAGTTCGTCCGTACGAGGTGGAAGGACTGATGGAGGTACCCTGCTGCTTCTCCACAGTGTCTGCCTTTGGGCATGGGCCATAACTAGAGTTTCAGTTTCAGAAAGCAAGCGGTCAACAGGGCGGTAGGGCCTCTGCGGTCCTCCGAGACAGCACCATGGTGTTGGCTTTCTACTCCTCCTGGACAAGCCCAGCCCTGCCTGGGATGCAGAAATGCTGACTCTTCATTCCAGGCTTCATGACGTCTGAGAGTCTGAGCTCCCTGCTCTGGGACCATTCTCTCCACAGACACCCCACACCCAGGGAACCAAGTCTTGAGAAACCAGAAGCAGGGGTTCACACCGTGGCAATGTGTGGGGAGAACTTCCATCGTTTTTCTTTGCAGAGCTTCAACTACCAGCCCTCACCTCAGAACTCTGCCCAGCACACCTTGTTTGGGGGGTCCCTATTCCTTCTTCCTTGTGCCTGTGAGTCCCAGAAGATCAAAATGGGGTGACCTAAGTCCCAAGGTATCCAGAAGCACTCCAACTTCCTCCTAGCTCACAGTTACTTCTCCCTAGGTTCTACCCTCAACCCCATTGCCCACGCTAGAGCTCTCATGGAGCTTTCCCAGACCACTGGGATTTCCGACCCCTCCTCTCCCTCCAAATCTACCGGTTGAGGAGGGTCTTCCATGTGCCCAACACTAAGCAGATACTCTAAGCCCACCACCCCTTTCCAACAGATGGCATATGGCGTCTTTCCAATTCCTACTCCTAGCCCACACTGCTCGCCCAACTCCCCGTTTCCTAGGGTCTCTACATCTCACTTTCTCGTTTTTATAGAGCCCAAAGCTCACTCCCTCTCCACCCTTCTTCCCCATTCTCCCAAGCCCTCTCTTCTGAAGGGCCCAGCTGCCTCTTGTTGCTGTAGCTGTCTGAATCTCCTGCAAGACAAGGCCGGCCCTGGCGGGTGGGGGAGAGGGCCAGGAACCCTGGCAGAAGGGCGGCCTACTTTGTTTCCAGTGTGTCCTGTTTCTAATCCCCCAGATCCCCTCTCAGCCCTCCCCCACTTGGCCCAGGCTGACAAGAAGCAGAGCAATGGGTGTACTAGAATAGCTTTCCTGGTGGGGAAAGTGGGTGGAGATTGAGGAAAGAAAGGATGATTGGCACGGGGCCCCACCTTCTTTTGTCCTCCTCCCTGGTTCTCCGGCCCCTTCAGGGAAATACACCTGCTTCAGGCCAGCTGGTGGGGACAGGCTCACCTCTGCTCCTCACTCCACCACTGCTGTGCTGCGGCGCTTCCCAGGGAGCCATGAGGGGGGCCCACTGGAGGGTCTCCTGGGTGCTCCTGAGCTGCTTGGGTGCCTGTTTCCTTCAGCCAGCAGTCCTGAGTAAGTGCTGGGCCTGCAGCAGCATTCTGGTTTGGGGAGGCTGTGTCAGGGAGCTGGGCCTGGCAGAGAGAGAGCGAGCAGGGAGAGTGAGAAAAGGGGAAGAGCAGCGAGGGGCGAGGGAGAGGCAAATGAGATGAGACGAGATGGGGAGGATGCTGGAGAGAAAAAGAATACAGACAGCAAAGCAGAGAGACGTCTAGGGGCAGGGGTGGCCCGGTGTGGGAGAATCCATGGGGGCTGCCAAGGCTTATTGGTGGAGAGGAAGAGACCAGGACGTAGAATAGAGCAGGAAGGGCCACAGGTGGTATGGTGGTTAAGGTGCTGGTCTCCCACATGGCTGACCGTGGTTCGAGTCCGGGAACTGGCGGCTTGCTTTCTCACCTTCCCTCTCTCTCTCTGGTGAGTGTCCATGCCTTGTGGCAAATTGGAAAATAAAATAATAATATAAAAAATAAATACTTCTACAAAAAGAGAAAGAATAAGGCAGGGAGAGAGTGTCGAGAGGTGACATCGCAACAGAGAGACCCAGGAAAGCCAGGTGACAGAATTAAAGAAAAACTCACCACAGACCCAGAGTCAGAGGGCCAGCCAGAGGCATGATGGGTAAGACGGCTGGATCCCACATGGGCAACTGTGCAGTTTGAACCCCTGACCCGGGGATTTGAAAAATACACCAGGCACATGTGTGCGTGTGTGCCCAAATTCCAAGGGGAGAATGGAGAAGGGACTGAGGCATGGCTGTCCCCTTTGGGGTGTGATTTCTCACTTTCTCTCTGGTATGCACCCTATAGCAAATTTTTTAAAAAAATTAAAAATAGAGAGTCAGAAGCAGGATAGGTAAGAAATCAGCACATCAAAGCAAAATAGATACAGAGAAAAGAGAAAAACCAGGGGCGGCAAGCAGAACTGGAAGGAAGTGACCAGGGAAGAAGAGGCAGGTCTCCTGGGAGTGAGGCAGGGAGAGAACAAGGCGGGGTCCGGGAGGCAAGGGAGACAGGGGCAGTTGGCCTCTTGCCCTGAACCTTGGGCATAAGAGCCTCCTTTTGAGCTAGTGCCTCCAGGCAGGGCATGCAGCCCTGGTATTGGCCTCGGCCCTCCACAGCCACCTTCCCTTCATGTACTGAGCTGGGGTGGGGGCAGACATAGGTGTGGAGACACGGCCCTGTGGAGCCCCCCAGGCTGCCCTCTTGGTCCAGAAGCAGGTTTCATTCTGTGTTTCTGGTGCCTGGGCCTCCTGGGAGGCTCTGGGGTCGAGAGGTAAGGGGCCAAGAACCCCAAGTGTGTTAGCATCACAGCTCCCCCTACACCTCCACAGGCCTGGGAACGCCTTCCTCGAAGTAATAATTTCCTGGCAAGGGGGTCAGAAGGCACAGACAGCAGGAGACACAGGGCCGGCGAGGCGGAGTAGTCTGCCTTCCTTGAGAGTTTAAGGGCTTGGTTTAGAGCAAACCCAGCCACCACGTCCCCAGCCCTCGCAGGCCCCGCTCTCACCCCACGAGCCTACTCATCATGCAGTGAGGGGGCCAGGCAGAGCTGGAGCCGGCACTTACAGACCTGTCCTGAGGATGTGGAAGAAGGGGTTTTAATGAGAACCATGGCCCATGGCTGTGAGGAGGAGGCGCTTGGATCTAGGAGCCCTGGGTCAAGCCGAGCCTTTGCTACTACCTGTTATGGTTCCCACACCCAGGTCCCTTGGTAGCTCCCCCGGCCTCGCACCCTAAAAGTAGAGGCTGTCCCCGAGGGCAGCAGTGAAGACTTCCTTAAGGAAAAGCCCTCGCAGGTGAGAGGAGAAAAGCCGATGGTAAATGGCATGGCCTCCTGACCCCTCAGTCTAAGTTTCAACGTTCTGTGATTTCAGGTCACCCCACAAAGTGTTAGGAGTCTCTCTGTCTCTATGTCTCCACTTGCCCTGTGGTTGCGTAGTCTAGCTCAGGAGGAGCCAGGAAGCTGAGCCTGAGGAGTCTGAAGGGGAGAGAACTGGGATGAGAGTGGGCATGGGAAGCGTAAGGGCATGACCTTGAGATAAAGTGAAGGGTGGTAAATGTGGAGTCCTTGACCCTGGAGAAGCATTGGTGTGGCCTGGAGCTCTGAGTCCTGGCCACTGGTAAAGGGGACGGCATGGGGGCAGGGCTAGGGCGGAGGTGGGACGGGGGATAGTGCTGGAACATCTGGTCGACCATGACCAAGGCCTTGGTGGGGAAGAGCAGTCACTAAGGACAGGCAGGCGGCCCTCACCCACCCAGGGCAGCTTCCGGGGATTGGCAGCACCTCGTGTTTTAGCTTGCAGAGGGGGCTTACGGAGGACCTGCCTATATTTGAGTCTAAGGTCTGTTTCCACACTCACTGGCAGGACCCTCACCCAGCCTGCATCATGCAAAGCAGGCATCAGAGCCTCCTCTGTCCCAGGCCAGGAAGGAAAAAAAGCCAATGTGCCCAAGGGAATGGCAGCAGTGAGGACTTCCTTAGGGAAAAGCCCTCGCAGGGGAGAGGAGAAAAGTAGGGTGCCCAGAGCGCAGCTGGACCTGGAAGTGGCTCCTGGTGGCTCCAGGCAGGAGTGACTCAGAAGGAAGCCTGGCAGCCCTGCGTCTGTGCCCCATGGTAAGGAAACTGGGGCCAAAGAAGGCTGTCTCCAGTGCTATCAGTGACCCAGTAACCAAGGGCCACCACCCTGAGCGGCCACAGGGAGATGCCGGACTGTAGTGAGTGTAGGACAGAGGAGCGCCATGGTCACAGAGGGCCCCAAGAGGAAGGCTCGCCTGTCAGCATGGCCTCAGAGAGCCTCCAATCTCCTCTCAGTGTGGGAGAGGCCTCGTGAACCCAGGACCATCTACACCACCAGGAAATCCTCGCTGTGCTCAGGAGAGGACCCCTGGGCAAGGGATTCTGCCTGGGAAGTCCATCAAATTCAGGGCAACAGCTCAGCAAGAGGCACAGTGAACACCAGGCACTTCAAATCAGAAGACCCACTGCTGACATTGCCGCCTGCCAGCCCAGGGAACGTAGGCTCTGCAGCCCTGGGGGCTTCCTTGGCAAAATGACTCTAATAGGAGAGGGCTCACGTAAGGTTGTCATGAGATAAAAGGAGGTGGCGTGGGAATTAAGGCACTGGACCCCACATGGTAGACCTTGTGGTTGGAGTCCTGAATCCGGTGGTGTGAAAATCATGCTAGGCACATGTACATGCGTGCCCATCCCAAATTCCAAGAAGACAGTGGAAGAGAAGGGATTGTGGCATGGCCTTCCTTGCCAGGGGGTGATTTCTCACTTTCTCTCTCTCTCTGGCAAGTGCACATGCTTTATTAGAAAAAGGAAAAAAATGTAGACGAGCCATTAAAACTTACGTTTGAGAGAGGGTCGATTCCAGAGCTGGGGAACTAGGGGTGAAGAGAGTGATGGAGCTGAGACTGCAGTGGGCATCTCTGTTGGCTCAGGGTGTGTCCATTTGTCTGAGGATCCCATGCCTCTAAAAACTCACTGAGTTTCTTACCCGGTTCTTCTGCGGATTCACGAGGGCTGGTGTGGTTTGTTCAGAATGTGGCTTATTTCATGAATCGACCCTGAATACCAGCCTCAGCCATGGAGCAAAGGCACGCTTGAGCTAACTGCATGGTTGCACGGTTGCCTGCCTGGCATTCTCTTCCACGCCCATGCTTCCTGGGCTCAGATCTGGAGGCCAAGTCTGGCCTGGCACAGCTTGACATGCGAGCAATTTATGTCTCTGTTGCCAGGAGAAGCCAAGAAGCAGTTGGTCTTTTATGTGTTCAAACAAGTGGGTTTACTACTGTGTGTACTCTCTGGTTTCACGGTACTGTTAAGCGCTTCAGAGCGATACGTAGCTCCCAGAACCACTTCTCTGAAGGCCTGGACCGAGACGTTATAGGCTGTCTCCTGGTTTCAACCTATAACCGCAAATATAACTTTCTTTCCTTTAGGCTAAGCTCATTTCCCAGCATGTGCTGTAGAGTTGAGTCAAAATGAACTGAATTTGTTTGTTTTTCTTAGAGGTTTAAATCTTGTTTTACTTGAGATTCTTAAGAGTCCCCAGGAGGGACCAACAGATGACATAATGGTTAGGTCTCTGGACTCCCACATAGTCGACCGCAGTTCAAGTCCCAGACCCGGTGGCTTAAAACTCAGGTCAGGCACATGTGTGTGTGCGCCCAAGATCCTGAGAGAACGGAGGAGAAGGGATTGTGGTATGGCCACCACCCCAGGGGGTGATTTCTCACTTTCTGTTTCTCTGTTGCTCTCTGTCTCTCTGGTGAGCACACTCACCCTGTAGCAAAAATCTCTCTCAAAAAAAAAAAAAAGAAAAAGTAACATCACACCACCAAGTGGAGCAGGCCAGGGACTGGCAGCACCTCCATTTTCTAGCTTGCAGAGGGGGCTTATGGAGGACCTGCCTATATTTGAGTCTAAGGTCTGTTTCCACACTCACTGGCAGGACCCTCACCCAGCCTGCATCATGCAAAGCAGGCATCGGAGCCTCCTCTTAGACCTTAGACTCAAATAAAGAATCCAGGCCTCCTGACTGCTCACCCACTGAGTTTCTACAGAGCACAACCTTCACAAGAAAACGTCCAAACAGCCCAGCCCGGCACACCAATGGAGGGAAGGACAGATGCACTTACAACTCCTCCTGAGCTAGTCATTCATTCATTCACACTTTCCTGCATTAAACAGCTATTTAAGGAACGCTTCCCGTGTGCCTGATGTTGTTCCCAGCAGCGCTGTACGTACACAGCAAGATGGAGCAGACATGCCCAGCCTCCTGGAGCGAAGATCACAGATACAGACATTCAATAATTACAGAGACATTCCCAGCTATGAATGTAACAAGTGCAGGGTGGGATGAGAGTAAGACAGGACTACATTTACATTAGGACTTCGTGTATTTTCGGTTTATTTATTTATTCTGACTGCACCCAAAAGAGCCTTGACCCTGTGATCTACTCCCAGCCTCGCCTAACTTGGATGCTGGGCACATCTGTGCCCAGTGTACTCAGGGAGGCCTCCGGACATCTGCCCAGAACCATCCCATGTGGGTCACGTTTTACACTGTGCCACTGTCTGGTCCCTGCCCTCGTTTAGATGAGTAAATCCAGGAAGGCCTCTGAGAAAGGGCTACATGTGTTAGCTGAGCCCAGAAGGCTGAGGAGCAACTGAAGTGGAGAATGGGGGGTACACCATAAGCCAGGCAGGGCAGAGCCTGTGAAGGGTCAGGAGAGAACTCGACCCCTGGGAGGACACGGAAGAGACAGGCGGGTGCTAGATCGTGCAGGGCCTGCTGAGCAGTGGAGTGGATTCTGGATTTTAAGTAACAATATAATGGGCAGGCAGTGAGTGGTTTCAGGTAAAAGTGTGGCATGATCAGATCTGAACTTTGAAATGATAGGTGTGGATACGGAGAGGGGAATGGATTGGAGAGCAGCAAGGATGAAATGGGAGGCCATTTAAGAACCGGTGTGGGCACCCAGGCCGACGGTGCTATTGCTTGGCCGGAGGCAGCAGCAGCAGTGACCTGGGAAAGTGTAAGAGAACAGAAGCAATGTCTGCTCTAATACGCTATCGAGGACCCCTGCCTTGGCCAAGGCCTTGGGATTTTCTGAGGCAAAGCTAACAGGCAACGCAGAATGCTGTTAAGCAAGCGAAGTACGTTTCATGCGTTGCCACGTTGGTATTATTATATCTATCAGCATCCCAGTTTTATAGATAAGGACCCCAAAGCTCAGAGAGGTCAACTTGCCCAAGTCACAGGGCAAATACTCATCAGTCTGACGTCAGTACCCACGCTCTTAACTGCTCCGCGATTCTCCCTCACCACTTCTGCCGTTACTTGCCCATGTCAGGCTCAGAGGACCCTTTTGCAAAAGCACCATGTCTGGCAGGAATCACAGCAAAAACAGGCAAAGGCCAAATCATAGTCATTACTGAGGTCGTTACTGCGGCATTTCCATGCCTTCTCCCTCGCCAAGTCAGACCGGCTGCCCTGTGTCCTGAGGGAGCTGGGAGGTCAGAATCGGCACTGACATCATCCCAGCTTTCTCAAGCCTCCTTTATTTCCCCTCATCACCATCTTCTCTGGGCTACCCTCAAAACTGTAAGTCAATATCACCCAGAGAAGTAATTTAGAATTCTCCCTTCGCAGCTGACTTCAAGGCCAAAACCTTATCTCTTCTTTCGAACTATGCTGGCTGACGGCACACCTTAAGCAAAGCCTGTCACCCAGGATTTACCACAGTCATTTGACCTCATTTCTCCTGGCACGCAGTGTGGCAGTACCGAGGCTCCCCTGGTGATAGCCCCAGAAGCTCCAGGACCAAGCCTAGAAGCCCCAAACCCGGCTTTGACCATGGCATGCCAGCACGGCTCCAACACTCTTGTTCTGCACACTTTCCTCAAAGGAAGTCTGAGCTCCAGCTTCCGCCATCTTGGTTTTAGAGCGTGTCTTTCTGGGCTCCAGTTGAGGCAGGCACATCATCCTAGCCTGAGGGTGCCCCCAGGAGCTTGGCTGCCTTCTGCCTCAGCGGGGGTCACACTGCTGAGGCTACAACTGTCATGTTGGCTCCTCCTGGCCCAGAACCATTGTCACAAGAGAAACAGGTACTCTTCACACTCTCTCCAACCTCGGTTGAAGGAACCAAGGACCAAGGGATGGAGGACATTTGAGTTCAGTCATTCAGCAGATGTTACGAAGTAAGTACTGGATTCCAGGTGCTGCAGATATCATGAAATCGGTTACTTTAAGGGTATTTCGAATGAGTATCTTTCTTTTCTTTTCTTTTTTTCTTTTGGAGAGGTTTTTGCTATAGGGCACGTGTGCTCGCCAGAAAGACAGAGAGAGACAGAGGGACAGAAAGCGGGGATGGCCACGCCGCAATCCTTTCTCCTTTCTCCTCTCGGGATCTTGGGCACACATGCACATGCACCTGGTGTGAGTTTAAGCCACCAGGTCTGGGACTCAAACCACGGTCAACTACTTGGGAGTCCAGCAACATAGCCATTACGCTAACTGCTGGTCCCATCGAATTAGTATCTTTCTTCATGAATTCTAGGGATAATGGGGAAAATTACCCAGCAGATGCAAGACTGGGTACACTTGATTCTGAGGCCAGTACATACACAAATAGCCATTCACTTCCCACACAGGGCGATAAGGCTGGTGGTTCTGCTTCCTTCCCCAAACTTCCCTATACCTTTCAGGGTGCCAGCTGCCCCCTTGTGAGTAAATGTTCCCTTCAAGGCTAGCTTTACCACTGGGTTCTTTCCTTGGGCTCTACACTACCCTGGCAGTCTGGCAAAAAGCCCCACAAATCAGGAAATAATGGCAGAAAAGTGCAATGTTGTAGCTGGTATGGGTTAGGGTTTCTTACGTCTAATTCCAGGAAAAACTCAGGACAAACAGACCAGATGCTAAGAATAGGCCTCAATCCACAGCAATGCAAGGCACGGGCCTTGTTTCCTCTTCAGGGAGTGGCCTCACCACTCTGTGGGAATGTTATCTCCCACCATCAACACTGTGGCCACCACCACTCCTTTTTCTGAGTCAACAACATGCCCGTCACCTTCTCATGCCTGAGGAGTCATTGGCGTGTCACCCGGGAGAAACGATAGTGATAACATCACCGTCAACCTAGCCATCCCTGGAGCCCTGAGAGGACAATACAGCTGCTGGACCTCTCACCCAGCACAGTTCCAGGAAAGAAGAATAAGTACTGCGCTGAGAACACTCTGACTGAAACGGTGGCAGAGAATCGACAGACATTTCAAGGGCTCGGGTGTGAGTCTTACTTCAGTGCCTGCTCCAGTGCCCTCACTGTCCTTGGCTGAACCCTCCTATGAGTTACCGCTTAAAAATGATCCATTTTAGACAATATCACACATGTTTTCTGACAGTAATCTTGTCACCCCAAGGGGTCAACAGCCATCACTGGAAACATTGGCAGAAAAATCCTGGTGGCCCATCGTTTGTCCCTGAAAATGTACCAGACTTGTCCCCAGACTCAGACCTGTCCTCATGTGGCAGGCCAGGAACTCCGGGGTGGTCAGCCACCATTTCCCATTGCTCCTTCAGCTCTCCATCCATTCAGTGGCAGTCCCAGAACTGAGCAACAGCTCACCTCTTCAGAGCCTTGGCTCTTTCCTCCAGGCCTCCTAGCCCTGCTCCTTACAAGGTAAGTGATACTGGGCAAGCTGCATGGCCTCAGCCTTCTCACCTGGGAAACGGAAACACTAGTAACAAGATATGCTTTAAAGCACTAGACAGACATTAGGTTTAAGATTTTTATTATTCGTAGAGATGAAATGTCCCTACTGAGAGCAATACAAAAAGAAATTCCAGTTGTACAGGTCAATTAATCACAAAAGTCAGTTGGCACTCACAAACTCAAAGTAAAGACAATGGCTCTAACAGAAACTGTCTATAGTACAGAAATCCCTTCGTAATGGCCATCCCTTAGAACAGAAGCCATTCTGCAGTGTAGACAGACCTTCTTAGTCCCCGTCAGACCACACAGCGTCTCTCTGAGGAGCTGTGCTTGGGGACATGACTACATCTAACCTGATGTAGATGTCACATCCCGTAGGTCATGAGGGGGTGACAGGAGCAAGTACGTCCCTAGTCTCCATGGCTCTGATATGATGACTAGAGCGCTGCCCTCAGGATCTAAGCAACTGCCTTCAAAGGCAGGCAATCCAGGTCATTTTTCAAAGCAACCCTTGCTAGGGAGACATGGGAGAAACTCTCCTTCCTGGTCCCTGTAGTTAAAGATTAATCCAGCAGAGTGCAACCGGGGCTGAGAATGGCGGTGGGAGAGTGGAGGCAGGTGCAGTTAAGAGATTGTACAGCCTCAGCGATGAGGACGGTGGGCAAAGTGAACAAGAGACTGATGGCAGAAGTCATTTGGAGGGACAATAGTTGGTGCCAAACTATGATGTTAGGGATAAGGAAGAGGAAGGAATGATGACTCGGAGATTTCTGACCTGAATATCTGACAGACTGTTAGAATTAATGGAAGGAAGGAAGATAGAAGAAGCCATGCAAGGGCAAGTTCGACTTGGGCAGTTTGCACTGGATAAGCAAGGCAGGAAGTCACTGGAAACAGGAATCTGGAATATGGGTGAGAAGTCAGGGTAGAATTCTAGATCAGGAAGGCATGAAAGTAGATGCATTTTAGCCAGGGAGAGAGATGGTGGCAGGAGAAGGGAAGGGCTGGAGATGACACCCAGCAAAGGAAACAAAAGGACAAGCTTCTTCAGTCTCAGAGATGGTGATAGCGTGCAATCATCAAAGGGGACGCTGGCCAAAGAGAGAATATTGAGGTAGGTGCTCCATACATTTCTGTTAGACGAAAGAACGAACGAGTGAATGAATGGTGCCAACTTTTACAGAGACTGATGAGGACTGAGAAGAGAATTGGTTTCAGTGACTAGGAAGGAGATTTGGAGAGAAGTCTCAGCAAGATGGTGGAGGTGGAAGGCAGAGTGTATGGAGAGGGTGATGAAGAGGCGGTGAGGGCAAGTCTCTTTTTCAAGATGTGCAAAAGTGAAGCAGATCATCGGAGCAAGGAGGACACTAGATGGAAGAAAGACTTACTCTAGATCTGGAGAGACCCAAACCTGATGGTCAGCAGCGAGGAAGGAGCAATGCAGAAAGAGACTCCCAGACAGAGAAGTGAAGATAAAGTCACCTGAGGGGGTAGGAGCAGAGAAAACAGGAGATGGGGAAGGTACGGCCCTCCGGTGGAGATTTCGCCTGTCTTCTGAGGCAAGATAAGGACCTAATGGAGACAGAGACATTTCCTTGTGGAGAAGGTTCTGGGACATGGAAGGAGATCAGGTTAGATGGCCTTGGTCTCTCGGTGAAGGAGAAGATGGAATGCCATGGGAAGAGAAGAGGAGGGTAGAGGAAAGGGAAGAAAAGCCTGTCTCTCAAATACCAGCTCTTTCCAACTCTCCAGTCTCCCAGCTCTGTTCTGCAGACGTGTTCCATGTTTAGCTAGAGTGAGAAAGACACGATTCAGTTGTCTCAAGATCTGTTGGAACCCGAACAGCCTGGCTTGCATTCTGGCAAGAGATGAGACCAGTGTATTCAGGCAATGTTTGTGCAGCAAGAACGAGACTGGGGATATTCTTTAGAAAAAAGCTGGATCAAGATCCCAAATTTCTGTGCCTTACAACTTCATTAAGATGGTTTTACCTTTGAATCATTTTAAGTAGAGACTATTATTTTACAGATTACCTATATGAGAATCACCATGAGCAGGTGTCAAAATACAGATTCTTTTTTTTTTTTTATTAATTCACTATACACCATCACAACACACCAATGAATTTTCCATCCAAAATACACTGTGCATTGGTTCAATCAAGCACATCAACATACATGTTCTCAGCAAATAATTTTCCAATTCTTACATCCTGCATACCTTGCCCTTTGTCTTGCCATCCCTGATTCCCCATCCCCCACCCTCTGCTATGTCCC